>NW_003852614.1:281296-287848 GCF_000181295.1 Otolemur garnettii
AAAAAAAAAAAGACAGGATTTTACTTAGAAACTAGAAAGGAATACAGAAGGAGAAAAAGGCACCAGAGCTTCTGGCAGAGGGCAAGAACTAACTGAGGAGTCGCTATGTGGGATTTTTATGTAGAAGTATTAGGTCTTGATTTACAATTTACACCTGGTTAGGACTTGGAAAATAGAAACACGTTTTCATCATTAATGAGTGTTATCGACAAAGGAATAAATGCAGTCCCACCAGCTCAGAGCAAAAGGTCAGGGTGTTCCCTTCATGAACTTACCTAAGCGTAGGAAAACTGGGTCCCCTGTCCATACTTGAATGGGGGGAACCCTGTATCACTTTCTGACTAATAAATCCTATCTTACCACTGATCTGTGGTCTGTGGGTTCATTCTTTGAATCCCCAAGATCAAGGACCTACTGCAGAAAGAAATTCTAGTAACAAGAGGATTGCTCAAGCCCAAGAGTTTGAGGTTGTTGTGAGCTATGATGACCACACCCTATACAGGAAGACAGAGTGAGACTGCCTCAAACAAAACAAAACAACACACCATACTATTTATTTATTATTTATTTTTGAAACAGAGTCTTAGCATGTCACCCTCGGTAGAATGCTGCGACAAAACAGCTCACAGCAACCTCAGACTCTTGGGCTTAAGCAATTCTCTTGCCTCAGCCTCACAAGTAGCTGGGACTACAGTCGCCCACCACAACACCTGGCTATTTTTTGTTGTTGTTGCAGTTGTCATCGTTGTTTAGCAGGCCTGGTCTGGGTTCAAACCCACCAGCCCCCATGTATGTGGCCTGTGCCCTAACCATTGTGCTACGGGTGCAGAGCCACCATACCCTTTATCTTAAGCATTCCTCTTTTTTTAGAGACAGAGCCTCAAGCTCTCACCCTGGGTAGAGTGCTATGGCATCATAGCTCACAGCAACCTCCAACTCCTGAGCTTAAGCAATTCTCTTGCCTCAGCCTCCCAAGTAGCTGGGACTACAAGTGCCTGCCACAACACCCAGCTATTTTTTTGGTTGTAGTTGTCATTGTTGATTGGCAGGCCCGGGCTGGATTCAAACCCGCCAGCTCTGGTATATGTGGCTGGTGCCTTAGCTGCTTGAGCTACAGGTGCCTAGCCTTAAGCATTCCTTTTTACTGAGTCCTGGTCTTTTAGACAAAGCCTAACTCCTTCAGCCAATTGTCAGCCAAAGAATCTTTTTTTTTTTTTTTTTTGAGACAGAGTCTCACTGTGTCACTCTTTCAGTAGAGTGCCATGGCGGAAGCTCACAGCAATCTCAAACTCCTGGGCTTAAGCAATTCTCTTGCCTCAGCCTCCCAAGCAGCTGAGACCACAGGTGCCCGCCACAATACCTGGCTATTTTTTGTTGCAGTTGTCATTGTTGGTTAGCTAGCCTGGGCCAGGTTTGAACTCTCCAACTTTAGTGTATGTGGCTGGTGCTGTAACCACTGTGCTACAGGTGCCAAGCCAGCAGCCAAAAAATTTTTGAAGCCACCTCTCACCTTTAAGGCCCCCCCACCCACTTCCAGATGTCCCACCTTCTTGGGACAAACCAATGCATGTTTTCCATATATTGATTTATGACCTCACTTGAAATTCCTGTCTACCTAAAATGTATAAAACCTAAGCTAATCCCACCACCTTGAGTTCAAAAAAAAAAAAAAAAGAAAGAAAGAAAGAAAGAAATATTCTCTTATATATTCTAAAAAGTTTAAAATTTTTGCCTTGCACATCTAAGTCCTTAATCCATGCAGAATCAATTTTTGTATAAAGTATGAGGTAGAGATCTCGTTTCACTTTTTTCTATGTGGATAATCAACTGATCCAGCACTATTTAGAGAATACTCCATCCTTTCCCCCATTGATCTGCAATGCCACTCTTTTTTTTTTTTTTTTTTTGAGACAGAGCTGTCCCCCTGGGTAGAGTGCTGTGGCATCACAGCTCACAGCAACCTCCAACTCCTAGGCTTGAGTGATTCTCTTGCCTCAGCCTCCCAAGTCGCTGGGACTACAGGTGCCTGCCACCATACCTGGCTATTTTTTGGTTGTAATTGTCATTGTTGTTTGGCAGGCCTGGGCTGAGATTCAAACCCGCCAGCTCTGGTGTATGTGGCTGGCGCCTTGCCGCCTGAGCTACAGGTACCACGACAGTGATATATATTTTTAAGTTATGTTTTTCTTCATCCAATTGTTCTTCATGTCAGTGCAAATCTACTTCTATTCCTACAACCCCACTGACCTAATTTTTTTTTTTTTTGAGACAAGCTGTCACCCTGAGTAGAGTGCTATGGCATCATAGCTCACAGCAACAGCAACCTCGAACTCTTGGGTTTAGTCGATTCTCTTGCCTCAGCCTTCCAAGTAGCTGGGACTACAGGTTCTCGCCACAACACCTGGCTATTTTTCTGTTCCAGTTGTCATTGTTGCTTTAGCTGGCCTGGGACGGATTCAAACCCGCCAGCCTCGTTGTATGTGGCTGGTGCCCTACCCACTGAGCTACAGGCACTGCCTAACCTCTAAATTTTTTTTTTATTATTTTTTTATTTTTTGTAGTTTTTGGCCAGGGCCAGGTTTAAACCCATCACCTCTGGTATATGGGGCTAGTGCCCTACTCCTTTCAGCCACAGGCACCGCCCTATATTTTTATTTTTATTTTTTTGTGACAGAGCCTCACGCTGTCACCCTTGGTAGAGTGCTGTGGCATCACAGCTCACAGCAACCTCCAACTCCTGGGCTCAAGCAAATCTTCTGCCTCTGCCTCCCAAGTAGCTGGGACTACAGGCACCTGCCACAACGCCCTGCTATTTTTTGGTTGCAGCTGTCATTGTTTTTGGCAGGCCTGGGCTGGATTCGAATCAGCCAGCTCAGGTGTATGTGGCTGGTGCCTTAGCCGCTTGAGCCTCAGGCGCCAAGCCCCCCAGCTATTTTTTGTTGCAGTTGTCATTGTTGTCTCACTGCCCTCCCCCCAACCTGCTAGCCTTGGTGCATATGGTGGCGCTGTAACCACTGTGCTATGGGCACGGAGCCAACAAAGCCAATTTTAAAAGGAAGAAAGCCTGGATGGCTAATAACTATATTTATTGCACTTTATGCAAATAATCAGACTCAGTATATTGAAAGTACAATTTATTTTGTCAATTAAATCAGTTCTGCTGTAATTTGTTTTTAGTAAAGTGAGAAATTAGAGAGAGAGAAATGGTTCAAAAAGAAAAAACTGTGGCCCACCTGTATTAGATTCCAGCCTTGTCTGAAATACCAGCTCATAAAATGAGACATAGCTGTTTAACTAAACTGATCTGTTAAACAGGACTAAGAGACCGGCCAAAGAATATAGAATTATATACACTAGTTAGGCCAGGCATGGTGGCTCACGCCTGTAATCCTAGCACTCTGGGAGGTTGGGGCAGGTGGATTGCCTTGAGCTCATGGGTTGGAAACCAGCCTGAGCAAGAGTGAGACCTTGTCTCTAAAAATATCTGGGCATTGTTGCACTTGTCTCTGCACATGGGTTGGGAGCAGGGACTCCAGCTGTTGTGGCCGTCTCTGTCCAGTCAGCACAGGATCCCAGCCACTGAGCCATGCTGGACCCCAGGTGGCCTGCAGCGAGCCCAATCCCTTCACTCAGGTAGTCCTGAACAGCCACAGCCACAATGGCAGCAGGCTGGTCAGCAGGACGGGTGCCTGAGCTGTGACCCTCTGGACCTCGAAGCTGGCTTCTCCCCTCAGCCTCCATGTAGTCCAGGACTCCAGGTGGTAGTGGCCAAGAGTGAGCCAGCCTGGTACTCTGTACTTGCCCAGCAGCCCCTCGGGGGGCAGCCCTAGGACCAGGATGATGAGGAGGAGGATGAGGAAGAAGAGGAGGGTGGGCAGGAGGGCTCAGGAAAGCCCCCAAATGTAGGCCACCACCTGGGCCACCAGTGGGCACCTTTGAGAAGCAGAAGTGCCTCAGTGACTATGCCCTCATCTTTGGCATGTTTGGCATCATCATGGTGACAAAAACAGAGCTATCCTGGGGAGTGTACACCAAGGAGTCTCTGTACTCATTTGCATTCAAATGCTTCATCAGTCTCCCCACTGTCATCCTACTGGGCCTCATGGTTCTGTACCACTCCTGGGAGGTCCAGCTGTTCATGGTGGATAATGGAGCAGATGACTGGTCATGAGATGTGAGCATGTCTTCCTGGCTTCCTCATCTTGCTGGAATTGGCTGTGTATGCCATCCACCCTGTGCCTGGCCATTACCGCTTCACATGGAGTGCTCGGCTGGCCTTCACATAAGTGCCATCAGTGGTAGAGGCTGATGTAGACATGTTGCTGTCCATCCTTATGTTTCTGTGCCTCTATCTGCTGGGCAGTGTCATGCTCCTGCATAGTAAGATCTTCACAGATGCCTGAGCCGCAGTATCGGAGCCCTCAACTCAACAAGATCACTTTCAACACACGTTTTATCATGAAGACGTTCATGACCATCTGCCCCAGCTCGGTGCTGCTTGTCTTTAGCATCTCTTCCTGGATCATCGTTGCCTGGACTGTGCATGTCCGTGAAAGGTAAAAAATGCTGCTGCTAAAGTTCTCAGGGAGATGTGGCTCATCTATAAACACACCAGGCTAGTGAAGAAGCCAGACCAAGCCCGGCTTCAGAAACACCAGCATAAGTTCCTCCAAGCCATCCATCAGTAAGTCTAGCACCTTTCTAGCTCACGTTTCTGTGTCTGCCAGGTGGGGAGACAGCACTCAAAATCTTAATGTGGGCTTGTAATGGCCCACTCCCTCAGCCTAGGCTGGGTGGTCAGTTGATTGGGGCCTGCAGCTTCTGTGCTGAGTGGGATGGGAGGATTGTCAGAGGGAGGCAGGTGATGGGCTCTGACAAGTCATAGGTGCCACCCAAAGTAAGTGGCAGGAAGCCTATTTTATTTTCTGGGATAACCAAATGATTCTTACCCTTTTCTTTTAATTTTTTTTTTTTTTGAGACAGAGTCTCACTATGTCACCCTTAGTAGAGTGCCATGGTGTCACAGCTCACAGCAACCTCAAACTCTTAGGCTTAAGCCATCCTCTTGCTTCAGCCTCCCAAGTAGCTGGGATCATAGGCGCCCACCACAATGCCTGGCCATTTTTTTGTTGCAGTTGTTTAGCTGGCCCAGGCTGGGCTCAAACCCGCCACCCTCAGTGTATATGGCCAGCGCCACAACCACTTTGCTATAGGTGCCAAGCCTCCTTTTTTTCTTTTTCAACAGAATCTGTCACCCTGGGTAGAATGCTGTGGTGTCATAGCTTACAGCAATCCTCTTGCCCCAGCCTCTCAATTAGATAGAGACTATAGGCACACACCACTACACCTGGCTAGTTTCTTTTTCTATTTTTAGTAGAGACGGGGTCTCACTCTCGCTCAGGCTGGTCTCCAACTCCTGAGCTGAGCAATCTACCTGTTTTGGCCTCCCAGAGTGCTAGGATTACAGGCATGAACCACTGGGCCCAGCCTAATTTTTACCCTTTAGATTTTGCAACGATTTCCCTTTTTGCTTTGGCTACCCAGAAGCTCAGAATTAAATCTGTGGCTTGATCTGTGAGATCATGTGGTATAATTAGAAATTACTGGGTGGCGCCTAAGGTTCAAACTCAGCTCTGGCCCAAAATGGCAAAAAATAAAATAAAATAAAATAAAGTTAAAAAAAAAGAAATTAATTAATTTCCTCCTTTGCCTATTTTCCCTGAAAATTATTTAATATATGGGTCTCATCTTTGGCTACTCATTGGGGTACCTGGAGGGGAGTGGCTTTTATAAAAACCTACGGGCCACACCCAACACCACTTACGGTTGAGTCTGAGATGTAGTCTGAACCAAAATTTAAGTTCCTCAGGTAAGTCCAATGTACAGCAAAAGTTGGAAAAATTTTTCTGCAAGGCGCCAGATAGTAAAGATTTCAGTTTTCTGATGTTGTAGCAGGAAAGCAGTGGAGATGAATGGGTATGGCTGTGTTCCAATAAATCTTACTTTCCAAGATAGACAACTGGCTGAATTTGACCCACATCCCACAGTATGCTGATTACTATGCTACTAACTAGTATATTATGTGAGCAACACACATAATTTTAAGTGTTCTTACAGATACATTTGAAAAAAGAAACAGGTTGGTGCCTCTGGCTCAGTGGGTAGGGCGCCGGCCCCATATACCAAGGGTGTCGGGTTCAAACCCGGCTCCGCCAAACTGCAAGAAAAAAATAGCTGGGCGTTGTGGTGGGTGCCTGTAGTCCTAGCTACTCGGGAGGCTGAGGCAAGAGAATTACCTAAGCCCAGGAGATGGAGGTTGCTGTGAGCTGTGTGATGCCATGGCACTCTTACCGAGGGCGATAAAGTGAGACTCTGTCTCTACAAAAAAAGAAAGAAACAAATGAAGTAAATTTTAATAATTTATTTAATGTATTCAAATACTATTTAAAAAATAAAAATACCTGGGCATTGTGGTGTGCATCTGTAGTCCCAGCTACTCAGGAGGCTAAGGTAAAAGAATCACTTTAGCCCAAGAATTGGAGGTTGCTATGA
>NW_003852614.1:288851-291382 GCF_000181295.1 Otolemur garnettii
TGTTAATTTTATAATGTTAAACTGTAATAATAACAAATAATTGCTGATAAGTGATTATCGAAAACTGCTTATCAAAGTTTGCATTGTTGTCAGGCCCTGCCCTGCCCCACCCCCGCCTTGCCCCCCGCCCCGCCCCCCGGCCATGTTGTGCCACGTTACTGATGTTAAAATCTGGTCACCCTAACTTAGGAAAAAAGAAAAAAAATTAAGAAGCTTCTGGGGAGATATGTCTACATTCCCCTCTTGGCCACCCTTGCCAAGAAAGTCAGACAGCACTGTGTGACATTCAACCAACACAGTGCTAAACAGGGACCATCCCTGCCGCCTGAAATTCAGCCCTACAGGGAAACCCCTTTTGAAGATGTTCAAATGGACTATATTGAGTTGCCCAGATGCGGAGGAAACTTGTTCTTACTAGTTTTGGGGAGGTTTTTTTGAGACAGAGCTTCAAGCTGTCACCCTGGATAGAGTGCCATGGCATCATAGTTCACAGCAACCTCAAATTCTTAGGCTTAAGTGATTCTCTTTCCTCAGCCTCCCAAGTAGCTGGGACTACAGGTGCCCACCACAATGCCTGGCTATTTTTTGGTTGTAGTTGTCACTGTTGTTTGACGGGCCCGGGCTGGATTCGAACCCAACAGCTTTGGTGCCTTAGCCACTTGAGCTACAGGTGCTGAGCCTACTTACTAGTTTTGGTCTGCATGTACTCGGGATAGATGGAAGCCTCCCCTACCAGGATAAAGATGGCTTCTGGGGAGGCACCTGTGGCTCAGTGAGTAGGGCGCTGGCCCCATATACTGAGGATGGTGGGTTCAAACACGGCCCTGGCCAAACTGCAGCCAAAAATAGCCAGGCATTGTGGCAGGCATTTGTAGTCCCAGGTACTTGGGAGGCTGGGGCAAGAGAGTCACCTAAGCCCAATAGCTGGAGGTTGCTGTGAGCTGTGATACCACAGCACTCTACTGAGGGTGACAAAGTGAGACTCTGTCTCAAAAAAAAAAAAAAAAAGATGGTGGGCTGTGGCTCAAAAGGATAGGGCGCTGGGTGCCAGCCCCATGTGCCAGAGGTGGCAAGTTCAAACCCAGCCCTGGCAAAAAAAAAAAAAAAAAACTGCAAAAAAAAAAAAAAAAGATGGCTTTCTGAAGTAGTAAAAGTGTTGAGAAATCATCCCACAGTTTAGGTTGCCACTCCTCATTGGATCTAACAGTGGACTGACCTTCATAATACAGATAAGGTAAATGATAGCCAAAGCCTTGAATATCACCTGGAAACTACATGTGGCATATAGGCCTCAAAGCTCAGGCAGGGTAGAGCACATGAACAGAGCCATTAAAGCAGAAATTGGTAAACTCTGCCAGGAAGCAGAGCTTTATTCGCTACAGGCCTTGCCATTGGTTTTGTTCAATATTAGATGTACCCCCTTCTAAGGAGATAATGTATAACAGGCCTCCACCAATCCTGTGCAATTTACCAGGGACTCCTAAAAGAACTGGGACAGACTGAATTACACAAGCAGTTAGAAGACCTAGGAAGAGTAGCAAAAAATATCTCCACTTGGGTAATTAACCGTGTTCTGTTTAGTCTTTTGTGTCTGTACACCCTTTCTCTCCAGGGGATCAAGTCTTGGTTAAGGATCGGAACCCTGTCACTCTCAAACCAAGGTGGAAGCGACCACCTAGTGGTCATCCTGACCACACGCACAGCAGCAAAGGTGGAAGGGATCCTCACCTAGATCCATCACAGTAGACTGAGGAAAGCTTCACTGCTCCAGTGGGAAGCAAAAACAGATCCGGTCAACCACAGCAAGGTAACTTTTGAGGAAGTCAACATGCCACGCTCCAGCCATATACTGAGAGCCGGCTATCAACACACAGCTAAAGTCTGAGGAAATTCCTCTTGGGACTTGTCTTAATAGGACTTTGGACTTCGGGAAAGGGGGAGGAGGAATACAATATGTACACCCACACCACTAAGATAGGAGAAAAGGTGACTCTTTTATAGCTTTTATGAATGCAAAGGCACCCACAAAGGTAACCTGCACTCATAATCTGATACAATACTCAATATGTGACACAGAAAAACGTGAAAACCCATATGTATATTACAACTCCATGGAGCCCCCAACCACGGTACAGTTAAAGCCTGGGTAGAAGTCCTGAAAGGAGTCACAGTCCCTGAAATCTGACTGCTGGTCCAGACCAGGGAAATAGGAAAGCCCAGACAGGTGACTCTGAAGTTTAATGTCTGCAGTGCCAGGCAAAGGTGTTGCAGCACAAGGAGCTGGAAAAGAAACTACAAGACGGATCAGAAGGGCTTGGCGCCCGTGGTTCAAGTGGCTAAGGCACCAGCCACATACACCTAAGGTGGTGGGTTCGAATCCAGCGCAAGCCCACCAAAACAACAATGATGGCTGCAACCAAAAAAAATAGCCGGGTGTTGTGGCGGGCGCCTGTGGTCCCAGCTACTTAGGAGGCTGAGGCAGGAGACTCGCTTGAGCCCAGGAGTTGGAGGTTGCTGTGAGCTGTGATGCC
>NW_003852614.1:291896-296006 GCF_000181295.1 Otolemur garnettii
TAGATAGAGTCTCACTTTGTCACCCAGGATAGAGTGCTGTGGCATCAAAGTTCACAGTAACCTCAAACTCTTGGGCTCAAGTGATTCTTTTGCCTCAGTATCATGAGTAGCTGGGACTACTGGCACTCGCCAAAACGCCTGGGTATTTTTAGAGATGAGGTCTCACTCTGGCTCAGGCTGGTCTCGAACCTGTAAACCTCAGGGCAATCCACCTGCCTCGGCCTCCCAGAGTGCTAGGATTATAGGCATGAGCCACCGCACCCAGCCAGAAGGCAGTAATTCTAAAATCAGTCTTGGACATAGCATCATTCATTCTGCAGGAAAGATGACTTCCCTCACCTCTCATGACCCCCTCCCACATTCCAACTGCACTAATAAAAGTCCCTTGAAAGTGTATAAGCTGAGGTCACTTCTGGACTGACTCCATTCTGCTCCTTTAAAATAAAATAAAGCCTATCCTTAAGCCTCCTCTCCTTGCAGACTCTGGGCAGACTGTATACTTAAACCTCACCAGGGACAAGGAAAAGGGGAAAAGGAGAATGGAAACTGACGAGTTGTTAGCTCACTCCCACACTGTTAACCTTTTCCATATAGCTGGACTGGGGCAGTACCGCCTGGGGCTCTTCTCCAGTGTGGGTCAGGATTATGGAGTATCCTTAGGGCGTCCTTAGTACCCACCAAGATTTGGGTAGGGTATTTCCAACCATTCTGGCCTTGAGGAGTGGGAGGTGATTGCTAATATGGCTGCATCCTGTCAGAATTCCTTTCCCATGGTTGTTCCCTCTGCCTAGTATGATTTTCCCCAGGCTCAAGGCAAGGCTGGTTCTTTCTCATTTTCAAGTCTCAGCTAAAATGACATCGCCTCATTAGAAATGTGTCTACCCTATCTTTTTTTTTTTTTTTTTTTTTTTGGAGACAGTTTCACTTTGTCACCTTCAGTAGAGTGCTGTGAACTCACAGCTCATAGGAACCTCAAACTCTTGGCCTCAAGTGATTCTCTTATCTCAGCCTTCCAAGTAGCTAGGACTACAGGTCCCGCCAGCTAGTTTTAGAGAAGAGGTCTCACTCTGGCTCAGGCTGGTCTCAAACCCAAGAGCTCAGGCAATCCTTGGCCTCCCAGAGTGGGCATGAGCCACTGCACCCAGCTGTGTCTACTCTATCTAAAGTTGGATGGCTCCTTCTCCAACCCAGCCACAATTTCTGTTTTATTTCTGACAGTTTGTGTTTACTTGTTTACTGCCTGTCTCTTTTCTTCTAGAATGCAAATGAAAGTGCATGTAGTGAGAATAAGATAGTTATTCAGGCTAGGGCTGAAATGACACTGCTGGTCTGGTTGGTTTAGGTCCTATGTGACCTTCACCTCATGTCTCCCATTCTTGCTGTTTTGTAAACTCAGCTTTTCTAAACGTATATATCCTGAGTAGTTTAGGGCAATTGATTTAGGAGATTAACTTTTGAATTGGAATGTTGTTTTGGGTTATGTCAGGTATTGTTCACTATGAGTCATCGGTTATGCTGATTATTATTGTTTAAGATAAGGGTTAACTTAGTTTGGGGTTTTTTTTTTAGGTTTTTAGTTTGAACTTTTATGTATAAAACTATGACTTTGGCTCGGCGCCTGTGGCTCAAGTGGCTAAGGTGCCACCACATACACCTAAGGTAGCGGGTTCGAATCCCCAGCCCGGGCCCGCCAAACAACAATGATGGCTGCAACCAAAAAAATGGCTGGACGTTGCGGCGGGCGCCTGTGGTCCCAGCTACTTGGGAGGCTGAGGCAGGAGACTCGCTTGAGCCCAGGAGTTGGAGGTTGCTGTGAGCTGTGATGCCATGGCACTCTACCCAGGGGGAAAGCTTGAGGCTCCGTCAAAAAAAAAAAAAAAACTGTGAGTTTGGGGCAGTGCCTGTGGCTCAAAGGAGTAGGGCACCAGCCCCATATACCAGAGGTGGTGGGTTCAAACCTGGCCCTGGCCAAAAACTGCAAAATAATAAAATAAAATAAATAAAAATAGAAAAACAAAACTGTGATTTTGGAAATAGAAGAACAAAACAGTCTTTTTTTTTCTTTAGATAGAGTCTCAAGTTGTTGCCCTGGCTCCCCAAAGTGCTAGGCGTGAGCCACCTAAGACAGAACAGTTTTTTTTTTTTTCCAGAACAGTCTTTTATTTTTTTTGAGGCAGAGTCTCACTATGTTGCCCTCAGTAGAGTGCCGGGGCGTCACAGCTCACAGCAACCTCAAACTCTTGGGCTTAAGTGATTCTCTTGCCTCAGCCTCCCAGGTAGCTGGGACTATATGTACCCACCACAACACACAGCTATTTTTTTGTTGCAGTTGTTTAGAGGGCTGGGGCCGGGCTGGGCTCGAACCCACCACCCTCACTGTATGTGGCTGATGCCATAACCACTGTCCTACGGGTGCTGAGCCCCAACAGAACAGTCTTTAAGAGGGTACTCTCACTGTTCTCCAGAATCACCAGCCTCCTGATAAAGTTTGGTGGACCTATAACATTTCTGCCTATTAGCTGATAGTGACAGACAGATGGACCCTCTTTGTCTGGCAACAAAGGTTTGTATCTATGTTTTTCACTGTTATATTGCCAGAGCCTAGAATAGTGCATTGTAGGCACACTATAAATTTTTTTTTTTTGAGACAGAGCCTCAAGTTGCCCTCCTGGGTAGAGGGCCATGGCATTATAGCTCACAGCAACCTCCAACTCCTGGGCTTAAGCAAGTCTCCTGCCTCAGCCTCCCAAGTAGCTGGGACCACAGGTGCCCACCACAACGCCCAACTATTTTTTGGTTGCAGCCGTCGTTGTTTGGCGGGCCCGGGCTGGATTCGAACCCGCCACCTTAGATGTATGTGGCTGGCACCTTAGCCACTTGAGCCACAGGCACCAAGCCACACACTATAAATTGTTATTAATTGGGTAATTGAATCCTATGTGCCTCCTCCTTATTTCTTATCTCCCAGTAAGACAAAATGTGGTTGATTCTACCTTCTAAACATCCCCCAAGTCTATTCCACATTCTTCAGCACGAATGTCATTGCTTTTGTTGGAGAACTCATCGCTTCTCACATGAGGTAATGCAAGAGTCTTGTTAGGTCTGGTAGAAAGTAAATAAGTAGGTTTGGCGCCTGTGGCTCAAGTGGCTAAGGCGCCAGCCACATACACCTAAGGTGGCGGGCTCGAATCCAGCCCGGGCCCTGCCAAACAACAATGACGGCTGCAACCAAAAAATAGCCGGGTGTTGTGGCGGGCGCCTGTGGTCCCAGCTACTTGGGAAGCTAAGGCAGGAGACTCCCTTGAGCCCAGGAGTTGGAGGTTGCTGTGAGCTATGATGCCACAGCACTCTACCCAGGGGAATAGCCTGAGGCTCTGTCTCAAAAAAAAAATGAAAATGAGCAAAGAAACCTTTTGTTTGTTTGTTTGCTTTAGACAGAGTCTTATTTTGTCTCCTCGGGCTGAGTGCTGTGACATCATCAGAGCTCACAGCAACCTCAAACTCTGGGGCTCAAGTAATCCTCATGACTCAGCCCCCCACCAAGTAGCTGTGACTAAAGGCACCTTCTACAAGGCCCAGCCAGTTTTTCTATTTGTTAGTAGACCCAGGTCTCACTCTTGCCAGGCTGGTCTTGGAACTCCTGAGCTCAAGTAATGCTACCACCTCGACTCCCAGAGTGCTAGGATTACAGGCATGAGCCACCCCACCAGGCTCATAGTAACCTCCAACTCTTGGGATCAAGTGGTCCTCTTGCCTCAGTTTTTTGTATTTTTAGTAGAGATGGGCTCTCGCTTTGGCTTAGGCTGGTCTCAGACTCCTGAGCTCAAGCAATATGCCCACCTCAGCCTTCAAGAATGCTAGGATTATAGGTGTGAGCCACTGTGCCCCGGCTGTAAAATCAGTATGTTTATATAAGACTGCTAACAAAATAGCACACTACAAAATCAAAACATAAATATCTTTGTAATAGATAAAAGTAGTTGCCTCTGGGGAAAGTGAGTAGATGAGACCAGGAAAGGGATAGGGAAGAAAATTTACTATTCATTGTGAACTGTTTTGATTTTGTTTTGTTTTGCTTGTATTTTTCTTTTGTGGTCTGATTTTTTTTTT
>NW_003852614.1:296379-297922 GCF_000181295.1 Otolemur garnettii
TCTCTTGCCTCAGCCTCCCAAGTAGCTGAGACTACTGGTGCCCGCCACAACGCCTGGCTATTTTTGTTGCAATTGTCATTGTTTAGCTGGCCCCAGCTGGGTTTGAACCGCCAGCCTTGATGTATGTGGTTGGTGCTATAACCACTGTGCTACGGGTGCCATGCCCCCTTTTTTTTTTTATTTTTGAGATAGAGTCTCACTATGTTGCCCTCGGTAGAGTGTGGTGGCATCACAGCTGACAGCAACCTCAAACTTTTTTTTAAAAATTTTTTTTATTAAATCATAGTTGTGCACATGAATACTATCATGGGGTACAGTGTATTGTTTCCATATACAATTTCCTGCACCGGGAGAGCAACCTCAAACTCTTGGGCTCAACTGACTCCCCTGCCTCAACCTCCCCCAGTAGCTGGGACTACAAGTGACTGCCATAACACCTGGCTATTTTTTTGTTGGAGTTGTCATCATTGTTTAGCAGGCCTGGGCTGGGTTCAAACCCACCAGTCTGGGTGTATGTGGCTGGCGCCCTGACCACTGAGCAAAGGCGCTTAGCCCAGAGTCTCACTTTGCCATGGCATCATAGCTCACAACCACCTCTAATTCTTCTGCTCAAGCGATCATTTGGCCTCAGCCTCCCAAGTAGCTGGAACTACAGACACCTGCCACAATGCCTGCAAATTTTTAGAGATGGGGCTTAGGCTGATCTTGAACTTGTGAGCTCAGACAATCCACCCGCCTCAGCTTCCCACATGCTAGGATTACAGGTGTGAGCCACCACACCCAGCCTTGTGGTCTGATTTTTTTAACTATGTGTTACATAGATAACAATTTTACAGAATTGTTTTTGACCTTTAGCCTAATAATTATACACTTGAAAACTGATGCTAGAGAAACAATTCAAGAGAAGTAAAAGCTATATGCATGAAATGTTCATTGTTGTATTATCTGACATTGAGGTGTCAGCCACAGTAACTCACACCTCCAATTCCAGCATGTTGGGAAGCTGAGGCAGGAGGATCTTCTGAGGCCAGGAGTTTGAGATCAGTGTGACCAATATAGCTAGACCCTGTCTCTACAAAAATTTTTAAAACTTACCCATCTGTGGTGGCACACACCTGTAATCTCAGCTACTCAGGAGGCTAAGGCAGGAGACAAACATGAGCCCAGGAATTAGAAACTACAGTGAGTTATGTTCACACCATTGTATTCCAGCCTGGGTGGCACAGCATGACCCTATCTCAAAAAAATTCAAAAAAATTAAATCGAAAGGTCCAAGCGTGATAGCTCATGCCTGTAATCGTAGCACTCAGGGAGGCCAAAGCAGGTGGATTCCAGACCAGCCTGAAGCATAGCGAGACTCCATCTCAAAATATAGCTGGGCATTGTGGCAGGCACCCATAGTCCCAGCTACTTGGGAGGCTGAAGCAAGAGGATCACTTGAACCCAGGTGTTTGAGGTTGCTGTGACCTAGGATGTCACGGCACTCTACCAAGGGCGACACAATAAGACTCTGTCTTTTTTTTTTTTTTTTTTTTTTGAGACA
>NW_003852614.1:300800-303634 GCF_000181295.1 Otolemur garnettii
AAAAAAAAAAAATCATTATACAACAAAAACATTTGCACCAGAATGTTTATTGTAGCCCAATTCATAATTGCCAAGACATGGAAACAGCCCAAGTGCCCATCAACCCATGAATGGATTAACAAATTGTGGTATATGTACACCATGAAATACTATGCAGCCATAAATATGATGAAGCCATCACATCTTTTATGTTTACCTGGATGGAGTTAGAACATATTCTTCTTAGTAAAGCATCTCAATAATGGGAAAAAACGTATCCAAGGTACTCAATACTACTACAAAATCAATATATAATCACCTACACATTCATACAAATGGGAAAACATAACTATAGTCCAGAAAGTAGAAGGGAAGAGGAGAGAGAGCAGAGGAGAAGGGGGAGGTGGGAAGAGGGAGAGTATTTGGGGGGACGTCACCTAATGTGCATGATGCAATGGTACATTTCAAAACTACTAAGAAGGCGGCACCCGTAGCTCAATGGGTAGGGCTCCAGCCACATACGCTGAGGCTGGAGGGTTCAAACCTGGCCCAGGCCAGCTCAAACAACAAGGAAAAAAATGGCCAGGCATTGTGGCCGGCGCCTCTGGTCCCAGCTACTTGGGAGGTTGAGGCAAGAGAATCACTTGAGCCCAAGAGTTTGAGGTTGCTGTGAGCTGTGACGTAATGGCACTCTACCCAGACTGACAGCTTGAGACTGTCCCAAAAAGAAAAAACAAACTACTAAGAAAAGAGTATAATTGTCTTACCACAACCAACAGGTAAGCGAGGTGATGGATGTGTTAATCAATTCAATGTAAGCATTTCACATTGTATATCAAATCAGTACACTGAAGCCCATAAATGCATCAATGTACACAGTTATGATTTAATAAAAAAATCTAATTTTGGAAAATATATATATATATATACATTATATACACAAGTGTATAATAAGCTTAGGCCAGGTGTAGAAGCCACACCTGTAATTCTAGCACTTTCAGAGGCGGAGGCAGGAGGATCTCTTGAACTCAGGAGTTTAAGATGAGCCTGAGCAAGAATGAAACCCCATCTCTACCAGAAATAGAAAAATTAGCTAGGGTTGTGCCAGGTGCTTATACTTCTAGCTACTTGGGAGGCTGAGGCAGGAAGATCACTTCAGCTCAGGAATTCGAGGTTGCTGTGAAGTAGTATGATGCCATAGCATTCTAGCCTAGGCTACAAGAGTGAGAATGAGAATCTGTCTCAAAAAAAAAAAAAAGTGTCTGCAGCCAGCTTTTTACAGAAGCTCCTGTCCAGAAGGAGGCTTGAAGGACAGAAGTTTAGCAAGGGAGCTGATGGTTTGGAGCGGAGCCGAGAGAGAAGATTGAAGAGCACACTTCAACCTTCCTGAGGTGAGCTGCAACCCCAAAAATACAACCAAAAGGTACAAAATCCACCACCAAGTGGATGGGAATCCCCTCCCCCACAACAAGGGCTCACAGTTTACTCCATGAAAACAAGCGAGCAGAGTTCAAACTTCCTCCCACTCTATCCCATGGGAGAGAACCCCTAAAAACTGGACCTCCTACCCCTGCTGGCGTGCCACAGCACCCTCCTGCCAGGCATAAAACTGTAAAACTGTATAAAACTGTATATATTCCCCCACCTGCAACATTGAACTCCGAGGAGTCCCCACCTACCCACTCTGAGGTCTGGAGGTTTGTTACCTATGGAGTCCAGATTCTTGGGCATCTCCTTGAGAGAAGTAGAGGGGGAAAGGGCTGGTGTTGCTCTGTGCTGAGTGTGGCACAGGCATGAGGAGAAGAAAATTGGCTTGGAGGAAGCCATACACCAACAGTGGCATCCTGAGCTGTGAACTGACACCATTCCAGCCCTGTCTCTCTGGGCAACTAGAGGTTCTGGACAGCAGCCACAGGCAGAATGCTGATAACTTTCATAAGTAAAGAGACCATTAGTGCCAGCCCTCAGGGTAATACAGCTGAGACAAAGGCAGTGGGCAGCCAGAGGCTAGAATTGACACCTGAGTGTAAACCTTAATTGCTTGCTGCCCAGAGCTGAATGCAGCCTCTGACTTGCAGAGGCATCTAGCCAGACAGAAGCCTAATTCAAACACGCAAGGCCTCCCTGCCGAACTCAGATTTCTGGCTGATTTTGGCAGCTGTAAACCCCGGGAGCAGTTGCCTACTGGAGTGAATAGGGCCACAGAACTGGGGGATTACGAGTGACTGGGTGCAAGGTGGGGAAGGAGGTATTAACCTTCCCAGACTAACCCATTTGCTGGGTGGGTCCCTTTGCCCTCACAGAGCACTGGAGCAAGTTATATCTGAGCAGTGAGCAGAACCCTCTTATCTAGCTGCCAGAGACATTTGAACTCTTCCACCTGAAACTGGTGCTGACTGGGACAACTGATTTGGACCCCCTAAACCTGGCAGACCACCCAGGGACTATTCAAAGGGGCACCCTGGATGTATGGTTGAGGGAAGGTTTGATTTTCCTTGCCCAATTGTTGTTTGTGGGGGGCGGGGCGACCTAATTGCTGGTATTTCTCCACAGCACAGGCTTCAACCAAGAGTAACTAAATCACTAGTGTAGGACAGAGACCAGCTGAAAATAAGACAGAGACACTTAGCCCCACCACACCAAGCAGGTTCTCAGTCTCTTAGGCCATGACACTATACGGGTCCTTGAAAAACTTCAAGGGGAAAAGTCAAATGGGGTAAAATAATCATGGGGCGGAATCAGCAGAAAAGCTCTGGTAATATGAATAACCAGAGTAGGTCAACTCCCCCAAGAAAGGATGTGGCGGGCAAAACTGAAGATCCCTTTATAAACAAATGGCTGAGATGTCAGAAATT
>NW_003852614.1:311446-313447 GCF_000181295.1 Otolemur garnettii
AGGAAACCCAAGGTCAATTACTCATCTGAAAAAAACACTCCTCTTTACCTTTTAAAATAGCAACCTAACATCACTCTAATTAGTATATATTCTGCCGATCTTCAGGTGGTCTCTGAGGGGGGCAGGCTGTAATCCCTTTAAGGGGAGGTACCCTCTAAAAACATCCCAAGACCCCTAAAAAGGGGCCACAGAGGCAAGCCATTTTGATATCTATTTTTAACTAGTGTCTACAAACATTAATTAACTACTTATGGTATTTTTGTTATGCTTATTTGTTATGAATTTCTATAAAAACATGTAACTGTTAAAGTCATTTATTATAACACCCTTAAGAACCTCCCAGGAAAGGCCAGTAAGGTAAGAACTTTAAATGGGGACCTGGGTTGCCAGGCCCCACCAGTGAAAACTACAGCCCTACTGTCCTGTCAGGGACTCCCAGAAATATATATCAACACCCGTCACCAGAAACACTATTAAAATAAAAGTGGGAGTCCAATCAACCCCCAAAGTATTAAATCATTCACAGGCCTGTTAAAAAGTGTGTAAGAATGTATTCTAGTTCTGATTCTAAAGATACAAGAGTGTAAAAGTAAATGTAAGCTATTGTCGTTTTATAACATTTATTCAGGGTTTATTAGAAGACTAGTCTCAGCCTGAAACAAACAGTCTTGAAAACATTTGTGAATAAATTGCAAATCTTTTCTTTCAAAGAACCCTTCAAGACTTTACCCCTTCTAACACCCCTCACTGTCTGGTGCCTCTTTGACCTGACAGTCATTGGTTTCTTTATCTTTATTATTGATATTAGGCTTAGTAACATTTGCCTGATTATAATACTCTTAGTTGCCATCAGTCCAAAAAAAGGGGGTAACTGAATAGATTTTTATAATAATAACTTGTTAGTACATTTATTTTATCATCTGATCACATTTCTTGTTGAACTTTCATTCCCACTTATGCAAATGACAGGGTTGCCACTGGCAGCAGCAGTAAAGACTAGCTAAAAAATTCAGACATGGTAAGGAGAGTTTTGATTCCTTTCAAACTTATCTACTCCTTTCGCCTGGCATTCCCACCTCACTGCCTCTACTTTGAAAGATTTAGCTATCTATGAAGTGTCAGAGAAATGGCCAGCCATTTCAGTTGAGACTCCAAGAGTGTGACCCACTGGGTCCTCCAAGCCCTGAAGGGGCTGAAAAGGGTAGAACAAGATGGGAAGCCACAAATTGACACCTCAGGGACAGAAAAATCTAAACCAAATTGTTAGATAGGTGCCAACAAGAAACATTAAAACAAATAATGCTAAGGTAATAAATTGCCTCATTTGTAAACAAAAATATACCTCTACAAACGGAATGGGTATTCTAACCAATGAATAAATATAGCCTCGCACCTTAGGCAGGGTTATTAAGTTTTCACAGTTTTTATCTGGAAAAATTAAGTTGTGTACTCCCTACTCAGAGTAAAACCTTCCAAATGTTTAGAACTGCTTTATTCATAACTTTACTAGGACTCAAAGAGTATAACCTGCAATATGTTTGTGTCTAGAAATAAAGATCTAATTTCTAAACTTACCTGAGCCTGAAAAATAAAAATTTTCTGTTTAGCTCTGATAGAGAAAATCCTGTGTCAATGTTATATTTCATAAAATGTCTCTCATTTGTAAAATGTAATAATTTAATTGCCTAAAACTAGGTCTTTATCAAAGAAAAATCTTGCCTTTTAAAACTTTCTAATTATCAGTTTAGCAAGTAAATGATTAACTATAATCCTGTTTTATAGAAGGTGAATTTTAGGGAGTAAGAAAATTAGACAAAAGAAAAATGGCATTGTATAAAGAAAGAATATTGTATAATAAATTTATCCTGAGGCTCGGCACCTGTGGCTCAAGTGGCTAAGGTACCAGCCACATACACCTAAGGTGGCGGGTTTGAATCCAGCCTGGGCCCGCCAAACAACAATGATGGCTGCAACCAAAAAAACAGCCAGGTGTTGTGGCGG
>NW_003852614.1:313676-315799 GCF_000181295.1 Otolemur garnettii
CCTATACAGATTAAATAAAACTCATAAAAAGATTTTGTAAAAAAAGTTTACATGTAATCCAGTTGACTATGTATTTCCTTCAAAATATTTTAGTTGTAACTCTGTTTAAACAAATGTTTTAAACCTTTGATATTTGACAAAACTTCCAAAGTAAAAACTCTAAATTCAAAACTTGGTACCCATAGAACAGTGGTTATGGCACTGGCCACATGAATCAAGACTGGCAGATTCTAAACCTGAAAAACAAATTAAACTTACTTAATTTGTTAAAAGTGTATGGGAAGCATTGTCAAATACGAAATGGTAATTAATTTTTGTGTAAATTATGGTTATATATACATATATATATTCTGCTATTATAAAACATTAGTCTGTCCTAACATGTACTGTCAGTAATAATTTTAATTCATCTAAAAGGAAAGTGTTTTTTATGTAACTAAGTTTAAAGTTCATCCTAAAAAAGAAAAATATTAAGAAAAGCTGAGGAATTCACTTGAATTCAAATTCCTAATGTTTTTAAAAATTAAGTACCTTCAGATTTTTAAAACTTTTATTGAAAAGTTAACATGTCTATAAGTATTGCTAATCTAGTTTCAAACAGAACAGAAATCAGTTACCTAAAACTAAACTAGTTTATTATACCTTTTTGTTTGAAATATTGATGATTCTTCCTGTGTTCTGTTTTCCAGAAGTCAAGAAAATAATTTTCTGTCTTTTGAGCTATTTGTAATATCTCAAGCAATGTACGTACTTATAAGCAGAATTTAAAACATATATTTTTTCTCTCTCCTTAATTTCTCCAACTCTGCAAGCCTTTGGTAAATATTCTTAATTTCTAACAATACAATTATTTGCATAAGTTCAAAAAGAATCTGTTTTGTTCTATAAAACATAATAAAAACACTGATTATTTTACCAAGGCTTTGGCTAGAATAACATTTCCAAAGGTGTCCGGACTGCATTAAGGAATTAAGGTTGACTTTATGAAGCCAATAAAAAGCCCTCTGGAAAACTAGCCAGATACCCATCAGTAACATTTCCTGATCTGTAGTAAGCAATGAAGGTAACTTCCTGACAGGTCTGGGGGTCAAAATATGCTTGGGAACCTCAAAAGAAGAATTTACCCAATGCATACAGGTATCTAATGGCACAGATAAAACCTGGGCTCATGAGAGGCTTTTAAAGGGTCTAACCTAAAAATTCCTTATAAAAAGTTCCAGCAAAGCCAATTTTAAAAAGAGTCCAGGTAATTAATAATTATTCTTACTGCACTTTATGCAAATAATCAGTATACTGAAGGTAGTTTATCTTAACAACTAAATTAGTTTTGCTATAATTTGTCTTTAGTAAAAAGAGAAATTGGAGAGAAAGAAAGAAAAAAATTAGTTCAAAGAAAAAAAAGGCTGTAACTCACCTACTTAAGAACTGGCCTCAACAAAAGTCACCTATTAAAAATTTGTAATATGTATAAACAAAGCCATAAAAGCAAGAAATAGTAAACTCTGCCAAGAAACAAACTTTAATTAAATGTAAGCTTTGCCATCAGTATTGTTCAAAAAACTTCATCAATCCTCTACTAACAGGAACTCCTAAAAACTAAGAATGACTGAATTAAATAGCCACTTGAGTAATTAACTGCATTCTACTGTAGCAGCTACACAACCTCCAACCCGGAGACCGGACTCAACTAATCAAGTCGAAGAAAAGAGGACCACAACTCTAACCACCAAGCGCCTCAACCATCATCTTCAATTAAAGGTTTAATTTGCCAAGAAGAGGAGTGGGAAATGTTGTAACCCAGCCCTCTTCCCCCTGCCCACTCCTGTTCCCCAGCCCTCACTTGTCCCCCCCCCAGCCCATTTCCCTCCTCCTCCCTTCTCCCCCCAGAGTCAACTCGGGATCAAGGCAAGTACCTCCTCCCACCATGGTGGCTGAGAACAGTGCTACGTTCTCAGGCTCCCTCCTTCCCCCTAGGGTTCCCAAGAACAAGCTTCAGGTACGAGGAAGAAAGTCCCAAGTTTCACAAAACCCCCAAGTTCTCAGTAGACGAACAATGGTGAAAAACTCACCAAGACTTGAATAATTACTGTTGTATAACCATAACCATTGTGATATGAGATGTA
>NW_003852614.1:319043-320258 GCF_000181295.1 Otolemur garnettii
AAAATAAAATAAATAAAGTTTAAGAAATGGCGGCACCTGTGGCTCAGTGGGTATAGTGCTGGCCCCATATACCGAGGGTGGTGGGTTTGAACCCAGGTGCCAAACTGCAACAAAAAATAGCCGGGCATTGTGGTGGACGCCTGTAGTCCCAGCTATTCAGGAGGCTGAGGCAAGAGAATCACCTAAGCCCAAGAGCTGGAGGTTGCTGTGAGCTGTGACACCATAGCACTTTACCGAGGGCAACAAAGTGAGACTCATTCTCTAAAAAAAAAAAAAAAGTTTAAAAGAAAATAAAGTTTAAGAAGCGAAGAACATTTTTTTAATTAGAAAAAAGTTTAGAGCAGCACCTGTGGCTCAGTGGGTAAGGTGCCGGCCCCATATAACAAGAGCAGTGGGTTCAAACCCAGCCCCGGCCAAACAGCAACAAAAAAATAGCCAGGCATTGTGGTGGGCACTTGTAGTCCCAGCTACTCAGGAGACTGAGGCAAGAGAATTGCCTAAGCCCAGGAGTTGGAGGTTGCTGTGAGCTGCAACGCCATTGCACTCTACTGAGAATTAATAAGTGAGACTCTGTCTCAAAAAAATAAAAATAGAAATAAAAAACGTGCTTTGTGGCTTGGTGCCCGTACCTCAACTGGCTAAGGTGCCAGCCACATACACCAGAGCTGGCGGGTTCAAATCCAGCCTAGGCCTGCCGAACAACGACAACTCCAACCAAAAAATAGCCGGGCATTGTGGCGGCTGCCTGTAGTCCTAGCTACTTGGGAGGCTGAGGCAAGAGAATCACTTAAACCCAGGAGTTAGAAGTTGCTGTGAGCTATGATGCCACAGCATTCTACCTAAGGTGACAGCTTGAGGCTCTGTCTCAAAAAAAAAAAAAAATGCTTTGTACACCATGACTGTTATCAGGTAAAGTTACGCAGTTGTGAAAACAAACATGTAAAAATGAAAATAGGCAGGCGGCACCTGTTGCTCAGTGGGTAGGGCACTGGCCCCATATACCGACGGTAGTGGGTCCAAACCTGGCCCCAGGTAAACTGCAACAAAAATATAACCAGGTGTTGTGGCAGGCGCCTGTAGTCCCAGCTACTCGGGAGGCTGAGGCAAGAGAATCACCTAAGCCCAGGAGCTGGAGGTTACTGTGAACTGTGTGATGCCACGGCATCTACCGAGGGCTATTGAGACTCTGTAGCTACAAATAAAAAAAAAAGAAAG
>NW_003852614.1:320564-325518 GCF_000181295.1 Otolemur garnettii
CTTGAGCCACAGGCGCCAAGCCAATAGTTTCTTTTTTTTTAAGAGACAGAGTCTCACTTTGTTGCCCTCAGTAGAGTGCAGTGGCATCACTCAGGCACCACCCTCTTTTAATAGTTTCTTTTGGTGGTGGTGGTGGGGACAAAGTCTCAATTTGTTGACCCAAGCTAGAGTGCTGTGGCATCATAGCTCACAGCAACCTCGAATACCTGGGTTCAAGTGATCCTCATGCCTCAGCCTCCCAAGTAGCTGGGACTATAGGTGCCTACCACCACGCCTGGCTAATTTTTCTATTTTTAGTAGGGTCAGTGTCTCACAATTGCTCAGGCTGGTCTTAAACTTCTGAGCTCAATCAATCCTCCCACCTGGGCCTCCCAGAGTGCTGGGATTACAGGCTTGAGCCACTGCACCTGTCCCCATCATCATAATATTTTGATTAAAATGTGTTTTGGGGCTCAGCACCCGGCACCTGTAGCACAGTGGTTATGGCACCAGCCACATGCATCAAGGGTGGTGGGTTTGAACCCAGCCCAGGTCCACTAAACAACTGCAACAAAAAAATAGCCGGGTGTTGTGGCAGGCACCTGTAGTCCTGGCTACTTGGGAAGCTGAGGCAAGAAGCAAGAGAATTGTTTAAGCCCAAGAGTTTGAAGTTGCTGTGAGCTCTGATGCCACAGCACTCTACCAAGGGTGACATAGTGATACTATGTCTCAAAAAAAAAAAACACATGTGGGCTTAGCACTTGTAGCTCAGTGGCTAGGGGGACAGCCACATACACCAGAGCTGCAGGCTTAGAATCCAGCCCGGCCTGACAAACAACAATGACAACTACAACCAAAAAATAGCTGGGTGTGGTGGCAGGTGCCTGTAGTCCCAGCTACTTTGAAAGCTGAGGCAAGAGAATTGCTTAAGCCCAAGAGTTGGAGGTTGCTGTGAGCTGTGATGCCATAGCACTCTACCTAGGGCGACAGTTTGAGACTCTGTCTCAAAAAAAAAAAATGCGTTTTGGGCTGGGTATGGTGGCTCACACCTGTAATCTTAGCACTCTGAGAGGCCAACAAGGGACGACCACTTGAAATCAGGAGTTCAGGAGTTCAAGACCAGCCTAAGCAAGAGACCCTATCTCTACTAAAAATAGAAAAAATTAATCCAGCATTGTGGCAGTCCCAGCTACTCAAGAGGCTGAGGCAGAATCTCTTGAGCCCAGGAGTTTGAGGTTGCTGTGAGCTAGGCTAGTGCCATGGCACTCTAGCCTTGGCAATAGAGTGAACTGTCCCTGAAAAGCAAAGAAAATAAGTCCAAGCCTGGCAGCTCACGCCTGTAATCCTTGCACTCTGGTAGGCCAAGGCAGGTGTATTGCTTGAGCTCGGGAGTTCAAGACCAGCTTGAGCCAGAGTGAAACCCTGTCTCTAAAAACTAGCCAGGAGTTGTGTTGGGTGCCTGTAGTCTCAGCTACTTGGGAGGCTGAGGGAAGAGAATCACTTGAGCCCATGTGTTTGAGGTTGCTGTGAGATATGACACTACGACACTGTACCAAAGGTGACAAAGTGAGACTCTGTCTCAATAAAATAAAGTAAAATAAAATACCACAGCATGTCTTCAAAATGGGGAGTGAGAGGTTCTTCTGAGATATGAAAAAATGAAATGGCAAAGCACACATGTCCCTGGCAGTGTTCTAGGACAGTGTGAAGGATAAAGCAACTCCATCTTGGATGCTAATCTGCTCTTTTGACTTCTGGTTAACCTCTGTTCAGGGAATGCCTCAGTTCCACTTCATCTACGATTATCCTAAATCCTGCCCTGAGGTCAATATAACCTTGGCCATAAATCCATCCTTTAGGCAGATTCACCTAGCATTCTTGCCTTTCTCTGAGGCTCAACTTTAATTGTCCTACACATTCCTTACTTAAGGTATATAAGCCCTGGGTGTTAGGAGTATTGGGGTGGGGATTCACCTTCTTGTCTCTCCTAACCCCTGCTCAAGACATGGTTTCTGTTCATAAATCCCTAAAACAGCTTATATGGTAGAAAAGAAGAGAGTTAACGGAAATTCACGGGCAGGTATAGTGGCTCACACCTCTAATCTTAGTACTCTAGAAGGCCGAGGTAGGTGGATTGCTTGAGCGGATGAGTTCAAAACCACCCTGAGCCAGAGCAAGACCCTGTCTCTAAAAAAATAGCCAAGGGCGGCGCCTGTGGCTCATTGGGTAGGGCACCGGCCCCATATACCGAGGGTGGCGGGTTCAAACCCAGTCCTGGTCAAACTGTAACAAAAAATACCTGGGCATTGTAGTGGGCACCGGTACACTCAACTACTCGGGAGGCTGAGGCAAGAGAATCGCCTAGGCCCAGGAGTGGAGGTTGCTGTGAGTTGTGTGATGCCACAGCACTCTACCTAGGGTCATAAAGTGAGACTCTTGTCTCTACAAAAAAAAAAAAATAGCCAGGTGTTGTGGTGGGTGCCTGTAGTCCCAGTTACTCCGGAGGCTGAGGCAAGAGGATCTCTTGAGCCCAAGAGTCTGAGGTTGCTGTGAACTTTTTTTTTTTTAAGCATCAATTATGTTAGGATGCTGTGAGCTTTGATGCCATAGTACTCTACTGATCATAACCAAGTAACACTCTGTTTCAAAAAAAAAAAAAAGAAAGAAAGAAAGAAAAGAAAAACTTGAGACTTAGGGAAAGCCCCAAGCAGTCCTCTTTACACAGTTGTTTTTGTTTTTTTTTTGAGACAGAGCCTCAAGCTATCCCCCTGGGTAGAGTGCTATGGCATCACAGCTCACAGCAACCTCCAACTCCTGGGCTCAAGCGAGTCTCCTGTCTCAGCCTCCCAAGTAGCTGGGACCACTGGCACCTGCCACAACACCTGGCTATTTTTTGGTTGCAGCCGTCACTGTTGTTTGGGGGGCCCAGCCTGGATTTGAACCCGCCACCTTAGTGGCGGCACCTTAGCCACTTGAGCCACGGCTCCGAGACTCTTTACACAGTTTTGACTGACATCAAAAGTAGTTCAATTGTTTAGAATTATTTATTTTTGAGACAGTCTCAAACTGTCACCCTGGGTAGAGTGCTGTGTTGTCATAGCTCACTGCAACTTTCAACTCCGTCTCAAGTGACTTCCAACTCAAGCTCACGCGATCCTCTTGCCTTGGTTTTTCTATTTTTAGTAGAGACGAGGTCTTGCTTTTGCTCAGGCTGATCTCAAACTCATGAGCTCAAGCAATCCATCCACCTTGGCCTCCCACAGTGCTATTCCCCCCAAAAGGAATGCTGGTACTTTGTCTCTGGTTAACAGACCCTTATCTTAGCATTCCTTTTTGCTGACTCCTGGTCTATTAGATGAAACCTCTTTCAGCCATGTATCAGCTAAAGAGTCTTTAAATCCATCTATAGCTTGTAAGCTCCCCACCTTGAGATGTCCCACCTTTGGGGGTCAAACCAATGTATGCTTTCCATGACTTTACCTGTAATTCCCATCTCCCTGAAAACCAAACCATAACCCCACCACCAGGAGTCTACTTGCTCAAGGTGTCTTGGGTGTGGCTCTGGGTTCTGGTCCTCAAATTTGGCTCAGAATAAACCTCTTTAAATTATTTTATATTGGCTGGGTGCAATGGCTCATGCCTATAATCCTAGCACTCTGGGAAGCTGAGACTGGTGGAGTGCTTGAGCTCACAAGTTTGAGACCAGCCTGAGCAAGAACTAGACCCCAGGCTCGGCACCCATAGCACAGTGGTTACAGCACCAGCCACATACATCAGGGCTGGCAGGTTCAAACCCAGCCCAGGCCTGCTAAACAACAATGACAACTGCAACAACAACAACAAAATAGCCGGGCATTGTGGCGGACACCTATAGTCCCAGTTACTTGGGAGGCTGAGGCAAGAGAAACGCTTAAGCCCAAGAGTTTGAGGTTGCTGTGAGCTGTGACACCATAGCACTCCACCAAGAGTGACAAAGTGAGACTCTGTCTCCAAAAAAAAAAAAAAAAAAAAAACTAGACTCCATTTGAAATAACTTAAGGGACCTGGAAAAGTAGACTCGGACCTCCACTTAGGTTAATTAATTGGTAATTTATTTTACCTGCTGCAGGGGCTGCTGCTCTGAGAGACAGTCAGCACCTGGTGAGAGTGTGAGTTACCTTTTATAGGCTTTGTGTAAGCATATTACAGAAGTGAAACGTGGCTAGTTAAGGGGGGTTACAACTCAGGTAGTCATAGATACAGCAATGGAAAAATAATTAATACAGTTTCAGTTGACAATGGACACATTTCATATCACAATGGTTATGGTTATACAACAGTAATTAATCAAGTCTCAGTGAGTTTTCCACCATCGTTCATCTACTGAGAACTTGGGGGTTTTGTGAAACTTAGGACTTTTTTTCCTTGTACCTGAAGCTTGTCGTTGGCAACCCTAGGAGGAAGAAGGGGGTCTGGGAATGTGTTCTTGGCCATCCTGGGGGGAGGAGGGACTTGCCTTGTTCCTGGAGTCGACTCTGGGGGGAGAAGGGAGGAGGAGGGAAATGGGCTGGAGAGGGCAGGGGTGGGGGGGACAGGTGAGGGTGGTGGTGGGGGGAACAGGAGTGGGTAGGGGAAAGAGGGCTGGGTTACAACACATTGCTACTAAAAATAGAAAATCTATTTGGTATTGTGGTGGGCAGTGGGTGCCTATAGTCCCTGCTACTTGGGAGATGGAAGCAAAAGGATCACTTGAGCCCGGGAGTTTGAGGTTGCTATTAGCTATATGACACCACGGCAGTCTATCCAGGGTGACAGAGTCAATAAATAAATAAATAAACAAACAAAATACATTTTTAGAGTATAGCTTCATTTTTGTCAACAGTTTGTTTTGAGGTGGCACCTGTACCTCAGTGGGTGAGCCACATACAACAAGGCTGGCAGGTTTGAACCCGGCCCAGGCCTGCTAAAACAGCAATGACAACTGCAACAACAACAA
>NW_003852614.1:325787-329017 GCF_000181295.1 Otolemur garnettii
TATGGGTTGGAATTTTTGGAGTGAAGATAAAAAGGGAAAGACCAAGCCAGTCAGGGAGCATGAACATTTGGAATTCTTCTATGCCGTAAGCTCCCAGCCAGTGACTAAGGCCCTTCCTCTTATAAACATGGTGTTTGGGTGCTCTTTCTCTCCATTGGGCCTCATCTTCCTGCAACATTTTTGGTTCCCTGACTGGGAAGCAAGACCACACAAGGAGAGAACAGGCTCAGACGCACCTGGTAGTTGTTGCCAATCCTCTGGACATCTACGTGGGGGGCCCTTAATCAGCCTGGAGGACATGAACCACTGAGTGTGCCAGGGAAGCAGCTTGGTCTCCCTGTGTGGATGCCTCTACTGGGTGGAGAAAGGACCCTCTCAGTGGGTCTCCGAGGAGTCAAACACAGGGAGGAACTGGCACCTGCACAGGGAGACATCTAAGGCAAGGTACGATCAATCTGGGGTTCTCACCATTTGGGCAGAAGCAGGAGTCTGATCAACCCCTGGGGCATTAGATCCCCAGCAGGTCTGGTGAGAGGTGTATGAGAATGTGTGGATGTGGTGTGACTGGGATGAACTCTGAGGGTAGGGTTGGACTTCCCCTCACAGGGCCTAGGGGAGTGTTGGTTTGCCTCCTATGGCTAAGTGGCATTTCAAATGGGAAATCGAGGCTGCCCAGGTTAAGAAATGGATTGGAATTGTGTGTACGTGAATACTTGGAGAATGACTGAGATGGGTAACAATAGGTGGGGTTTCACCTAGTGTGACCAGATTTTTAACATTTGTAAAGCGGGACAACATGGCAGGGAGGTGGGGCAGGGCAGGTCAGGGGACGGGGCAGGGCAGGGCCTGACAACAATGCAAACTTTTATAAGCAGTTCTTGATAATCACTTCTCAACAATTATTTGTTATTATTACAGTTTAACATTATAAAATTAACAAAAATAATATAAAACTCATATTCTGGCGAAATAGCCACATGGCAGCCGAAAACTGTATATTCCCTTCCTGTTCTCCCACCTGTTCGTCCATTCGTTCCAAAAATCGGGACTTTTTTAAAACACCGCGGACGTGGGACAAAGTGTTCAAAAGCGGGACATCTGGTCACCCTAGTTTCACCACTCCCTCACAGAGCAAAGATTGTGTGAGTGGCCCCTTCTTTCCTGCTCTAACATTGCCCCCTGGCTATTCTGAGAGAAACTGGAAGTTCCAGGTTTTCTGCTTTCTGTCTGAGACACAGGTGGCCACGTGGCCATGCAAAACTTAGGGGTAAATGAAAAGACATCAGAAAGGATGTCTGTGTTAATGGAATTTCTTTTTTTTTTTAATGAGTTGGGGGGGTCTCACTTTCACTCAGACGAGTCTCGAACTCCTGAGCTCGAGCAATCCTCCCTCCTCAGCCTCCCACAGTGCTGGGATTACAGGCGTGAGCTACCGCGCCCAGCAGTTACTAGAATTCTTCAGCAAGTCCTTGGTCTCAGGGATTCAAGAATTGAGCCCAAGATCAATGATCAGTGATAAAATGGGATTTTGTTGGACTGAGGGGCATGCAGAGGGAGTGGAGAGTGCCAGTTACTGGCTAGGGGGAGGAAGCCCAAGTCAGAGGTCTCCTGCATGGGTCCCTTGTCTACGGGTAAATAATTGGCCCTGAGAGATACTTTGGCCAGGACTTGGTAGATGGAAAAAGACCCTTTACAAACTGAATGGGTGTTCTAGCAAATGAATGAATGCAGTCCTGCCCCTGGGGCAAGGTTATTAGGTCTTTGCTGTTTGTCAGGGGAAGGGATTAGGGTTTGTGCTCCCTACTTAGAGTGGAGCCATCCAAAAGGTTTGGGACTGCTTTATTCATGATCTTGCTAGGGCTCAGAGGGTGTGGCCTGCAGTGTGTTTGTGCCTAGAAATGAGAGTCCGATTTCTGAGCTCACCTAAACCTGAAAAATGGGGGTTCCCTATCTAGCCCTGAGTAGGAAAATCCTCTATCAATGTTATATTCCATAAAATGTCTCTCATTTATAAAATGTAATAATTTGGTGTTTAAATTGTTGGGGAAACTGAGTCTTTGTCAAAGAATAAGATTCTTGGGTGTTGCCTGTGGCTCAGTGAGTAGGGCACCCGCCCCATATACTGAGGGTGGTGGGTTTGAACACGGCCCGGCCAAACTGCAACAAAAAAATAGCCAGGTGTTGTAGTGGGTGCTGGTAGTCCCAGCTACTTGGGAGGCTGAGGCAAGAGAATCGCCTAAGCCCAGGAGTTGGAGATTGCTGTGAGCTGTGATGCCACAGCCTCTACCGAGGGCAATAAAGTGAAACTCTGTCTAAAAAAAACCCAATAACTCTAAATTTGAAGCTCAGTGCCCGTAGCACTGTGGTTATGGTGCCAGCCACATACACCGAGGCTGGTCGGTTCAAACCCAGGCCAGTCCAGCTAAACAACAATAACAGCTGAAAGAAAAACCCTCTTTTTGAAATATTAACACCAAGGAAAGTCGGAGAAAGATAAATTAGGCTTATTTGGTTTGTTAAAAATATATAGGAAACATTGTCAAACATGAACTAGTGATTTTGTGTGGGTTATGGTTATCTGTATGTTCTAATATTATAAAATATTGGTCTGTTTTTTTTTTTTTTTCCCTGAGACAGAAAGCATCTCACTATGCTGCCCTGGGTAGAGTGCCATGCTGTCACAGCTCACAGCAATCTCAAACTCTTGGGTCCAAATGATTCTCTTGCCTCAGTCTCCCAAGTAGCTGGGACTACAGGCGCCCACTACAACACCTCGCTATTTTTTTGTTGTGGTTATCATTGTTGTTTAGCTGGCCTGGGCCAGATTTGAACCCACCAACTTTGATGTATGTGGCTGACACCATAACGACTGTGCTACGAGCACTGAGCCTGGTCTGTCTCAATTTATATTATCAGTGATAATTTTAATTCATCTCAAAAAATGTTTTTTGTAACTGAGTGTGTCCAAAGTTTGTCTTTCAAAAGAAATATTAGGAGAAGATGATAAATTCTCTCAAATTCAGCTCAGCGCGTGTGGCTCAAGCTGCTAAGGCGCCAACCACATACATCTGAGCTGGTGGGTTCAAATCCAGCCCTGGCCCACCAAACAACTATGATGGCTACAACCAAAAAACAGCCGGGCATTGTGGCAGGCACCTGTAGTCCCAGCTACTTGGGAGGTAGAGGCGGGAGAATCACTTGAGCCCAGGAGTTGGAGGTTGCTGTGAGCT
>NW_003852614.1:330676-332978 GCF_000181295.1 Otolemur garnettii
AAAAAAAAAAGAAAAGAATCTGTGTTGTTCTATAGAACATGATGAAGGCACTGGTTATTTTACCAGGGTTTGGCTGGAAGAGCATTTCCAGAGGTGTCCAGACTGCATTAAGGAATTAAGATTGACTTTATAAGAACAATAAAAAAAGCCCTTTGGAAAAACTGGCTAGATACCCAACAATAACATTTCCTGATCTGTGTTAAGCAATGAAGGTCACTTTCTGGTAAGTCCGGGAATCAAAATGTGCTTGGGGACCTCAAGAGAAGAGAAATTCTCTAATTCTTCTAATGGCACAGAAGAAACCTGTACTCATCAAAGGATTTCAAGTCTAACCTGAGAATCCTTATACAAGGTTCCAGCAAAGCCAATTTTAAAGGGAAGAGCCTAGTCAGCTAATAATTATTCTTGCTGCACTTTATGCAAATAATCAGACCCAATACACTGAAGGTACAGTTTATTATGGCAAATAAGTTAGTTCTGCTATAATTTGTCTTTAGTAAAGAGAGAAACTGGAAAGAGAAAAATGGTTTGAGAAAAGAGGCTGTGGTCCATCTGTATTAGCCCAGCCTATCTATAATGCCAGCTCCTAAAATGAGACATAACTGTTTTACCAAACTGATCTGTTAAATGGGATTAAGAGACTCTCCAAAGAGTATAGAATTATGTACAGTAGTCACATTTGCTCAGAAACCTTGAAGCTCAACAAGGGTTGCCTGTTGGCCACACTAGAAAATTTATACAGTATTAAATGTTATCTGCTGTGTCTACGTAGATACCTCAGAAGAAATTGAAACCTGAATAATAATTTCCCAATAAATGGTGTGAGTGTAGCAGGGCCTCATAAGTGGCCCCACACCCAACTGATGTTCAGGAATATTCACTTAAATTGTCCAGAACTTTGGATCAGTTCTATAGGGACTCTTAAATCTATGTATTATCTTAACTGTGCTAAGTCTGTAAGTAGGAATACTAATGTTCTCATTGTGTAAACCTTAGCCTCGGAACCCAGAACTTGCAAATGTTTGTAGGTAACTGATAAATGGTTTCATTCTCTTACACTGAACCCAACCTTGACTTTGTTCCTATCTGTAAGACAGTCAGAAAGCCACAAACTTACGCAGGGTGACTGGGGACATACAGAAGCTGGATGAAAGCTGAGAATTTCTGTGAAAGACTGTGAAACATACAGACTGCTAAACCTTTGTATGAAGTTACTAAGGGGGGAGAGACTGAATTAAATAGAAGCCCTAGGAAGAGTAACAAGAAAGATCTCCACTGGGGTAATTAACCATGTTCTGTCTAGTCTTTTGTGTCTATATACCCTTTCTCTCTGGAGGATCAAGGAAATCAAGTCTAGGTCAAGGATCAGAACCTGGTCACCCTCAAACCAAGGTAGAAAGGATTTTACACCATCATCCTGACCACACAGCAGCAAAGGTGGAAGGAATCCTCACCTAGATTCTAACAGCTGGCTGAATAGAGCTCCACTGCCCCGTGGGAAACAAAGTTAACTTCTTTTAAGATGGTCAACATGCCCTGCTCCAGCCACATACTGGAGCTGGCTGGTCAACACACAGCTGAAGCCTGAGGAAATTTGAGGGACTGGTCTTAATTGGACTTTGGGAAAGGGGAGGAGGGATGGGACATAGGGAAAAGTGAAAACTCGTATGTACATTAGCCCACTACCACAGTACAATTAAGACCTGAGAACCCAAGAGGAGTCACAGTCCCTGAAATCTAAGTGCTGATCCAGACCAGGGAAATAAAAAAGCCCAGCCAGGTAACTCTGAAGTTTATTGCCTATGGCACCATGCGATGGTGCTGCAGCAGAAGGAACTGGGAAAAAAACTATAGAACAGATCAGAAATACTTCTGTCCCTTCAGATTTTGTAAAAAAGTGATATAAAGTTTATTTTTCATCAGTTTTTTTTATTGTTGTTGTTGCAGTTGTCATTGTTGTTTTAGCTGGCCCAGGCTAGCTTCAAACTGCCAGCCTCAGTGTATGTGGTCAGCACCCTACTCACCAAGCTGCCCCAAAGTGACATAAAGTTGAATGTGAAAAATAATACCGAATCTTACAGAAGCAAACTGATATTGAGATCCCAAATTAAAATATATATAAAGTGGCTAAGGCACCAGCCACATTCACCTAAGGTGGCGGGGTTGAACCCAGCCCGGGCCTGCCAAACGACGACAGCTGCAACCAAAAAATAGCCAGGCGTTGTGGTCTCAGCTACTTGGGAAGCGGAGGCAGGAGATTTGCTTGAGCCCAGGAGTTGGAGGTTGCTGTGAGCTGTGATGC
>NW_003852614.1:333063-342053 GCF_000181295.1 Otolemur garnettii
ACACATGAAGTTTCAAAAAAGGAAAATAAGAGAGGATAACTGAGAAGGGTGAGGTCTAGGAGAACAGGTCTTCTCAAGGAGACACCAAAGATATATCTGTAGGGTCCTCTCCATGGTGACCCAGCTCTTGGGAATTTGCAGACTTCTTGGAACTTAGGAATTTCCACTTCTGTGAAATCCTGTAGTTCTGTCGGGGCTGGAATAGCATCTCCCGCTTGATTCAAACTGGCCAATAAAAAAAGTACCTATGGGTTGGAACTTTAGGACTGGAGATAAAAAGGGAAAGACCAAGCCAGTCAGGGATTGCCACCATTTGGAATTCTTCTATGCTATAAGCTCCCAGCTGGTGAATAAAGCCCTTTCTCTTATAAACATGGTGTTTGGGTGCTCTTTCTCTCCATTGGGCCTTGTCTTCCTGCAACAAAGTCACTATATGGTTCTGAAGCTTTTCCCTACACTTATTTTCATCTGTAACATTGGTTCACCAAGGCACTGATTTAAGTGAATCTCAATGTAGAGAAAATTAATGGGGGAATGGAGTTTGAAAAGTCTCAGGGACTGGGTGCACTCACTCACACCTGTAATCCTAGCACTTTGGGAGGCTGAGGCAGGTGTATCGCTTGAGCTAAGGAGTTTGAGACCAGCCTGAGCAAGAGTGAACCACCACCCCCCAACCCTGGTTATCTAATTAAGGTTTCACTATGATTATGAGGATCTTTATCTTAGGAAACTCTGAGGAAGTAGTCACACATACACAATAGGTGTTGTGATATTGCTAGAGGTTACTTTTTTTTTTTTTTTGAGACAAGTCTCACTTTGTTGCCCTCAGTAGAGTGCAATGGCATCCTAGCTCACAGCAACCTCCAACTCTTGGGCTCAAGTGATTCTCTTGCCTCAGCCTCTTGTGTAGCTGAAACTACAGGTGTCTGCCACAATGCCCAGCTATTTTTAGAGATGAGGTCTTGCTCTGGCTCAGAATGGTCTCAACCATGTGTGCTCAGGCAATCCAACCTCCTCGGCCTCCCAGAGTGCTAGGATTACAGGCATGAGCCATGCACCTGGCCCTGGTGGAGGTTACTTTGATGTTTTCTCTGATGATTTTTTCTTTTTTTTTTTTTGCCTCAATGAGAAATCAATGTTGTGGTACATGTCTCTCTCTCTTACATAGCCATTAATTTCAAAGTACTATATATAGGTAAGAGTTCTAGAAGGGTTCCGGTTATCCTGATACCCTAATTTTCTCAGATATTTTGTTAAAGTGAAAATTATGGCAGTGCCCATAGTTCAGTGGGTAGGGCGCCAGCCACATACACCAAGGCTGGCGGCTGGCAGGTTTGAGCCCGGCCTAAGTCAGCTACACAACAATGATAATTGCAACAGAAAATAGCTGGCAAGGATGACATAGTGAGACTCTGTCTCAAAAAAACAAAGGAAAAATAAAATTACCTTTCTGTTGTTTAACCATTTTGCACTGTTAGAATGGAGACTCCTTTGATGTCACTTCCTATCATATAAAGTTAAAATATTCTAGGTTTTCTTGTATTTCATTATAAAAATAATTAGAATTACAACTGAAGTAGAACAGAATTGAAAGAATACTCTAACTGTTCTCCAGAATTTCTGGTCTTCTGAAAATAAAGCTTGCTTTGACTTAAAACCCTGTTTCTTCATATTGGCTGGACAGTGTGACAAGTGGCCGAACCCTCTTCATCTAGCAACAAAAGAGTGACAAACACAGAATATGAACATATATTTTTATTTTATTGTAAATCAGGATGGACATTTACACAGGTTGAAAAGCTGTAATATGGAGTTGACGGAAATCACTGGATTTCAAGTCCCCAAAATGTGGAAATCCAAACCTATATAGTCAAAATTTAAAATAAATGATTTTCAAAATCTTATATCCATTTAAACCAACCTGCAGAATTTATGTTTATAATTCTTATGTATTTATAATCATCAGTTTGTGCATGACATAGATGAAATACAAAATACTGACAGCAATTTATTTAAAGAAAACTTAACTTTTCTTTGAGGCAGAGTCATCTCACTTTGTCATCCTTGGTAGAGGGCTGTGACATCATAGCTCATAGCAATCTCAAACTCTTGGGCTTAAGCTATCCTCTTGCCTCAGTTTTTATTTTTAGTAGAGATGCGGTCTCACTCTTGCTCAGGTCTCAAATTCATGAGCTCAAGCTATCCACCCACCTCAGCTTCCCAGAGTGCGGAGCCACTATGCCTGGCCAGAAAACTTTGATTATGAACCAAAAAGTAAAGGATAAATCTGCAATATAATATACCTGATAATTTAAAAAAAAAAAATGACTAGGCAAGGCTCAATAGCTCACGCCTGTAATCTCAGCACGTGGGAGGCCAAGGCGGGTGGATTGCCTGAGCTCACAGGTTCGAGACCAGCCTGAATCAGAGCAAGACCTCGTCTCTAAAAGTAACCAGGTGTTCTGGCAGGTGCCCATAGTCCCAGATACTTGGGAGGCTGAGGGAAGAGAATCTCTTAAGCCCAGGAGTCTGAGGTTGCTGTAAGCTATGATGCCACAGCACTCTACCAAGGGTGACAAAGTGAGACTCTGTCTCAAAACAAAAAACAAAAACAAAAAAACAAAAAAAAACGACTATACAGTATTTCTTCTAATATACTCACGTTTACCAAAAACTATTAACAACATTACCTCTGTCTGCATCAGAATTATAGGTATGCACATTTTAAATGCACACTCCTAGCCCTGGAATTGAAATTTACAATAAACAATCCTTGCCCCATTTTTTTTTTTTGAGACAGTCTCATTCTGCCCTGGGTAAAGTGCCACAGTGTCCTAGCTCACAGCAACCTTAAACTCCTGGGCTCAGGTGACCCCCTTGCCTTAGCCTCCCCAGTAGCTGGGACTATAGGTGCCTACCACAATGCCCAGCTAGTTCTTCCACTTTTAGTAGAGATGGGGATCTCGTTCTTGCTCAGACTGGTTTTGAATTCCTGAGCTCAAGCAGCCCACTTGCTTTGGCTTCCCACAGTGCTAGGATTACAGGTGTGAGCCACTATGCCTGGCCACCTTTTCAAAAATTTTCTTTTTTTTTTTTTTTTGAGACAGAGTCTCACTATGTCATCCTTGGTAGAGTGCTGTGGCGTCATAACTAACAGCAACCTCAAACTCCTGGGCTCAAATTATTCTCTTATCTCAGCCTCCCAAGTATCTGGGACTACAGGCCTCCGCCACAATGCCTGGCTACTTTTAGAGATGGGGTCTTGCTCTTGCTCAGGGTGGTCTGGAACACCTGAGCTCAAGCAATCCACCCATCTTGGCCTCCACCTTTTCCAATTTTAAAAAAAGTTTTAACTTTACTTAAATAATATATGCATGTTTGTATGGAAATGACAGCTACTCAGCAAGTTCTTCCCTGACTTATTAAATTAGTACACTCAGCCATGCATGGTACCTCATGCCTGTAATCCCGGCAATCTGGGTGGCTGAGGCAGGAGCATCATTTGAGGGCAGGATTTTAAGATCAGTGTGGGCAACATAGCAAGACCTTGTCTCTACAACAACGAAGAAAAAAAACTAAAAACTAGCTGAGGATGTAGGTGAAAGCCTGAAATCCTAGCTACTCAGGAGGCCAAGGCAGGAGGATCACTTGGACCCAGGCATTTGAAGTTCCAGTGAGCTATGATCATGCCACTGCATTCAGCTTGGGAAACAGAGACCTTTCTCTTAATAGAAGAAAAAAAAGAACTAGCACTCTAATGTCATACCCTCTCACATCACTTTTATTCATAAGTACTTCTTTTTTTTGTTTGTTTGTTTTGAGACAGAGTCTCACTATGTCCTCCTCAGTAGAGTGCCGTGGTGTCACGGCTCACAGCAACCTAAACTCTTGCCTCAGCCTCTCAAGTAGCTGAGACTACAGTTGCCCACTACAACACCTAGCTGTTTTTTTTTTTGTTTTTGTGTGTGTGTTTTGTTTTTTTTTTTGGTTGCAGTTGTCATTGTTTTAGCTGGTCTGGGCCAGGCTCAAACCCACTAGCTTTGGTGTATGTGGCTGATGCCCTACTCACTAAGCTACAGGCGCAGAGCCACTCAGAAGTACTTCTTACTTTTTTTATTGTCTACCTGCCCTACAGAATTCTAGGCTTTTTGAAGCAACAGACTACCGTGTTTCCCCGAAAATAAGACTTACCCAAAAAATAAGCCCTAGCAGGATTTCTATGCATTTATTAAATATAAGCCCTACCCCTGATAATAAAACCTAGTGTTGGGCGTGGCTATGCAGTGTATCTGCACGGCGTGGCTATGCATTTCGGCGCAGAGAGGAAGACATCCCCTGAAAATAAGCCCTAGTGTGTCTCCTTGAGAAAAAATAAATATAAGACAGTGTCTTATTTTCGGGGAAACATTCAATATGTTTTATTCATTGCTGTTTTCGGATCATCTAGAGTAATGCCTTGAACCCATTAAACTTAATGCATTATTTACTGCTTGACTAAAATACTTGCATCTCATCTGTCACTATGTCCTAAAGATTCTACCCTCTAACTTCTCTCTAATCTCTGTCCATTGTTCTTATCTTGCAACTTGCCTAAATGATCACCGTACCATCTCCAGTCATGTTCTCTTACCATCCACATTCTGAATTGCTGCTTAAGTGGTCCAAGTCCTTCAATAGATCCCTATTGCCTTTAAGATAAAATCCAAATTCTTCAGCACAGAAAAGAGAGCTCTCCAGAATTTGGACCCTCTGCTAATTCTACAATTTCAGTTGTTACCAGCCCCTTCCATTTGCACTATGCAGTAACCATCATCCCTAACTACAGAGGATGCCAAATGAATGCATACATTTTAAGGGAGGAAAAAACTGTATTCCATTTGTAATATTCAGCTTGGTGCCTGTAGCTCAGAGGCTAGGGCACCGGCCACATATACTGGGGCTAGTGGGTTCGAACCCAGCCTGAGCCTGCCAAACAACAAAGACAACTGTAACAAAAAAATAGCCAGGTGTTCTGGTGGGCAGTTGTAGTCCCAGCTACTTGAGAGGCTGAGGCAGGAGATTCACTTAAGCTGAAGAGTTTGAGGTTTGCTGTGAGCTGTGACACCATGGCACTCTACCAAGGGTGACATAATGAGACTCTGTCTCAAAAAAAAAGATTTGTAATACTCAAATCATGTTTTGACTTTTGCAATTCCAGGAGGTGAGCAACATGATTTGTATTTATCTTTTGTTATCGGCTTATATTATTACAACTTTGATACAGTTTTTCCTTCCTTAAAATGTGTATATATTTTTTGGCACCCTTTGAATTTGTAGTTGCATGCTTTTTGTACATGCTATTTTTCTCTGCCTGGAATGATTGATACCCAATTCCTTACCCCCAATATTTTCTTTGTCTGGCTAACTCATACTAGCCACCTCTGGGAAAGTTTCCTTCAACTCCAGAGTTGGGGTTACACGTCCTTCTCTGCATACCATATTTTATCATTTTACTTATTATATGCTTATATGGACTTGTTCAACATTACACTGATTCGTATTCATAGCATCCAGCATAGTGGTTGGTATAGAATCATAAACAAAGGGTTACTGGCTAGGTATGGTGCTCACACCTGTAATTCTAGAACTCTGGGAGGCCGAGGCGGGTGGATTGCAAGAGCTCACAGGTTTAAGACCAGCCTGAGCAAGTGTAAGACACTGTCTCTAAAAAAATAGCCAGGCGATGAGGCAGGTGCCTACTGTAGTCCCAGCTACTCAGGAGGCTGAGGCAAGAGAATTCCTTGAGCCCAAGAGTTTGAGGTTGCTGTGAGCTCTAATGCCACAGCACTCTACCAAGGGTGACCAAGTCAGACTCTGCCTCAAAAAAAAAAAAAAAAAAAGAGTGAAACTCTACTTCTCTAAAAAATAGAAAAACTAGCTGGATATAGTGGCACATGCTTATAGTCTAAGCTACTGTGGAGACTCACTTGAGCCCAGAAATTAGAGGTTGCAGTGAGTTATGATGACACCACTGCACTCTAGCCTGGGAGACAGAGACTCTGTCTTCCTATTCCCCCCAAAAGGGTTATCAAAATGAAATGAATCCCTACTGGTCTTCTGCTTCTACACTCTGACAGCTGTGTTGCTAAGTACCTCTGGAGAAAAACCACACAATAAATTGCTACCATTCTAATTAACAGTCTTTAATTTCATGAGGCGTGGTGGCTCACACCTATAATCCCAGCACTCTGAGAGGCTGTGGCGGGTGGATTGCTTCAGCTCATGAGTTCAAGACCAGCCTGAGGTAGAGCAAGACTCTATCTCTGAAGCATAGCTGGGCATTGTGGTGGCCACCTGTAGTCCCAGCTACTTGGGAGGCTAAGGTAACAGACTAGCTTGAGCCCAAGAGTTTGAGATTGCTATGATCTATGATGCCATAGCACTCTACTAGAGGCAACGAAGTGAGACTCTGTCTCAAAAACAAAACAAGTCTTTAATCTCACTTCTACATTAAACATCCAGTAATCCTTCTAGTTATCTCTATCCCTGGTTTTCCTAAAAGTAAAAAATAGACTGAGGTAGTGGAACATACCTGCAATCTTAGCACTTTGGAAGGCCCAGGTGGGAGGATCCCTTGGGCTCAGGAGTTTGAGACCAGCTGGAGAAAAAGCTATACCCTGCCTCTACTAAAAATAGGAAAATTTTTTTGTAGGAGTTGTCGCAGAGAACCTGTAGTCCTAGCTACTCAGGGGGCTGAGGCAGGAGAATTTCTTGAGCCCAGGAGTTCGAGGTTGCTGTGAGCTAAGCTGATGCCATGGCACTCTAGCCTGGGCAAATGAGAAAGACTCTGTCTCAGAAAAAAAAAAAGTTTAAACTTAAATAGCAAGGTTTAATAATAGCGAAAACAATGAGCCCCCCCTCCAATTCCACCTCACTCCTAGAGATGCTAACAGTCTGAAGTGCATCTTGCTCAATCTTTTCTGTAAGTATGCAAACATGGATTTATCCGCATTGTCCTCCAAACAAATGAAAACAAACCCTACTTGATAATCTTACTTTTTTTCAAGAGTATCTTTCCAGGGACCAGGCTCAGGTGGCTTACACCTGTAGTCCTAGCACTCTGGGAGGCTGAGGTGGGTGAATTGCTTGAGCTCAGGAGTTCAAGACCAGCCTAAACAAAAGCAAGACCCCATCTCTACTAAAAATGGAAATACCAGCTGGACATTGTGGCAGGCACAAGTAGTTCCAGCTACTTGGGAGGCGGAGGCAAAAGGATTGCTGAAGCCCAAGAGTTTGAGGATGCTGTGAGCTGTGACACCACAGCCCTCTACCCAGGGTGACAAAGTGAGACTATGTCTCAAAAAAAAAAAAAATCTTTCCTCAATAGTCCATATAGATTTTCTTCATTATTTTAATAGCTCGGTATTTTTCAATGAATGGACAAACCATAATTCAACCCCTCTGCTACTAATAGACATTTAAGCTTATTTCCAAGTTTCTCATTATCCTCCTCAGTAGTTTAACACTTTATTCATGCCACCAGTCCCATTTACATTTTTGTTACAAGGACAGTTTTTTTGTTTGTTTTCCTTCAAGACAGTCTCACACTGTTGCCAAGGCTAGAGTACTGTGGTGTCAGCTCAACTTACAGCAACCTCAAATTCCTGGTTCAAGCTATCCTCTTGCCTCAATTTCCCGAGTAAGCTGAGATTACACACGGGCACCTACCACAATGCCTGGCTAGTTTTTCTACTTTTAGTAGAGAGAGTCTTGTTCTTGGTCAGGCTGGTCTCAAACTCCTTCTGCCTAGGGATCCTTCTGCCTAGGCTTCCCAGAGTGCTAGGATTACAACTGCGGACCACAGTGCCTGGCCATTTTTTTCTACTTTTAGCATAGACAGGGTCTTGCTCTTGCTTAGGCTGGTCTTGGATCCCTTAGGGATCCACCTGCCTCTGCCTCCCTGTATTAAGATTACAGGCGTGAGTCACACAGTGCCTGGCCCACTGTGTGGGTTACCTATTTGAAAGAGGAAACTGAAGCTATGATGTATGTACTCTTTCAACTTCTTGTATCCCTTATCTATATACTGATCTATAACTGCATCCATTCTTTTGTCTAGCTCAGGGAAGATCTCTCCTGCTAAGGCAAATTTTTCTGTTAGCTAAGATCTCCTTGTCTTCACAGGTCCTTCCAACAATTATCCTTTCTTGCTTTTTCTATTCTCTTCCTTCTTTATTGCACTTTCCTCTAAGACTATGTAAGCATATGCATTTATCTTCCATCCTAAGACTCTTCCTCTTTTATTTTTCACAGGCTAGCTTCTTCAAAGAGTAGTTTATGATTTCTATTGTCACTTCCTCACCTCCTATTTGTTCCTTACCCCACCACTGGCTGGATTCCAATCTCACTGACTGTGCCAAAACTGTTTTTGCTAGCTCAGGTCACCAGACATCTACTAACTGCCAAATCCAAATGCTTTCTTTCAAGCCCGACTACTTCTCTGTGGTAAATATGCTGTCCCCCTCCATTAAAACTCCTTCTTTGGTTTGAGAAATACCACTCTTTAGGTTTTTATTATTGAACCACTCCTAAATACTGGTGTTCACTGGGATTCTATCCTCCCTGCTTTTCTGACCCTACAAATGCTTCTTGGTGACCTCACCTATTTTTAAAGATAGCTTCAAATCCTAAGTGTTTTTTTGTTTGTTTTGTTTTTCTTTAGACAGAGTCTCACTATGTCACCCTTGGTAGAGTGCCATGGCATCACAGCTCACAGCAACCTCAAATTCTTGGGCTTAATCAATTCTCTTATCTCAGCCTCCCAAGGACCTGGGACTACAGGCACCCACGACACACCGGGCTATTTTTTGTTGCAGTTGTCATTGTTGTTTTAGCAGGCCCAGGCCGGGCTCGAACTGCCAGCCTAGGTGTATGTGGCTGACACTGTAACTACTGTGCTATAGGCACCGAGCCAAATCCTGTTTTTTCTTCTTCTTCTTCTTTTTTTTTTT
>NW_003852614.1:342982-344135 GCF_000181295.1 Otolemur garnettii
AAAAAAAAAAAGAGACTGGATCTTGCTCCTGTTCAGGCTCGTCTTGAACTCCTGAGCTCGAACAATCCACCTGGCCTGGCCTCCCAGAATGCTAGGATTACAGGCATTAGACACAGCGCCCAGCCAGCTTTATAGATATTAAACTTCAAATATTATATGCTTCAAACTGAGCTTAGCTATTTCCCTTACCTTCCACCCCTAACCTACCTGGGTCAGTGAATGGGATCATCACTTACACCCAGTCACCTAAATCAGAAAACTAGGTTCCATTATTTTTTCTTCCATTTCCAATCAGTCATCAAGATATACCTCTCATTCCATCCTTACTGTCACACCCCAGTCACAGTTTAGGTCTCTATCATCTCTCATGTGGCATCGCCCACCCTACTCGATTTTCATACTACTGCCAGAGTGATGGCTCTAAAAATGAACATTTCATTCTTTTTTTTTTTTTTTTTGAGACAAAGTCTCAAGCTATAGCCCTGGGTAGAGTGCTGTGGCATCACAGCTCACAGTAACCTGAAACTTTTGGGCCCAAGAGATTCTTTTGCCTTGGCCTCCCAAGTAGCTGGGACTACAGGAACCCGCCACAATACCCGGCTATTTTTTTGTTGCGGTTGTCATTGTTGTTTCAGCAGGCCCAGGCCAGGTTGGAACCTGCCAGCCTCAGTGTATGTGGCCGGCACCCCACCCACTGAGCTACAGGCGCTGCTGAGCATGCTGAGCATTTGATTCTGAGCTTGTAATCACTACACTACATACGCACATGTTCTCTGTTCTCCAGCAACCTGTAACTACTTGTTTCACACTCCTAAGCATTCTGTTCCCTCTGCTTAGAATCTATGCCTACCTTCTACCCTTGTAATTATTTGATAAATGCCTCCCTACTTTTTGTGATCTTTTAAGGGTCTCCTCTGTTAAGCATTCCTGTCCTTACTCCATAAGTAGAGCTGAGAACTACTTCCTCTCACCAAGGAATCTTGAAACTATTGTAATGATCACTTTTTTTTTTGAGACAGTGTCTCAAACTGTCACCCTGGGTAGAGTGCCATGGCATCACAGCTCACAACAACCTCAAACTCTTGGGCTCAAGTGATTCTCTTGCCTCAGCCTCCTGAGTAGCTGGGACTACAGGTTCCTGCCACAACACCTG
>NW_003852614.1:344634-349118 GCF_000181295.1 Otolemur garnettii
CTTGAGCCCAGGAGTTGGAGGTTGCTGTGAGCAGTGATGCCATGGCACTCTACCCAGGGTGACAGCTTCAGGCTCTGTCTCAAAAAAAAGAAAATTTCCTTGCAACTAGAGACTATATTTTACTTTTCTATTGGTATCTGGCAGATTGCTTGTTAAAAATAGGTAGAATGATAAACATTGAAATGAACAAATGAATACCATGTACCTATCCAATTTTCCAAACCAAAATTCTAGAAGCCACTTTCCATTTTCCCTACTTCACCTCTAAATGCCAAGTCCTGTTGATCTTACTCTCTAGAGCTCTCTCAAATACATCCTCCTACTTTCCACCTCAATGCCACAGCCCTAGTTCAGGCACCATTCCCTCTTACTTGAACTAGATTTGCTTCCCCCTCCAAACCATTCTCCACACTATTGCTAGAATTTAAGAAAATTTTATTACAAAAATACATACTTATAAAAAAAATTCAAACAATACAGAAATAAAAGCATAATACCCCACCCAGGATACATACAAGCACATAAACCCCCTTCCCTCCAATCCTATTCCCCAGAGATTATCCTTGTGAACAGTTTAGCATATATCTTTTCAGACCTTTTCCTTTGCATATACAAGTATACATAAACACATATAAATATACACACATGGTTTTGTCTTTTACAAAAACAGGATCACACATGACTCTTACATATGATTTTTCAATTCATTCATTCATTCAGTACACAGAAAATTTCTAAAACACAAATCTGATTATATCACTCCTCTAGAGCTCATTTCCCATAATATAAAATACACACACATTAATATCAAATGCAAAACTCTTGATGATATGCTTCTTGCCTATCTTTTAGTCTTACCTCTACCCATTCCAGCAATAAAGGACTAGAACATAAACCATCTTAAATCCTTTCTGGAACAAGGCAGGTACAAACAAACTAGGAACACACTCTGCCATTTCTAGACTTTGGCCTTTTCACTTCATTTTACATACTGCCTGGACTTTTCCTTCTGGCAAGCTCCTATTATTTATTCAACAATTAGCTTAAAAATTACCTTTAAGAAGACTTCCCTGACTTTTTTTCAGACATGATTACTCCTCTACTTTCCCCTATACTTTATAGCTAGCTTCTTAATTGCACTTATCTCACAGTATTGTAATAATTTATTAACATGTTTTGAATTCTACTTCCCTTTCCCCAACTTCATGGTGATCTCTTTGGGTAAAAGGGATGTGTCTTATTTACTTCTGAATCCCAAGGATCTGCTAGAGTGCTTACCATGAAGCAGATGCTCAGTAAACATATATACTGAGGATTTTATAATTCTAGGAACATTTACTGAATTCCTGCTATGCTCAGAACCATATCCTAAGCATGAAAAGAAACAAAAAACACAGTCTTTACCCTAAAGAACTTACCATTTTCCTATCATTCCCCTCCCCCTCCATGGGGGGGAGAGAGAGAACACATTTACATGACAACACATCATTTCTGACATATATAGGCTATTTCAAGGATTTATAGTCAACCTGCCTCAAATCCATTTCGGCATTGTATAATCAAATAAATAATAATGGGCAGTTTGTCTAATAGGTTTGTTATTAAGTATGGCATAGAGTTCCCTAGAACCCAATGCTCTGTCACAGCAAGGGGGCTCTCACATGTTCCAGACTAAAAATTAGAAAACTGGGATGATACCATGCTTGGAAAATTTCTAATACATCAAGAGGACATTAAGTTATTAGTCCTTTCATAATTTCTCCTTCTCCCCCAGGGAAAAATTATACCACAAGCAATAAATGGAGTTAAAGGAGGGAACAAGAGAAAAATGGGCTTGCTCTCTCTTTTTGGTAGTGGTAGGAAATAGGGCTGCTAAAAGGAAGGGCAACATTGCCCCAGGAAGATCAGAAGAGGTGATTTATTATCATTTACTATATATATATATCTATATATTTTTTTAAGAGACGGAGTCTCACTTTATCGCCCTCGGTAGTGCCGTGGCGTCACAGCTCACAGCAACCTCCAACTCCTGGGCTTAGGTGATTCTCCTGCCTCAGCCTTCCGAGTAGCTGAGACTACAGGTGTCCGCCACATCATTTACTATTTTTTAAAGGCTAAGGTGTTAATCTGGTGATTTCAGGATCAGACATTGTACAAATATAAATAAACCAGGAAAAGGTGACACCTAGCCTGGAGAACAGGTAAGGCTGACCAAGGAGGCCCAAAAGAAGCCTCATTCATCAGAGTCCAAGTCACTTTCCCCAGCAATGGAGTGAAAATCCTCACTGTCCTCCTCGTCCTCTGATAGGTGGACCTGGCTTAGTACACTTGGCCCAGAGCGCTGCTCTTCCTCCTCATCTTCTTCCTCCTCTGATACCTCATACCCACCGATGCTGCTGAAGCTTGTGTCTTGGGTGTTCGACTTAGGATCAGGCTCCTCATAGCTCCCATAACTGAGAAGAGAAACGCGTCATCTCTCAAGTTCTGACACCGTCCTCTAGCTGACCATTCCCATGCTCAGTGCCAATAAACAATCAGCCCATCTCACCTCCCCTGGATACTAAACTGACTGGTTCTGAACTGTTCTACGTGTCCCTGAAAGAAAAATGATCCTATTCAAAAACATCAACTTGCCAACTTCATATACACAAGAACCTGAACGAAATTTTCCTACACCCGAACAACGCACACTGCCAGCTTACATGACCATAAGTGCTCTGACAGCCTCATTGTCTCATCTACCATTTATGGTATCCATTTAGTCAATAGTCCTGAAGATTCTCTCTTTAATATAAATTGTCTCTACCACCTCCCTTATATCCCTATTCTGCCTGCCTTGGCTTAGTCCTTTGTTAGCTTCTGCCTACACTACTGAAATCAGTCTTCATGCCTCTAGTCTTGATCTCCTCCAATTACTTCTTCATACTTCTGCCAGAGTGCTCTTTGTTTGTTTATGCTTAATTTTACTTAAAAAAAAAACAAGTAATGCACATTCACTAGTAAAAAAAATTAGTATACATGAGAAAAAAAAAAAACAACAACAACAACAATTCCACCATCCAAAGATAATCTTTTGGTGTATAACAACCTCCCCAGTTTTTTTCTATTCACTTTAGATGCTTAAACATTTTTTTTTTCAATTTATAAAATTGGAATACTCTATATACTCTTTCCATGCCAATAAACATATATTGTAACATAATTTTAATAGCTATATGGTACTCTACCGTATGGCTGTAACATGATTTAATAATCTCTCACTAGGACATTTAACTATCTCCAAGTTTTCCACTATCAAAAACAATGCTGGGTTACTCGGTGTCTGTAGCTCAGTGGCTAGGGCGCCAGCCACATACACCGGAGCTGGCGGGTCTGAATCTAGCCCAGGCTTGCCAAACAATGACAACTACAACCAAAAAATATCCGGGCATTGTGCTGGGTGCTTGTAGTCCCAGCTACTTGGGAGGCTGAGGTAAGAGAACTGCTTAAGTCCAAGAGTTTGAGGTTGCTGTGAGCTGTGATGCCATGGCACTCTACCAAGGGTGACACAGTGAGACGGACTCAAAAAAAAAAAAAAAGAAGAAACAATGCTGTGATTAACACCCTTATATACAAGCATCTTGATGAAGGTATTTTATTCCCACAGAATAATTTCTTAGATGTTGGATTTTTGGGTAAAAGGGGATGTAAATCAAAAAAAATTATTTATAATAAATTGCTATACTTCTTTCCCACCTATCCCATTGTATTTTTTTTTTTGAGACAGAATCTCACTATGTCGCCCTCCATAGAGTGCTGTCACATCACAGCTCACAGCAACCTCAAACTCTTGGGCTCAAGCAATTCTCAGCCTCCCAAGTAGCTAGGACTACACAGGAGCCCGCCACAATCCCTGGCTATTTTTTTTGTTGCTGTTGCAGTTGTCATTGTTGGTTAGCTGGCCTGGGCCAGGTTCGACCCACCACCTTTGGTGTATATGGCTGGTGCCGTAACTAGTGTGCTACGGGCGCTGAGCCACCTATCCTATTTTATCGATTTAAGTTGAAGAGGCTGCGGCTCGGCACCAATAGTGCCAGACACATATACTGAGGCTGGCAGGTTCGAACCCAGCCTGGCCAGCTAAACGACGACAACTGCAACAAAAAATAGCTGGGTATTGTGGCGGGCACCTGTAGTTCCAGCTACTGGGGAAGCTGAGGCAAGAAAATCCCTTAAGCCCAAGGTTGCTGTGAGCTATGATGCTATGAAGGGTAGCATAGTGAGACTCTTTCTCAATAAATAAATAAATAAAATAAGCTCAAGAGGCTGGGCTCGGTGCCCGTACCTCAGTGGTGATGACACCAGCCACATACGCTGGGGATGGGGGGTTCGAACCCAGCCAGGGTCTGCTAAACAACAACTACAACTACAACAACAACAACATAGCTGGGCATTGTGGCGGACACCTGTAGTCCCAGCTACTTGGGTGTCTGAGACAAGAGAAT
>NW_003852614.1:349815-351660 GCF_000181295.1 Otolemur garnettii
CTATAGTCCCAGCTACTCGGGAGGCTGAGGCAAGAGAATCACCTAAGTCTAAGAGCTGGAGGTTGCTGTGAGCTGTGACACTACGGCATTCTACCAAGGGGGATAAAGTGAGACTGTCTCTAAAACAAAATAATAATAAAAATAAATCTGATCATACTACTGCATTTACTGCCTGCCCCAAACTTTCAGGCCCTTTGTAATTAGTCCTAACCTACCTCCTTAAATTGTTTCTATCACGTGGATCACAGATTTTTTTTTTTTTGAGACTCTCACTATGGTGCCCTTGGTGGAATGCTATGGCATCACCGCTTACAGCAACCTCAAATTCCTGGGCTTAAATAATTCTCTTGCCTCAGCCTCCCATGTAGCTGGGACTATAGGTGCCTGCCACAACGCCTGGCTATTTTTTGGCTGCAGTTGGCCCAGACTGGATATGAACCTGCCAGCTCTGGTGTATGTGACTGGGACCCTAGCTGCTGGGCTACAGGCACTGAAACTGGATCTTAGATTTTTTTTACATGGATCAATCAAAAAAGCTCCAGTCACAATGAGCTACTTGTGTTTTCTATAACTCTTTTATGCCTCTGTGTTTTCACACATGCTGTTCCTGGTCTCTGCTATTTTCCCTTTGCTTTCTTTTATTTTTTATTTTTTGAGAGGGAAGGGAGAGAGGAGAGAAGGAGGGGGAGAGGAGCAGGAGGGGAGAGAGGAGACAGAGAGGGTGGAAAGAAGGAGGAGGGAGAGAGTATCAATCTGTGGCCTGCTTTCTTCTTCATTCTAGCTACTTACTATTCAGATTTGGGTCAGTTTCCTTCTCTGAACAGCTCTCCTCCCCTACCTCTACCCAAGTTTCAGAAAAACCCTGTGGTTGCCTATCAAAACACTTTTCGCCTTTTTTTTTTTTTGGAGACAGTCTCACTTTGTTGCCCTCAATAGAGTGCCACGGCATCATAGCTCACAGCAACCGCAAACTCTTGGGCTCAAGAGATTCTCTTGCCTCAGCCTCCCAAGTAGCTGGGACTATAGGCACCCACCACAACGCCGGCTATTTTTAGAGATGAGGTCTCACTCTGGCTCAGGCTGATCTTGAACCTGTGAGCTCAGGCAATCCACCCACCTTGGCCTCTCAAGTGCTAGGATTATAGGCCTGAGCCTCCACAGCCATTCTCAAAACACATTTCATGTTACACTGTGATTGTCTATTTAATTGTTTTAGGTTACCTGCTAGACTGAACTCCCTGAAGGGGGGCACATCATTAGTTTTTGTACTTATAATAAATATTTGCTGAATGAGTAAATCCTAACTGCCTGCTAACTAGATGTATCATATGTACATTAAGTCCAACATGTCTAAAAGCCAAATCTATTTTTCCTTTTCCTACCCTATTTAATACCTGACCTGTTCTTTCTCTTTCCTATCTTAATGACATACTCATTTATTACTTATCTGGCCTCCTTACTTCCTAAATCCAATTGATTCACCTGCTAAATAGCTCTTGAGTATGTTCCTTTATTTTCCCTTAGCTCCTGACAGATCCCAGTTGATATCCTCATCATCTGTCCCATATTGCCCTAGGAGCAATTTTCATATACAAATTTGATGTTACTTCCCTTTCCTTAAACTAATGATTCCTACACCCAGGATTTGTACTAACTATAAGATAAAATCCAAATGCTCTAACATGCCATTTAAGTTCTTCTTCAATATAATCCTTTTCTACTCTGGAGCCTCAACTCCCAACAATCTCTTTTTGCTCTGGAATATACTTTGTGCTATTTTTCTTTTTTTTTTTTTTTTTTTTGAGACAGAGCCTCAAGCTGTCCCCCTGGGCAGAGTGCCATGGC
>NW_003852614.1:351927-356873 GCF_000181295.1 Otolemur garnettii
AAGATCTCTTTACTCACTGCCACAATATCTGTTTTGTAGACTTCTATTCATCGTTTAAGGCACAGTTAATTGTTCCCTTGTCTCTGAAACTTTCTGAGCTCAAGCAATCCACTCACCTCAGCCTCCCAGAGTGCTAGGATTACAGGCATGAGCCACAACTCCTGGCCTCACATGGTATTTGTAATGATTATTTATGTTAGTCTTTTTCACTAAACTGTGAGCTCCTCCAGGGCAGGATATGTCTTGCTCATCTTTCTATCTCCAGGGCCTAACACAGTGCCTGGCCCTAGTAGGCACTCAGGAAATATTTGGTGGATGAAAGCAATCTGATACTGGGCCCTTTGACATCGTAGCTGGATAACTGATGCCACAGCCCTATAGCATGTTGCTGCCAATTACCTGATGTTGCTATCCTCCAAACCATGGGAAGCCTCCCCGCCATCTCCCACATAGGACATCATGCTTTCTTCATTTTCCATGCCCATCCTTGTGTTTTCCTGAAGCATGCGGGGCTGTTTGGGTCTTATCCCACCAGATCCCACATCCGAGTCACTTCCACTTTCACTCAGCTGGATAGCTGTAAAGAGAAACAGATCCTGGTTTATTAAGAGATAAGCTTGACAGAATTAAAATATTTGGCTTGGTCTTCTAAAATCAGTCACTCTCATACATATACATAGGCACCTTTCCCGCACTCCTCACCTCAAGGGCCTCTCTTGTAAACTGCCTAGGATCAACAGTGGCAAGCTGTGCAGCTCTGAATCCAAATGACAATTTCCTTTCTCCATCTTAATCCAACCTGTTTTTTTTTTTCCTATCATTTCCTCCTATACTTGTCCTCTACCATTAATCCATAGAACATTCCCAACAGGATCTTTTTTCTTAATTTTCCCTCCCTATTGCCACATATAACCACTTTGTTCTCATCTTCAGCAAGTATCCAAATCAAAGCTGTTACTTAGGTATTGCCTTTTCCACTGTTGTCTTTTGTACCTCCCAATACACTGTGTTTCTTTACTTTCTCTAAGGATAATAATGTGCTCATCCTATGAGAGCATGCTCGGTACTCTAATGTCTATTAATGGAACGTCAATAAAAGAGGCAGCTTCTTATAAAAACCTATGTGATCAACGGTTTCTATCCAGTCCCTGAGAGTGCTATGGTGACCTATATAGAAATAGAAGCAATGGTCAAGACTTACCAGAGAAAGGATTATCTCCTTCTTCATCACTCCCAGCATCTTCTTCATCATCTTCTCCTTCAGACATAAGCAAATCCTCATATAGGACACTGGCTTGAGGCTGTTGCACAGTTCCTTCCTCTTCATCTGCAAGATCACCATCTCCATCTTCACCTTCCTGAATGAGACCAGTTGGGGATCAAAACCTCATCAACTGACCAAGTAAAAGACCAGAAGCCACCACCAGACACCCCCCTCCCTTGCTGCCTCACAAGAAGTTAAGTAATTTTGGTGGATAGACTTGTTTAGCTGGTTCCAAGGATTAAAGTCAGACTGGGGCTCACTATGGAGACCCTCTGATATCACCTTGGGATTTGGCCTGCCCTGTACTGTTGGGGCTCCTGTCATATAAGGGTGTATAATGTAACCATAAGCTTTCTGTAAGCATACTCACTGGGGCTGGAGTCTTAGGTTTCCCATCCTCCTCCTCATCATCATACCCTTCAATATCTACATCAGAGTCTTCCTCGCCCAGCCTACCTCGGCCCTGGCGCATCTGAGTAAGGAACACAAATAGCACATCATTGAGGGACGTGCCTGTAGGAGGAGTTAACCAAGGGCTCTCACCTAGGATGAATGTTCCTCCCTAATATCCCAGCCAACCCCACTGCTAGTGGGGGCTGTTATACAGCCCAAGGCATGTGCATTTTCCCCCATGCTCTGGAAATCACAGCCAGAGTAAAAACTCAAAGAACGGGAAGGTCCTTAGTCTACTCTTACTATACCATCATAAGAAGATTCTTCTTTTTTGACTCAAGCTTTCCTTATAATTTATGTTGGACTCATTGGGATAGAAAAACCCTCCTAGGTTTCATACTTCCCAGGAAAAGTTTGGCTGAGAATAACTATAGAATTTATAGCTTCAGAAGTACTATTTTCTGATACCCCTAGAAAAGGCCTATTTTTTAAGTTTAATTCTATAAATAATTTTAATTTAGATTGTAACATACATATAATAAAGTAGCAGGCCAATTATTTTGAACTGTCTCTGAATGCAGTTGGTCTTTCTAGTCACCTGTTAGGTTACTCTGATGCCTCATACACTTATTTCATACTTGTGCCTTCCCTGTAGTTCTGTAGTGCCTGACTCTAACAATAGGGATAGAAAGAAGACAACGCTAGTCACATGACCTGTAACCGTCCCACCTTGAAATGATATCTCTAAGTTTTATTCCCAGGGCCAAGGGGCCCAGTTATCCTTGATATATGTTACACAGCACCTTTACCTCCCCCCTCCCCCATCTCCAGGCATACTACCAATCTCACAAAGAGAAAAAGTTAACACATTCTACCTGTGTTACTTGCTTTTCTGGAGTGGCAGTGGGAATATCCAGGACAGACATATTGCTCTCATCTTGAAACACAGAGGCATCTCGGGATATACTGAGGGATATGTTGGTATCATACAAATCAGGAGGCTGTGGCACAAAACATACAACTTAGTTTCTATCTAGGAAAGGAAGAAGAAATACAGATAACTCCCCTTTAGAACATTCACTGAAGAAAAAGGTCATGCAGAATAATCTAGTTAAAGAGAAAACATAGTTTGGCACGGCTTTATGGCAAGTCTTGGGGAATCTTACAAATGTTACCTATTCTAAGCAGATAAGCACCTGATATATGTGATCAGAAGCCTGAAGCAGAAACGCATCAAAGCCATTTAACAATTTTATGCTCTAACAGCCTTTCTGGTCACTAAACTACTTTTTTTCTAAGAATTGTCTTTTTGTTTTAGGCCCAGGGCTTTGTATCAGTGCTATTTTGATTGTTTGATTTAGATACATTTAATAAGAAATGGGATAAAAAATGTTCAATTCCAGCAAGAGTATGGAATGCTTTCATAGTTTATAAGCCTGTCAGAGGATGCTATGAAACAAAATGGTATAGTGAAAAACCACAGATTTTGAGTAAACTGCCCTGAGTTTGAGTCCTAGCTCCAACACTTACTAGTTGAGTAAGTTAAGTAATTTTTAACAAATTACTTCACATCTCTAAGCCTTGGTCATCTCAATGTAAAACAGAAATGATAATGTCTACCTCACAGGGTTGTTGTGAGAATTCAGAGATATGTGTTCAATGCCTGGCATTCAAATTATAGATTCCTTCCCTCTTCTCTCTGCTGAAAAGAAGGATTTAGCAAATGGACTATTCAGTGGCAGCAGGGCAGAGGAGACTAAAAGGCTCACAATATAAAGTGAAAAGAACAAGATACAAACCCACATTGACCAGAGAGGTGCCCATAGCACAGTGGTTACGGCGCCGACCACATGTACCAAGGCTGGTGGGTTTGAATCCAGCCCGGGCCAACTAAACATCAATGACAATTTCAACAAAAAAATAGTCGGGCGTTGTGGTGGGCGCCTGTAGTCCTAGCTACTTGGGAGGCTGAGGCAGGAGAATCACTTAAAACCCCAAAAGAGTTTGAGGCTGCTGTGAGCTTTGACAGCACAGCACTCTACAGAGGGTGACACAGTGAGACTCTGTCTCAAAAAATAAAAAAAACACATTGACCAATTTCATTTTATTATTTATTATTTATTTTTTTTTTGGAGACAGAGTCTTACTTTGTCGCCCTCAGTAGAGTGCCATGGAGTCACAGCTCACAGCAACCTCAAACTCTTGGACTCAAGTGATCCTCTTGCCTCAACCTCCAGAGTAGCCAGGACTACAGGTGCCTACCACAACACCCGGCTATTTTTAGAGATGGGGTCCTGCTCTGGCTCAGGCTGGTTTCAAACCTATGAGCTCAGGCAATCCACCTGCCTCAGCCTCTCAACTGCTGGGATTACAGGTATGAACTACCTCGCCTGGCCCACTAATTCCATTTTAAAAGTGTGTTTATAAATATAAACACATCACAAACATAAAGGAAATACATCAAAATATTCATAGTGGTTGATGTTCTTTCTGAGTGAACTTATTTTTAGTTTCTATTTTCCAGTTTTCCCCTATGAATGTTACTTTTATCAACAAAAAACCACATGTGTTACTCTGTGGGTTTTTTTATAGCTTTTTTTTTTTTTTTTTTACTTTGTCACCCTCAGTAGAGTGCCATGGTCTCATAGCTCACAGCAACCTCAAACTTTTGGGCTCAAGCAATTATCTTGCCTCAGCCTCCCGAGTAGCTGGGAGAGTAGCACCTGCCATAGTGCCCAGCTATTTTTAGAGACAGAGTCTTGCTCTTGCTTAGGCTGGTCTCCAACCTGTGAGCTCAAGCAATCTACCTGCCTTGGCCTCCCAGAGTACTAGGATTACAGGCATGAGCTACCGTGCCAAGCCAGCAGTTTTTTGGTTTGGTGTTTTTTTTGTTTTTTGAGACATAGTCTCACTCTGTTGCCTGAGCTAGAGTACAATGGCTTCATCATAGCTCACAGCAACATTCAACTCCTGGGCTGAAGTGATCCTCCTGCCTCAACCTCCTGAGCAGCTAGAAATATGGGTGCACACCACCACACCTGCCTACTTCTACTTTTTGCAGAGATGGGGTCTTGCTTTTGCTCAGGCTGGTCTCAAACTCCTGGCCTCAAGCAATCCTCCTGCCTTGGCCTCTCAAAGTAGTAGGATTACAGGTATGAACCACTGCACCTGACTCACTTTGGTTAAAGCAAATGAGCAAGGAAGCCCAAATAAGAAGTGGGTTTTTTGGCTTGGCGCCTGTGGCTCAAGTGGCTAAGGCACCAGCCACATACACCTAAGGTGGCGGGTT
>NW_003852614.1:358718-362260 GCF_000181295.1 Otolemur garnettii
AAAAAAAAAAAAAAAAAAAGAGCTACTGCTCAAGAGGAAGAACAGGTGATAGGCTTTCCTCAGCCATTTGAGGTAATGGGAGAGGGGGAGGAAAGAAAGGAAGATAACTTTTGGGTCCAAGGCTTTGACTCACCAAAAGACTAGGCTTAGGCTATCCTAGAAATGAGTAAACCATGTGCTACTCAGTGGCTAGATTCTCCTGGAGAATGGTGGCTAATACCCAGGCTTTAACTTACCAGAAAATACCTTGAGGAAGCTGTGGGCCTATTAGAAAATAGGGCCTTCCTGGGCAATATCACTCACTCAAGCCCCTTTGACCTAATCTGCTCACACACTCCAAGAGCCTTTCCTTGTTCTGGGCCTTGAAGAAGTATGAGGGTTCTGTATACCTGGCCCCTCAGTAACCTAGGTTTTGGAATGAAAGAGAGAGTAAAAGATAGATAGGGAGAGTTCGTATGAATGAGATACACAGACAGCAATAATCCAACAGAGATCACATAGGTTGCATTATCAGTTCAGAGTGAAACCTTGGTAGAATCAAAAAAAAAAATGTTTCCTGTGGGAATTGGGAAAGTTCTGCATTAAAATATTTGGTTAAATTTGAAAGAGCTTTGGTGAACTTTATGAACAATAGAGAAAAGAAAACATTTATTGAATGTTTACCATGTGTCTGGCAAATTAACTCATTTAGTGTTTATAACAATCTTGAAAAGTAGGTTTTAGAGAAAAGGTAACTGAGTGAGAGAGGTTAATTTAACTTTCCAAGATGACAAAGCTAGATGCAGCAGAGCTAAGACTCAAACCCAGGCTTGTTTTATGTCAAACCTCATAAACTTTCCACTTTACCACAATGCTTCCAATATAAAAACCAAGCACCAATTATATCATGTTAAATACTATTCTTTTTTTTTTTAAGAGACATTATCAAGAAAGGATAAATCCTATTCTTTAAATATGCCAACCCTCTAAGAGTATAGTATGGGGGAAATAGACTCTCAGTTTATTTAAGGGTTTAGTCAGACCAGAAAGACTAAAAATAAAGAATTTTTTTTTTCTGAGATAGAGTCTCACTATGTCACTCTTGGTAGAGTGCCGTAACGTCATAGCTCACAGTAACATCAAACTCTTGGGCTTAAGCGATTCTCTTGCCTCAGCCTCCTAAGTAGCTGGGACTACAGGTGCCCACCTCATCACTCGGCTATTTTTGGTTGTAGTTGTCATTTGTTGTTTGGCAGGCCTGGACTGGGATCTAACCTGCCAGCTCTGGTGTATGTGGCTGGCACCCTGGCCTCTGAGCTACAGGTGCCGAGCCAAGACTAAAAATTTCTTATTCATCCTGTTTTCTAGTCTTTTGACATGTAAACTTAAGAGCATCACGAATACTACCTGTCTTTGTGTACTAGGAGGGGGAATCAATCCAGGAAAATGGATGACATCTGAGCTACACAGAGATACCTCTGAGGCACTGAGTAGAACAACATGGCTCATACCTATAATCAGAAGTCTACACTGTAGGGATGCCTTAGAACCACAAAAATCATGATCAAGAGAACTCCAGAGATTTTGAGAGGATGCCTCTGGCTACTGTAGTCAGGAATCCATTATTGATTAATACTGCCTAAACAACTAACACCCAACCCCGCTCATTCATCCCACACTACCTTCTCTGGATTCAAAAAGGTCGCCAAGACCCATGGTCCTCACTCACCTTAGCCTTTGAGAAGACAAGAAAGCACACGAAAGGCATATGAAGAGGAAGGACAGAGAAGAATGGTATCTCAGTAAATACATCTGTTAACATGCTCCCAATTTCCCAAACCAATAAGAAAACTATAAGAGGAGGTTCCTAGTCCTCAGACTTACCTGAGGTGTGTAGGGCCCTGGTGTCATTGGGTCTAGGCTTTCTAATTCTGCTTCTTCTAAAGCTGCTTCTTTAGCTGTACAAATATCCTTCTCAAGTTGAGTCAAATGCTCATCATACTGAGAAATAAAGAAAATTAATGAATTCATTGAACATGTATTTTTTTTTAAGAGACAGAGTCTTGCTTTATTGCTCTCGGTAGAGTGCTGTGCTATCACAGCTCATAGCAACCTCCAACTCCTGGGCTTAGGTGATTCTCTTGCCTCAGCCTCCTGAGTAGCTGGGACTACAGGCGCCTGCCACAACACCTGGCTATTTTTTTGTTGCAGTTTGGCTGGGGCTGGGTTCAAAAACCCACCACCCTCAGTATAGAAGGCTGATGCCCTACCCACTGAGCCCCAGATGCTGCCTGCCCCCACTGAACATGTATTTTAAGCACTGATGACAGAAAATTAGGTAAAACAACAAAAATATCCCTGTCTCTTATTTTAGTGGCAAGACACAGGTGATCAAAATAAACAAGATAGTGAAAGAAACAGAGTAAGGGTGGGGAGGGGGATAAAGTCAGGGAAGGCTTTCCACTCAAGGGAACAAAAGGATTTACAAAAGGTATATCATAAGGAGACTTCTTTACTACCTACCTCAGTCAATGTCTGGTAACAGACGTTCACAATCTCCTGAGCAGTCTTAGTGTACTGACTCTCAGGCCCTATAAATTAAATAAGAAAGTATCATTACTTTTGCATACTTTAGTTCTAGAATTTCACATTCTGTTACCAGCAGTGTCTGATTATCCTAGACCTAGAAAAATCATGCTTCAGTTTTAACTTGGACTCCTGCTCTATCTGAAGAGGTAAAAATTTCAAATGCATATAAAAATAGACTAATACAACAAACTCCCATGTACTCATTAGCCAGCTTCAAAGATTATCAACATACAGCCAATCTTTTTTTTTTTTTTTTTTTTTGAGACAGTGTCTTGATTTTGTCACCCTCGGTAGAGTGCCCTAGCATTATAGCTCACAGCAACCTCAAACTCTTGGGCTCAAGTGATTTTCTTGTCTCAGCCTCCTGAGTAGCTGGAACTATTAGGTACCTGCCACAAGACCCAGCTATTTCTAGAGATGGGGTCTTGCTCTTGCTCAGGCTGGTCTCCAACCTGTGAGTTCAGGCAATCCACTCGCCTCAGCCTCCCAGAGTGCTAGGATTATAGGCAAGAGCCGCCTAGCCTCACGTGGCCAATCTTTTTTCATTTATATTTCAACTTTTTAGCCACTTCATAAATTATTTTGAAGCAAATTCCAGCATTATTTTATCCATGAATTGTTCAGTACATGTTGGTAAGATGTTTTTAAAAAATAATTACGTATTTGGGCGTGCCTGTAGCTCAGTGAGTAGGGCGCCAGCCCCATATATAGAGTGCTGGGTTTGAAACTGGCCCCAGCCAAACTGCAACAAAAAGGTAGCTGGGCATTGTGGCAGGCACCTGTAGTCCCAGCTACTGGGCAGGCTGAGGTAAGAGAATTGCCCAAGCTCAAGAGCTGGAGATTGCTGTGACACCACAGCCCTCTACCAAAGGTAACAAAGTGAGATTGTCTCAAAAAAAAAAAAAAAAAAAGAAAAAAAATTATGTATGACACTATAATGGTAGATACATGTCATTATATATTTGTCATAACCC
>NW_003852614.1:362280-364152 GCF_000181295.1 Otolemur garnettii
CAGAACAAAACAATTTTAATGACAGAGCATCAGGCAGAGCCAAAAAATTAATTTACTTAATCTATTTATTTATTTAAAGTTTTTGGCCGGGGCTGGGTTTGAACCGGCCACCTCTGGCATATGGGGCCGGCGCCCTACTCCTTTGAGCCACAGGCGCCACCCTAATTTAGATATTTTTTTTAATTCATAAAGACATTCTTTGCTTTTTTGAGTCCTATGTGATGAATAAAACTATATATAATTTTACTTAATTTTAAAGATCACAGACTTACATGAATGAAAAATTGTCCATAGGGTGGTGCCTGTGGCTCAGTGGATAGGGCGCCAGCTCCATATACCGAGAGTGGCAGGTTCAAACCCAGCCCCGACTGAACTGCAACAAGAAAATAGCTAAAATTATGTATGACACTATAATGGTAGATACATGTCATTATATATTTGTCATAACCCGTAGAACGTACAATACCAAGAATAAGCCCCTACAGTAAACTATGAACTTTAAGTGATAATGGGTCTGTGTAGGTTCTAAGACCCAACTAATGTAGCACTCTGATGTAGGATGTTCATAGTTGAGGAGATTATATGTATGTTGGGTTACTTTCTTACATCGATATGGAATATTACCATCCCTGTAGAAAATGCGATTTGGAAGTACTCTTCTAAAATGTTAATCATTAAGCAAGCCTTTTTACAAAGTCTAAGTATGCCACTGAAAGGAACCATCACCTCTTATGCTGCATTATTTCCAAGTTTTGAATACTTTGTATTCATTTTCTTTTTTTTGAGACAAGAGTCTTAACTATGTTCCCCTCTTTAGAGTTCTGTAGCGTCACAGCTCACAGCAATGTCAAACTCTTGGGCTTAAGCGATTCTCTTGCCTCAGCCTCCCTAGTAGCTGGGATTACAGGTGCCCATTACAATGCCCGGCTTTGTCACCCTTGGTAGAGTGCTGTGGCATCACAGCTCACAGCAACCTCAAACTCTTGGGCTTAAGCGATTCTCTTGCCTCAGCCTCCCTAGTAGCTGGGATTACAGGTGCCCATTACAATGCCTAGCTTTTTTTTTTTTTTTTTTTTGGTTGCAGTTGTCACTGTTGTTTGCCTGGCCTGGGCTGGGTTTGAACCCAATGGCCCCGGTGTGTGTGGCCGGCACCCTACCCACTGAGCGACAGGCACTGCCCAATTTATTTCTTTTTTCTTTTGAGACAGAGTCTCACTCTGTTGCCCAGGCCAGAGTATCATGCCCTCAGCCTACCTCACTGCTATCTCAGACCCCTGGGTAGGCAGGCTAATTCTCCTGCCTCAGTCTCCTGAGTAATTGGGACTACTGCATCTGCCAAAACACCTTGCTATAATTTTTCTATTTTTAGTAGAGATGGGGTCCTACTCTGCCCAGGCTGTTCTGGAACCCGAGCTCAAGGGATCCTACCATCTCAGGCTCCGAGAGTGATATGGTTACAGGCGTGAGCCACCGTGTGGCTTAGAAATTGAATTCTTGGAACAAATGGTATTGTATAAAAACCAAATGTCACATGAGTTACCAATGGGCAATCTCCCTCTATTTCAGCCACCTTATTTTTATTATTATTTATTTATTTTTTAGACAGAGTCTCACTGTGTCACCCTCGGTAGAGTGCCATAGCACCATAGCTCACAGCAACCTCCAACTCTTGGGCTTAAGCGATTTTCTTGCCTCAGCCTCCCAAGTAGCTGGGAATACAGGTGCCCACCACAATGCCCTGGTCGTTTTCTGTTGCAATTGGCATTGTTGTTTTAGCTGGCCCAGGCCGAGTTCAAACCTGCCAGTCTCGGTGTATATGACTGGCACAGTAACCAATGTGTGACGGGTGCCGAGCCTCAGCCACCTTATTTT
>NW_003852614.1:364661-366814 GCF_000181295.1 Otolemur garnettii
TTTTTTTTTTTTTGAGATAAACAGTCTCACTATGTCGCCCTGGGTCGAGTACTGTGCCGTCACAACTCACAGCAACCTCGAACTCTTGGGCTTAAGTGCTTCTCTTGCCTCAGCCTCCCAAGTAGCTGGGACTACAGGCACCCACCATTAACACCTGGCTATTTTTTGTTGCAGTTGTCCATATTTAGCTGGCCCAGGCCAGGTTCATACCTGCCAACCTCAGGGTATGTGACTAGTGCCGTAACTAATCTACTATAGCTGCTGAGCCCATAATATATTGTTAAGTGTTAAATTGTAGAACAAAAAGTAAATAAATTATTTTATTTTTCAAGAAAGTAGTATGTAGTATGCATACAAAAAGGTTCAGAATATTTTCACACCAAAACTAACACTGGCTACTCTGGAGAACGGGATGGGTAGAGGGGAAAGATAAGGAAATGTTTCCTATTCATTTTATCTAATTCTCTTTTCAATGAACATATACATAATTTTTATGATGAAAAAAAATTTTTAAGAGACAAGAGTCTCACTTTGTCACCCTCGGTAGAACGCTGTGGCATCATAGCTCACAGTAATCTCAAACTCTTGGACTCAAGTGATTCTCTTGCCTCAGTCTCCCAAGCAGCTGGGACTAAAGGCACCCACCACAATGCCTGGCTATTTTTGTTGTTGTTGTTGTTGCAGTTGTCGTTGTTTAGCACGCCCCAGCCAGCCTCGAACCCACCAGCCCCGGTGTACGTGGCTGGCATCCTAACCACTGAGCACAGGTGCCAGCCACATACTCAAGGGCTGGTGGGTTTGATCCCGGCCCAGGGCCTGCTAAACAACAACAACAAAAATGGCCAGGTGCTGTGGAGGGTGCCTATAGTTCCAGCTACTAACTAGGAAGGCTGAAGAAAGAGAATCACTTGAGCCCAAGAATTCTCAAGAGGTTGCTGTGAGCTATGATGCTATAACACTCTACTGAGGGTGACAAAGTGATACTCTGTCTCAATAAAAAAAAATTTCCTGTACCTATAGAATATACAACAAACCCACAAAGCTCACTAATATTAAGAAAACAGCATAACTGGCTGGCCATGGTGGCTGGCGCCTGCAATCCTAGCACCCTGGGAGTCTGAGGTGGGTCGATTCTTTGACTTAGGAGCTTGAGACCAGCACAGGCAAGAGCAAGACCCCAGTCTCTACTAAAAATAGAAAAACTAACTGGCATATTGGTGGGTGCCGATAGGCCCAGCTACTGGGAGACTGAGGCAAGAGGATCTCTTGAGCCCAAGAGTTTGAGTTTGCTGTGAGCTATTATGATGCCATAGCATTCTACCAAGGGCCATAGGGTAAGACTCTGTCTCCAAAAAAGAAAACAACATAATTAAAACTGAGCCAAAGAAATGAAAAGACACTTCAGAGTAAATATACAGGTGGCAAATAAACATGAAAAGCTGCTCAATACGAACAGCTCTGAGAAAACATAAAGTAAAACCACAATAAGAATAGGTAAGTTTTTTCCTTTGTTAAAAAAAAAGAATAGATAAAATAATAAAGGTGATGATAATGAGGGCTGCAGAGAAACTAGATCACTTATACATTGCTGGTTAGAATGTAAAATGGAACAAGTGCTCTGAAACAAGAGTATGTCAGTTTCTTACAAAACTAAACAAAGGTTTACCATCCTTCTCTTGAATGAAGACTTAAAGTCACACAAAACCCTATACATGAACATTTACAGCAGCTTTACACATAATAGCAAAATAATGGAAACCTGAATGTCCTTCAATGAATGAATGGTTGAACAAACTCTGGTTTATCTGTACAGTAGAATACTACTCAACAATTTAAAACATGAATGACTGATAGATGCAATTTGGATGGATCTCAAGGGATTATGCTTTGGGAAAAAGTCAATCTCAAATAGTTACATAGTGTATTATTCTACTCATATAACATGCTCAAATGTCAAAACTAGAGATGGAGAATAGACAACTAGGACAGGAACAGTGGTAGGTACAGGTATAAAGAACAGGGAGTTCTTTTGTTGTGATAGAGCAGTTCTAAATCTTTTGTTTGTTTGCTTTTTGAAGCAGAGTCTCACTTTTTTACCCTTGGTAGTGCCGTGGTGTCACAGCTCACAGCAACCTTAAACTCTTTTTTTTTTT
>NW_003852614.1:367626-372201 GCF_000181295.1 Otolemur garnettii
AAAAAAAAATTTAGAAAATGACATGTAACTTGTTAACCATGTTTTACATTAAGTATAAAAAAGTATCTCTAGGGAATTAAACAATGAGAGATAAGAATAAGAGGCTAGGTATATACTTTTTTTTTTTTGAGACAGAGTCTATGTTGCCCCAGGTAGAGTGCCATGGTGTCACAGCTGAAAGCAACCTCAAAATCTTGGGATTAAGTGCTCTCCTGCCTCAGCCTCCCAAGTAGCTGGGACTATAGGCACCTGCCACAATGCCTAGCTGTTTTATTGCTGTAGTTGTCAAGTGTTTTGGCAGGCCCAGGCTGGGTTCGAACCCGCCAGCCCAGCTGTATGTGGCCAGCACCTTAGCCGCTGAGCTACAGGTGCTGAGCCCACGTTCACTTTTAATGTTATTTATTTCTACATTGACCTTTTTATAAGAGATATGAATGTCAATCACAATATACTTTCAAGGAGGCAGTGGCCAATGATGTCAAATACTTGGGCAAGGTCAAGATAAGGACTAAAGAGGACCCATAACATATGGCAATTATGTGATCCTATTTACTTGGCAGACTGGGCAGGAAAGAAGCCAAATCAGACCTAAGTGACGCACTATTGATAAATGAAGAAATAAAAATATGTTACACATTCATAAAAGAAGTCTTGCTGGCATAAAAAATAATGGAATTTGGCTACATGTTACAATATGATGAAACCTGAAAACACTATGCTAAGTGAAATAAACCAAACACAGAAGGAGAAACATTGTATATGTTGTATGATTTTACTTGTATGAGGTACTTAAAATAAGCAAATTGATAGGAACAGAAAGTAGAACTGAGGTTTCCAGGAACTAAGGGGAAGAAGGGAATAGACAAAAAGTAGGATAGAGGTTACCAGGAGCTGAGGGGAAGGAAGAAATGGGTAATTGTTTAATGGATACAGAGTTTTTGTTTGTAATAATTAAGTCTGAGAAATGAATAACAGTATGGATTCACAATGGTTGCACAACATTGTGAATGTTTAATGATTCTGTACACTTTAGAAGAGTTAAAAATAACACATTGTGTAGGACGTGAGCCCCATATACTGGAGGTGGTGGGTTCAAACCCAGTCCCAGCCAAAAACTGCAAAACAAAACAAAACAGAACAAAAACATAACACGTTGTTATGTATGTTATACCATCATAAAAACAAAATCTGACTGTGACGAGAAAGGATGGCAGGAAGACACTAAAGCAGGATAGGAGGGATTTTTATTTTCTTCAATGATGTGAGAGACTTAACTTTTACATGGGAATATTTACATCTTGGCCCCAAGACTGAAGGGGTATAATTTACTAGTGGCCAACTTACAGAGTAGTAGCCACATAACATAGAATTAGAAACTAGTATTATGGAATTATTGTAAGCATTATATATTTAACCTATGAATACTGAATCATTGATTCATATACTTCAAACTGACTGAAACCTTTAGATTGAATAACCAGTCAGAAAAAAAAAGCAAAACTTTAAATTACCTAAGAATAAACTCAACAATAAAAAAATTCAATAGCAAAAAAACCCCTATAAAATCCACAGGAATTAATTAAACAAAAGAATCCTAGAAATGATAATAAGAAAACCAGAATCCTTTACTGGCAGACATAAAAGAAAATAAGTAAATGAAGAAATGTGAATTCTCAAATTGGCTAGGCACCCATAGCTCAGTGGTTAGGGCACCAGCCACACATACTGGGGGTGGCAGGTTCAAATCCAGCCAGGGCCTGCTAAACAACAATGACAACAATAACAAAAAATAGACTGGCATTGTGGTGAGCACCTATAGGAGGCTGAGGCAAGAAAATCACTTAAGCCCAAGAGTTTGACGTTACTGTGAGCTGTGATGCCACAGCACTCTATCCAAGGCAACATGATGAGACTCTGTCTCAAAAAAAAAAAAAGAATAAATTCCTAAATGGAAAAACAAAATTATAAAGATTAATTATAAAATTAATCCATAAATTAAGATCTTAATAGGTGCTTATTGGCCAGGCACAGTGGCTAATGCCTCTTAATCCTAGCACTTTCGGAGGAAAGGTAAGAGGATCACTTGAGGCCAGAGTTTCAAAAACAGCCTGGGCAAAACAGCAAGATCCCACGTCTACAAAAAAATGGGGGAAAGGGCTCGGTGCCTGTAGCTCAAGCGCATAGGGTGCCAGCCACATACACCAGAGGTGGCAGGTTTGAATCCAGCCCAGGCCTGCCAAACAATGAGAACTACAACAAAAAAAAATCTGGGTGTTGTGGCAGGTGCCTGTAATCTCAGCTACTTGGGAGGCTAAGGCAAGAGAATGACTTAAGCCCAAGAGTTTGAGGTTGCTGTGAGCTGTGATGCCATGGCACTCTATCCAGGGAAACAGCTTGAGACTCTGTCTCAAAAAAAAAAAAATGGGGGGAAAAAAGCATTTATTTGATAAGTTAGAATCTAACAAAAATGATCCCAGAGTTTATTTAGAAAAATTAGGCAAAGACAGCCAAGGAATTTAAAATTATGAAGCCTTAGTTATTAAAAACAATTATAATTGTTATCTGATAATAATGGCACCAGATTAGACAAACAGATCAATGAAGCAGCCCCCAAATATGTTCAATATGTAACAATTTAGTATGCTATAGAGGTACTACTTTAGTAGAAAAAGGTAAGACTATTTCACAAATATGACTTAGCTAATCATATGGGAAAGAACATGAGTTAGATATTTACCTTATACTTCAGATTCTATTTTAAACATTAGATAAACATTTAAATGTTTAAAATATTATATGGGCTCAGCGCCTGTAGCACAGTGGTTACAGTGTCGGCCACATACACAAAGGCTGGTGGGTTCAAACCCAGCCTGGGCCAGCTTAGTAACAATGACAACTCCAAAAGAAAAATAGCTGGGCGTTGTGGTGGGTACCTGTGGTCCCAGCTACTTAGGAGGCTGAGGCAAGAGAATCGCTTGAGCCCAAGAGTTTCAGGTTGCTGTGACGCCACAGCACTCTACCTAAGGTGACATAGAGAGACCCTCTAAAAAATAAAAAAATAAAGTAAAATATTATATGTTCTAAAAATATATATAGCTGGCTCTCTTAGGGGTAGGGAAGATCTCTTAAACAATTATAACAAAGAAAGTATTACAAAAGACTTATAAAACTAATATTTTTTTTGAGACAAAGTCTCACTATGTTGCTCTTGGTAGAGTACCATGGTGTCACTGCTCACACTACGTTGCTAAGGCTGATCTCAAACATTTTGACTCAAGTGATCCTCTAGCCTTGGCCTCCCCAGGTGTTAGTATTATAGATGTGCACCACTATTCCTGGCCTATTTTTATGTTATGTAAAAAATAAAGTTTCTGTATGCTATAACATAGGCGTCCTCAAACTGCGGCCTGCCAAGGACATTTATATGGCCCGCGGGTGTTTTTGCTGCCGCTGCCTGTCCTGCTTAGCAGTCTACTCATCCTGGGGCCCACAGTCCAGCCCTCCAACAGTCTGAAGGACAGTGAACTGGCCCCCTATTTAAAAAGTTTGAGGACCCCTGCTTTAACATATCATAAACAAAGAACCTTCTGGCCATGATGGAGTAAATGCTACTGGATTAGTCCTACTATAACCAGAAAATTAGAAAAAAAAAAGGAATGAAACAACTATTTTACACTAAAAACAGATGTAGAACTTTGTAAGAAAAGAAAAATAAAAGAAGTAAGCCCTACAACTGTTCTTGGCATTCTGCAAAGGTTTCTGCTAGAGCCAAGACAAGTACAATAATCTCACTGAGCTGTGGAGACAGATACTGAGGTTTGAGGAGGCTAAGACAACTGAAAACTGCAGGCAGAACTGGAGAGAAAGCAGCACCACAAAAAAAATAACTGGATACTAAGCTATACATGCATAGAAGGAGACTCTACAATGCCCGGCAAAAGGTCTTATAAGCTGAAGAACTATCAGAACTCACAGAAAGCTAGGAGTTAAACAGAACTGGAGGCGAAAAATTTCTCACAAAGTTTCTTTGTAACTTTTTTTTAATCTGGGGAGGGGGGTTCTACTGAGCATTATAAACGTCAAGCTCAGGTTTTATAATACATTTCTGCCTATCCTAGGTCCGTACTGAAGACGGCTTTTTGAGACAGAGCCTCAAGCTGTCATCCCAGGTAGAGTGCTGTGGCATCAGAGCTCACAACAACTTCCATCTCCTGGCTTAAGTGATTCTCTTGCCTCGGCCTCCCAAGTAGCTGGGACTATAGGCGCCCGCCACAATGCCCAGCTATTTTTTGGTTGTCATTGTTGTTTTGACAGGTGCAGGCTGGATTCGAACCCACCAGCTCTAGTGTATGTGGCTGGCGTCTTAAGCTACGGTGCTGAGCCTGAAGATGGCTTCTTACCAGAGTTCATTTCTGGTTTAAAAAGGACAGGATGAGAAACTTGCTAAGAAATCTTTGGGAAAAGCAATCTAGTCATGACCAGTTTAGTATCACCTATGACCAGACACAGAGGGTGGGAAACCTGCAGCCTTCTGATTTCAAGATTTTTCATTTTTAAGCACCAAAGGAGTTAAGA
>NW_003852614.1:373143-375232 GCF_000181295.1 Otolemur garnettii
CAAGAGTTTGAGGTTGCTGTGAGCTATGACAGCACAGCACTCTACCAAGGGTGAAAAAGTGAGACTGTCTCCAAAAAAACAAAAACAAAACACACTTTTGGGATTACTGCAAATAACTCCACCTACATTTTGGGTTTTCCTGATTGTTTTATTTCAAATGCTATTTGAACATGAACAGAGATTCTGAGATTAACCTAGTACTTATGTGATAGCCGGAAGGCATAGGGCTTAAATTCTATAATTAGCATGCAGTACACTATCATCACTGAAGTATGACATTAGGTAATCTCATACACACTGCATATGTCCAGCTGCAATTTTATATAGAGTGCTACTTATCCTCTGTTTTTTTTCTTTTTTGCCTAATGACCCAAACCATAGGGCTAAACATTCTGGCTATATATAATATATCCCATGGAGTAAGTATGTGAGTCATAAATGGCAATAAGTCAATGAAGTTGATCTAAAATTCTATGAAGCTCATATACAGTATAATATGTGTGAAGGATCTAAATAGAATAAATCAATGTCAACTAGAGATAACATTCTACTAATTTTGGTTAATAAAAATTTATGAAATAAAAATTTTAGGCTTGGCACCTGTAGCTCAGCGGCGAGGGCACCAGCCACATACACCAGGACTGGCAGGTTCAAACCCAACCTGGGCCTGCCAAACAATGACAACTACAACTAAAAAAAAACAGCCAGGTGTTGTGGAGGGCACCTGTAGTCCCAGCTACTTGGGAGGCTGAAGCAAGAGAATCGCTTAAGCCCTAGAGTTGGAGGTTTCTGTGAGCAACTCTACTGAGGGTGACACAGTCAGACTTAGTCTCAAAAAAAAAAAAAAATTAGAGAATTTAAAGTTCATGTTGAATTTATTATAATAAATTAAACACAGAGGCAGGATATTTGGTAGCACCAACACACTTTTACTTATTTATAAGAGATGGAGGGTTCTTTCTTGCTGTTATCTAGGCTGTCCACTACTTCTACAGGCACAATCATACATAGCTCACTGCAGACTCCTGGGCTTACGCAGTCCTTCCACTTCAGCCTCCTAAGTATGCCCACTTAAATTTTTCATTGTTTTTTTTTTTTTTCAAACAGATGGGGATCTAACTATGTTGCCCAGGCTGATCTTGCTTCCTGGCCTCAACCAATCCTCCTACCTCAGCCTCCTGAATGGCTAGGATTATAGGTGCAAGGTACCACACAGGCCCAACAAACTTTTAAAACATTAGTGTTATTTCATGCATAGTATGTGATAGCAGAAAACACGTCAGATGTGCCTTTAACTCCACAGTGTCCTTCTAACCCTTATAGACCTATTCAAAAGTTTCCTATTCTCTCATCCACTTGTTAAAAGGGTGAAAAACTGGCCTTCTAGGTGTTCCACTGCTTCTACAAAATCATTATTTACTTCTCCGTGGGGGAAGTAAAAAAAAAATCCTTCTTACTCTAAGGCCTGTTTTCTACTATGCCAGAGATTAAAAACTTGGAGCTAGATTTGGCTTGCAGTCAGATGTTTTTCTTTGGCTCAGAGTTAAAGAATTCACAAATATGTAAAAATTGAGAAATGTTACATGCACAAAAAAAAAAATCAAGATTTTCAGCATCTCTGAAAAAATTAAGATACGTACCAACATTGGCTACTCACTTACAATAATCAGATAAAATAAAGACATGCCTCTTTAGATGTAATTATGTAGTCTTCTAGTTTACCACGATCCCCACCTAGCCACCTTACTAATACAACTTGCCTGGCTCTTGTAGGTCACATAAGTTTGAAATCTATGTTCTTCACCTTCCAGTTATCAATCACCAATTCTAATTTACTTACACACTGGCATACTCTTCCTTTCTACTCCAAATCCCTTCCATCAAGTTACTCTAATGTTCACACGTACCACCCATCCAAAATGCTTGCCAATCTTCCTAACAATGGTTTGCACCCTTATTCCAGCCAAACATATCCACGGCTATATCCACAATGTTGTCTTTACTGAAAATTGTTTCACCTCTAAAAATTTCAACTCCTATATCCTACTTTCTTATTGCAACCTTCTACCTGTCTACCTTTTTATTCATT
>NW_003852614.1:375915-377420 GCF_000181295.1 Otolemur garnettii
AATTCTCCTCCCTCAGCCTCCAGAGTAGCTGGGACTATAGGCACCTGCCACAACACCCAGCTATTTTTGTTGCAGTTTGGCTGGGTTCAAACCCACCACCCTCGGTATTTGGGGCCGGCACCCTACCCACTGAGCCACAGGTACCGCCTTAAAATTTATTTTTAGACTGAGTCTCGCTCTGTTGCCCAGGCTAGAGTGCCATGGCATCAGCCTAGCTCACAGCAATCTCAAACTCCTTGACTCCAGCTGTCTTCCTGTCCTGTGTAGCTGGGACTACAGGTGCCCACCACAACATCTGGCTAATTTTTCTATTTTTAGTAGAGATGAGGTCTTACTCTTGCTCAGGCTGGTCTTGAATTCACAAACTCAAGAGATCCTCCCACTTTGGCTTCCCATAGTGCTAGGATTCTAAGTGTGACACACCACACCCAGCCACTTCCAGTGTTTTTATTCTCTTTCTGCGACCTCAAGAAAATTGCCAGTCCCATCTATCTCCTATCTCCCAACCTATCAAGTCTCTTCTGACATTAGTTTCTTTCCTAATCAACCCCATGCTTTAAAATCTAAGATAACACAGTATAACATACCAAAGTAAGCTACTAGGATTATTGTGGCACAGCTTCCTGAATCAGTAATCTTACTTGCAGTTTGAAGGGGAGATTTAATTTGGTAAGAAATTTAAAACATGTTAAAGTACAAGCAAAGAAACCTAATGTAAAATTTGGGTAAATTTTTAAGGTAAAAAGACAAATTGCTAAAGAAACTTCAAACTTTTTTTTGGAGACAAGAGTCTCACTATGTCGCCCTCTGTAGAGTGCCATAATGTCACAGCTCATAGCAACCTCCAACTCTTGGGCTTAAGCAATCGTCTTGCCTCAGCCTCCCAAGTAGCTGGACTACAGGCACCTGCCACAATGCCCAGCTATTTTTTGTTACACTTGTCATTGTTGGTTACCTGGCCTGGGCCAGGTTCAAACCTGCCAACTTCAGTCTATGTGGCTGGCACTGTAACCACTTTACTATTGTATGGGCACCAAGCCGAAATTTCAAACTTTTATGGAGCTGCTTTGAGACGTTCACCAAGACTAGAGACTACATACTCATAATCCTGTCATAAAGGGTCTTTTAGCGACAAAATTTCAGATATCTAAACTTTGACAATTTTTTTTTTGCTAACACCCTCCATTTCTTATCTTTCCAACACATCCACAAAACAATCCCAATCCTGAAATCAATTTGATAACCTGCCTTCTCAGTTCCCTAACTTGGTTTGATAAGCACTGACAAAATTACACAATTGTGCCAATTGGTGCTGCTATAAAAATTAACAAGTCTCTGGCCAGGTAGATACTCATGTCTATAATTTTAACACTATAGGAGGTTGAGACAGGCGTATCCCTTGAGCTCAGTTTAAGACCAGCCTGAACAAGAGAACTGTCTCTACTAAAAACAAAAAATTAGCCAGATGCTGTGGCGGATGCTTATAGTCCCAGTTACTTACAAAG
>NW_003852614.1:377549-393610 GCF_000181295.1 Otolemur garnettii
AAAAAAAAAAAAAAAAAAAAAGGGTCTCCAACTTCAGCTGGACCTTCAAAACCTACTCTGAAATGTTGTCAATTAGTTCCTTTTCTAATTTCCCGTAATAGGCAACTGAAATTTTATCTACATTTCTTTTTAAATTCTTTCTCCCACCACTTCACCTACTTTCAGCCAGAAAGATGCTGTTTCCTACTTTATAGGGAAAGTAAGAGGCTACCAGGCAGAAACTTTCACAATATTTATCTCTCCATTGCTGTAGGGACTTCATATCTTTACTTTTTTTAAACTTTACTCAAATTAATATGAAGGTAAAATACTTAGGTTAAATTATTCTCACTTCTGGGGCAAAGCTCCACCTATAGAAGAGTCCCTCACCCAGCGGGTGTGCCACTCTCAGTGTGCACATTAGGTGAAATCCCACCTCCTGCCCTGTCTCTTGCCATATGTCCTCCATCTTCCCATTTCCCCCGAACTGGACTATAATTGTGTTTTATTGTTCTTAGGAACATGTACCTCTTTTACCTATAAAAAGGTCCCCTCTGTCCAAATGCCTCAAGATACTGAATACCATCATCCTTCTTCCCTTCACAGGCAAATTCCACTCTTCTACTTTCTTACTTTCCACTCATTCACATCCCCTACAGTCTGGCTTTTAATTCTACCACTTTAGTCACTGAAGTAGTTCTTCTGAAGATCATCCTCTTTGCACCTCTCCATAGCACCTGACTTGGCCATTTTCCCTCTCTAAAATTCTCTTGATTTACAGTATATCACCTTTTTCCTGGTTTTTCTACTTTCAATATGGCCACTCCTCAGTATTAATGGGGTATCTTAAATGTTGGAATTTGTCCAATCTATTCTCATCCTACATTCCTTTTCTTTTTTCTGTTTTTTTGAGACAGTCTCACTTTGTCTTTCTCCGTAGCGTGTCATGGCATCACAGCTCACAGCAACCTCAAAATCATGGGCTCAAGTGATTCTCTTGCCTCAGCCTCTCAAGTAGCTGGGACTATAGGTACCTGCCACAATGTCCAGCTATTTGGACAGCTATATGGGGATCTCGTTCTTGCTCAAGCTGGTCTTGAACTCCTGAGTTCAAGCAATCCACCCACTTCAGTCTCCTGGAGTGCTAGGATTACAGGTGTGAGTCTACATCTCTCGCTTTCTTTTTTGGAGACAAAGCCTCACTCAGTTGCCCAGGCTAGAGTGAGTCCAGCTCACAGCAGTCCTAGGTTCAAATGATCAAGTGATCCTCCTGCCTCAGGCTCCCAAGTAGGTAGGACTACCTGTGTCTACCACAACACCCAACTCATTTTGGTTTTTTTTGCAGTTTTTGCCCAGGGCTGGGTTTGAATCTGCCACCTCCAGCATATGGGGCTGGTGCCCTACTTCTTTGAGCCACAGGCGCCGCCTGAGTCTACATCCTCTTTTTTTTTTTTTGAGACAGAGCCTCAAGCTGTCCCCCTGAGTAGAGTGCTGTAGCATCACAGCTCACAGCAATCTCCAACTCTCCAACTCCTGGGCTCCAACAAGTCTCCTACCTCCACCTCCCAAATAGCTGGGACCACAGGCGCCTGCCACAACGCCTGGCTATTTTTTTTGGTTGCAGCCATCATTGTTGTTTGGCGGGCCCGGGCTGGATTTGAACCCACCACCTTAGGTGTATGTGGTTGGCGCTTTAGCCACTTGAGCCATAGGCACTGAGCCTACATCCCTTCTTAAACTAAAGTTATTTTTCAGTTTTTGGGTCACATATAAATCTGATAATAGCTATGATCTTTCTATCCAGAAAAATATACAACCATATTTTACATGTATCAGAGGGTTCAAGGAATGTACCCTACTCCCAATCTAAGCTTATCGACTTTTATTTTTATATGTTGAGGATTTGGAAAAAAGTCTGTATTTACAGATTTCTCTTCTGAGCGAGCTTTGGACCTGTATACAACTACCTACCTACCGAAAGTCTTCACTTGGATGTCTTATTTAAATAAACACACACCAAGTCGAACTCTACCATCTTTTCTCTAAAACCTCTCCTTCTATATTTCCCGTTTTAGTCAATGGCATCACCAGCTGCCCATGTCAGGATTTTGGGTAACATCTGATTTATGCATCCTTCCAAAAGTGAAAATTTCTTTCTTTTATTATTAATTACAAGTATCATGTCCTAACTTTAAAAAATTCAACAAGGAAAAATTAGTTTTTTGAGATAATCTGTCATTTTTCCTCCTTTGCCAGTAAATTAATTTTCCTTTCCTTCTTCTCAAAAACCACTTTTTTTTTTTTTGAGACAGTCTCACTTTGTCAGCCTCAGCCTAGCTTAACAGATTCTCTTGCCTCAGCCTCCCAAGTAGCTGGGATCACAGGCGCCCACCACAATGCCCAGCTATTTTTTAGAGACAAAGTCTCGCTCTGGCTCACACTGGTTTTGAACCTGTGAGCTCAGACAATCCACCCACCCCTGCCTCCCAGAGTGCTAGGATTATAGGTGTTAGCCACCTTGCCCAGCCTCAAAAACCATTTGTTCTTGTTTTGTTCTGACATGTCCTTGAGAATAAGCACCAAACATCGGGTAATAGATTTTGGTGTCCTCGGGTGGGCTCACTGGCTACCTAATGGAATGGCACCCTGCTGAAGAAACAGGGAGCAGACTGGGTCAGAGCAGAGGGTATGCACTGGAAGGAGTGGCTTCTTTTCAAGGTGAGAGAGTATGGGATGGTCCCAGGAGCTGCTGGGGTGTGTTTTAGCTCTGAGGAACTCCCACCAATCTCCCCAAAGTTGATGCAGCTCCCCAGGTTGATGCACCTGTAACCTGAATTAAGGAGAAGGAAACAAATTTGGAAATGGTCCAGACGCCAGGCATTATGATCAAGTTAATTCCCCAGGGTGTACCCTGAGATTCCCCACTTCACCCATTTGGAAGGTTTTCAGAACTTCTTGCTCTGTGGCAGAGCATTTCATCTGAATTTGTTTGAAGGTACCATCTGGGGTATGAGTCTCGTTTGGTCTAGCTGAACTAGGGAGCTCACTTGCAATTCCTTGGGATTGGGGGGGACCAGGCCACCATTTGGAAACAGTTTACCTTTCAGCCCTTCAGGGCATTTGAGGCCATACACAGTCCAAGGTGCCATTTGGGGTGGTGTTTTGTCTTTGTAGATTTCCATTTGTTTGATAGGCCCTGGCATTTTGTGTTGAAAATTCTCTGTATTCTCTGTGCTTATTATTTGTGGGTTCTGTTGCAACATAGAAAAGTTCCATCTAGTCTGGGCGCAGTGGCTCACACCTGTAACCCTAGTAATCTGGGAGGCCAAGGCAGGTGGATAACTCAGAGCTCAGAAGTTGGAGACCAGCCTGAGCAAGAGGAAGACCCCCCATCTCTACTAAAAATAAAAAAACTAGCTGGGCATGAGGGCGCATACCTATAGTCCCAGCTACTTAGGAGACTGAGACAAAAGGATAGCTCAAGCCTAAGACACTGAGGTTGCTGTAAGCTATGATATCACAGTACTATACCCATGGAGAGATGACACAGTGAGACTCTGTCTCATTAAAGAAAAAAGAACTTCCATCTAAAAGTCCTTTGGGGCTCAGCGCCTGTGGCTCAAGCGGCTAAGGCGCCAGCCACATACATCTAAGGTGGTGGGTTCGAATCCCCAGCCCGGGTCCGCTAAGCAACAATGATGGCTGCAACCAAAAAATGGCCAGGCGTTGTGGTGGGCGCCTGTAGTCCCAGCTACTTGGGAGGCTGAGGCAGGAGACTTGCTTGAGCCCAGGAGTTGGAGGTTGCTATGAGCGTGATGCCATGGCACTCTACCCAGGGGGATAGCTTGAGGCTCTGTCTCAAAAAAATAAAAAATAAAAAATAAAAGTCCTTTGGGACCATCCACCCACAAATGGATCAATAAATTGTGGTATATATACACCATGGAATACTATGCAGCCCTAAAGAAAGATGGAGACTTTACCTCCTTCATGTTTATATGGATGGAGCTGGAAAATATTTTTCTCAGCAAATATCTCAAGAATGGAAGAAAAAGTATCCAATGTACTCAGCCCTACTATGAAAATAATTTATAGCTTTCATAGGAAAGTGTATCAAGCTGTCACTCTGGGTAGAGTGATATGATGTCACAGCTCACAGCAACCTTAAACTCCTGGGCTTAAGCCAGGGGTCCTCAAACTTTTTAAACAGGGGGCCAGGTCACTGTCCCTTGGACCATTGGAGGGCCAGACTGCGGGCCCCGGGATGAGTCAGGTGCTAAGCAGGACAGGCAGTGGCAGCAAAAAACACTCAGCGGGCCGGATAAATGTCCTAGGTGGGCCACATGTGGCCTGCGGGCCGTAGTTTGAGGATGCCTGGCTTAAGCAATTCTCTTGCCTCAGCCTCCCAAGTAGCTGGGACTACAGGCGCTGGCCACAACACCTGGCTATTTTGTTGTTGTTGTTGTTGTCATTGTTGTTTTAGCTGGCCTGGGCTGGGTTCAAACCCACAAGCCTCGGTGTATGCGGCCTGCACCCTACCCACTGAGCTACAGGCGCCACCCTGTTTTATTCTTTTAAGACAGAATCTCACTTTGTCATCCTGAGTAGAATGCCATGGCATCATAGCTCATAGCAACCTCAAACTCCTGGGATGAGGTGGTTCTCTTGCCTTACTTTTTCACTTTTAGTAGAGACAGGTTCTCACTCTTGTTCAGTCTAGTCTTGAATATAAGCTGAAACAATCCACCCACCTCAGCCTCCCAAAGTGCTAGGATCACAGGTGTGAGCTATTGCTCCAGGCCCAATGGCTAGAGTTCTAAAGTAAAATCTATTGAAATTTTGCGTGAAAAAAAATTCAAATACCTATGAACAAACAAGTAAAAAGTAAAAATTATCCATTTCTTCCTTTAGTAATTCTGCTCCATGACAACAACTGAGCTAAATAGTAACTCTTTCAGATGGAAAACCTTTCTAGTTCATCAGCCCTCACAGCTCATTTCACTCATTTATGTTACCTGCTGGCCTCTATAGACTCTGAATCTGTGATCCCTTTCTAAATACACTGGTAGGCTTGGAGCCCATAGCTCAGTGGTTAGGGTGCCAGCCATATACACTGGGGCTGGTAGGTTCAATTTTGGCCAAGGCCTGCCAAACAATGACAACTACAACAAAAAAATAGCGAGGTGGTGTGCTTGGCGCCTGTAGTCCCACCTACTTGGGAGGCTGAGACTAGAGAATCAGGTAAGTCCAGGAGTTTGAGGTTGCTGTGAGCTGTGACACCACATCACTCTACAGAGGAGGGTGACATAGTAAGACTCTGTCTCAAAAAAATAAATAAAAAATAAAAATAAATACACTGTTAAGTAACATAGCTCCCAGTAATAAACCTTGACTATCTTTTGCTATTAGCACATACAAACATACCTTTCTTGTTAACTAAATCTATCATTTTGATAGCTAAGCATTATTACCATTATAGACGTTATCATAATTTAACCAATTTCTGTTGTTGAATATTTAGAAAGCTCCATATTTTTTCCTATTACAATGTTGCAAATAACACTTGTACATGTGCCTTTGCAAACTTGGGTGGAATATTCCCTAGAAGAGAAACTGTTTAGTCAAAGGGAATAAACATTTACAGGCCTCCAAAAAGATTCTACTACTTTATGTTTCCACCAAGACTATATGAATGCTTGGCATCATCTTGAATTCTCCATCCTTTATCCATACCCCCAGCTTTCAATCCATTTACGTAGATATCTCCTTAGTATCTTTATAATCTACCCTACCTTTCCACCTTATTACTACTTACCTTAGTTCAGGCTTCAGTATTCCTAACTACTGACTGCATCAATAGTCTCTTCACTGTTCTCCATCTCATTACCCCCAATCCATTTTTCAGATAACTTCTAGAAAGATTTTACTAATTAAAATACCTGACATGTCCTCCCCTTCTCAAGGCTTGGCAAACACATGAGGATTTTCATAATTTGGCCTCTATCTTTATTTATTTATTTATTTTAGAGACAGAGTCTCACTCTACCGCCCTTGGTAGAGTGCCGTGGCATCACAGTTCACAGCAACCTCCAACTCCTGGGTTTAAGCGATTCTCTTGCCTCAGCCTCCTGACAGTTGGGACTACCAGCACCCGCCACAACTTCCAGCTATTTTTTGTTGCAGTTTGGCTGGGGCCGGGTTTGAACCCACCACCCTTGGTATATGGGGCCCGCACCCTACACACTGAGCCATAGGTGCTGCCCCTGGCCCCACCTTTAAAACCTTATCTCTATTAAATTTAGCTCCCACTCTACATTCCAGCCAAACTTAACTATTTGCACTTCCTTATCTAAGGTACTTTCATCACCTACTTTTGCATTTGTGCTTCTGCCTGGAACAACTTCTCCACCTTTTTCTACTTGACTACTTGCTTGGCACAGCAGGTGTTCAGTAATTGGCTATTATATATGTCATCTTTCAAAATTCAGCTCAAAAGACATTTCTTCTAGGAAAGTTCTCTGCCTCCTACACCAGTAAAAACTCTTGGACAACATGCAAAATATGAAAATAAAAAAGGAAAAAATATGAAAACAGAGACAATTTTAACTCTCTCAGAAATAACTGCTATTATCACTTTGATGTATTTCCTTCCAGTGTTTTTCTCCTACATATATACAGGTGTCCATAAAGTTCATGTGCAATTTACAATGTAAAATTATTTTAAATTTCACATGAACTTTCTGGACACCCTGTATATATTTTCAAAAAACATTACCAAGATGACATAAACAATTCTGTTCTGCTTTTCTAACTTAACACTAACATGTTTTGGTAACTAGTTTTCAAAAAAAAGATCTTTTAATCTTTACCTAATAATCTACCATATAAATGACACTATTACTAACTGCTCCCTTACATTAACCATTCAGGTTTATTTCTCATCAATATAAATAACATTACTATCAACATTTTTTTTGTGAGAGTCTCATTATGTTGGTCTGGTGTCACAGTTTAGAGCAACCTCAAACTCCTGGGCTTAAGTGATTCTCTTGCCCCACCTCCCAAGTAGCTGGGACTACAGGTGCCTGTCACTACACTCAGCTGTTTGTTGTTGTTGCTGTTGTTATTGCTGTTTGGCAGGCCAGGGCCAGGTTCAAACCTGACATACCTGGTGTATGTGACTGGTGCCCAAACCACTGAGCAAAGGGAACTGAGCATATTATGAACACTTTTGTTGACATTTTTATAGGATTACAATCTTACCGTGGGCTAAACACTTACATACATTATTTTATTTAATCCTCACAATAACACTTTGAGGGGGAATACTATTCTTATTCTCATTTAACAGTTGGGAAAGCAGAGGCAAAGTTACTTTCCCAAAGTCATATTTTTATTTTTATTTTTTTTGGAGACAGAGCCTCAAGCTGTCCCCCTGGGTAGAGTGCCGTGACATCCCTGCCTCTGCCTCCCAAGTAGCTGGGACTACAGGCACCTGCCACAATGCCCAGCTATTTTTTGGTTGCAGCAGGCCCGGGCTGGATTCGAACCCGCCAGCTCAGGTGTATGTGGCTGGCGCCTTAGCTGCTTGAGCCACAGGCACGGAGACATCACATTGTTACTATTAAGTGGTAGGGTCAATATTCAAATCCAAGTCTACTTATGGATAAAGTATTTGCTCAACTATTTTTAAGTCTCTCAATGTTGCCAAATGGCTTTTCAGAAATGTCTCACAATTTCATATTATCAACAGTGATATGTGAGAGCACCTGCCTCACTGGCACTGAGTACTTCCATTAAAAAGAATGAGCTTGACTGGGTATAGCGGCTCATGCCCATAATCCCAGCACTTTGGGAGCAATGGCTCATGCCTATAATCCCAGCAATTTGGGAACCAGAGGTAAAAGGGTAGCTTGAGACCAGCCTGGGCAACGTGGTCAGAACCCAAACTCTACAAAATAAATAAATGAACAAAATTAGCCAAGTATAAGTCTGAGTTGGAAGGATCATTTAAGTCATGAGTTTGAGGCCGCAGTAAACTATGATCATGCCACTGCACTCCAGCCTAGGGTGATAGAGACCCTATCTCAAAACTAAAAATAAACAAATAAAAGAAGAAGTGCTGGGCACGTTGGCTCATGCCTCTAATCATAGCACTCTTGGGAGGCCAAGGAGAGTAGATTGCTTGAGCTCACAGGATGGAGACCAGCCTGAGCCAGAGTGAGACTGCATTTCTAAAAACAGCCAGACGATGTGGTGGACAGCTGTAGTCCCAGCTACTTGAGAAGCTGAGGCAAGAGAATTGGTTGAACCCTAGAGTTTGAGGTTGCTGTGAGCTATGATGCCACAGCATTCTATTGAAGGTGACGAAGTGAGACTCTGTCTCAAAAAAAGAAAAAAGAAGAAAAAGCTGAGTTTATCTAATAGGTTAAAAAAAGATACCACTATTTTTTTTTTTTGAGACAGAGTCTCTCTATGTCACCCTCAGTAGAGTTCCGTTGTGTCACAGCTCACAGCAACCTTGAAGTTTTGGGCTCAAGCGATTCTCTTGCCTCAGCCTCCCAAGTAGCTGGTACTACACGTTCTTGCCATAATACCTGGCTATCTTTTTGTTGCATTTGTCATTGTTTAGCTGGCCCCAGCTGGGTTCAAACCTGCCAGCCTTGGTGTATGTGGCCGGCACTGTAGCCACTGTGCTAAGGGCGCTGAGCCCTAGCTACTTTTTTTTTTTTTTCAGACAGAGTTGCACTATGTCACCCAGGGTAGAGTGCCATGGAGTCACAGCTCACAACTTCAAACTCTTGGGCTTAAAAGCCACTGGTTCTCAACCTTGCTAATGCTGCAGCCTTTTAATACAATTCCTATGGGTTGCAACCCACAGGTTGAGAACCACTGGCTTAAGTGATTCCCTTGCCTCAGCCTCCCATGTAGCTGGGACTGCAGGCACCCACCACAATGCCCGGCTATTTTTTTGTTGCAGTTGTCGTTGTTTAGCAGGCCAGGGCTGGGTTTAAACCCAGCCCCAGTGCATGTAGCTAACACCCTAACCTCGGAGCTACAGGCACTGAACCATCTCTTTCTATTAATTTGCTTTGATTACTGGTACAATGGAGTATCTATTCATGTCCATTAGCTATTTAATTTTTATCTTCTGCGATTTGTCCATCTCCTCTCTGCTTACTTTTCTATTACCATTTTCTGGGTTTTTCTTGATCTTTCACATAAGCTCCACATACATCTCCCCTATGTTTTTAATTAGCCACCACCAAGACAATCAGCCTTTTCTTTTTTTCTGGTAGGGACAGAGTTTCACTTTATCGCCCACGGTAGAGTACCGTGGTGTCACACAGCTCACAGCAACCTCCAACTCCTGGGCTTAGGCAATTCTCCTGCCTCAGCCTCCTGAGTAGCTGGGACTACAGGCACTTGCCACAACACCCAGCTATTTTTTTTATTGCAGTTTGGCTGGGGCTGGGGTTGAACCTGCCACCCTTGGTATATTGGGCCACTGCCCTGCCCACTGAGCCACAGGCACCGCCCAAACAATCAGCCTTTCTATAACATTCTTGAGTGTTTACCACTTGCTATATATATAGTCTTTTTAATACATCTGTGAGCCCACCTCTATTTATCAGAATTTTAGATGATCAACTTCAGGTGTTTTCAGGAATAATAATGGAGAGATAATTGACCTAACAAGGAATATCCAATGAGTAAGAAGAGCACAGTAATATTACCATGAATACTTTTGTCTACGTTTTTGATTAGGATAGATTAGAAAGTAGATTTTCTCAACCCAACCCAAAAGGAACAAAGATGGAAGGCTCATGTCCTTAATTATATACACACACACATAAAGAAACAAAAAAAAAATGTTCACACATTAAAGGAAGAAACCGTATTCAAATTCTAATACTCAATACACATTGATAACACAAAACGAATATAAGTCACATTTGAGTACCTACTGTAATCATAGAAGTCAAATGTGACTTGAGTATTACAATTTTTTTTAGTATTATAATTTTAATACAGTTTTTCCCTTTCTTAAAATGTATATACACTTTTGGGGCACCCTCTGTGTGTGCATAGGTATATATATTTCAGTCATGTATAGCTGTTCTTTCATTCCTCCATGACATCAAACATTCTGTTCCCTGCCCAGAATGCCCATTTCCTCTGTCTTTCTGGTTGCCCCCTCTTTCACCTCCTCTGTCTAATCCTCTATCCCTTTTATCTGACAAACATAGTCACACTACTTCGGCTGCTAAATATTAAAGGAAAAAAAAATCATACAATCATATGGTTTCTTAGTTAAGACCCCAGTATGCTAGGCAATTCTCTCACATGCCCTTAGTTCTTTCTTCTACTTGCTTAAGGAGTTACATGGAATCATTTTTTCTCTGCTTAATTCCTTCTGGGCTTTCCCACTTACGATAAAGTAAAACCTCTTTAAGTATGGCACACAGGCTGTATGATTTATCTCCTGTCTACCTATCCAAACGCAGAACTGGTTAGTCATTTACCAAGATGTATACTGAACTATAAATCCAATGTCTTTTCTTAAAATTTTAAAATTATTACTATTTTTGTTGTTGTTATACAGATGGGGTGTCACTGTGTGTGCTGGGTTCAAGTGATCCTCCCATCTCAGCTTTCTGCATAGCTGGGACTATAGGCACATATCATGTAAAGCCCTAACATCTTGTTTCTGAAACCTATCATGCAATTTCAGGGATCTGTCTCTTTTATTGCTATTCTATCTAGAACATTTTCTTCCCACACTCTTTCTCTAGCAAATGTCACTGATCGTTTACAACTCAGCTTAAGAAAATCCTCTTCAGATCGCCTGTAGTCTCAGGTACTTGGGAAGCTGAGGCAAGAGAATCACTTAAGCCCAAGAGTTGGAGGTTGCTGTGAGGTGTGACACCACAGCACTCAACCCAGTGTGACAGTTTGAGACGCTGTAAAAAAAAAAAAAAAAAAAAAAAAAAAAAGGCTGAGTGCCTGTAGCTCAGTGAGTAGGGTACCAGCCACATACACTAAAGGTGGTAGGTTTGAGCCCGGCCTGGGCCAGCTAAACAATGACAACTGCAACCAAAAAAAAAAAAAATGGATGGGCACTGTGGCATGCACCTGTGTTCCCAGCTATTTGGGAGGCTGAGGCAAAAGAATTGCTTGAGCCCAAGAGTTTGAGGTTGCTGTGAGCCATGACACCATGGCACTCTACTGAGGGTGACATAACAAGACTCTGTCACAAATAAAAAAAAAAAGAAAAGAAAATCCTCTTCTAAAAAGATTCCTTTATATCACTCTGATTTAGAGACCCTGTCCTATGACACTAATTAAATACTATAACTCTTCTGTTTTTTCAATTAAACTATAACCACTTTGGGGGTGGGGATTATAATTTATTTTAATTTATATTTGTAGCATCTATAAGTGCCAGCACATACAAGGTATTCAATCAATGCTTGCTTAACAAATGACTCATTCGGGAGGCACCTGTGGCTCAGTGAGTAGGGCGCCGGCCCCATATACCGAGGGTGGCGGGTTCAAACCCAGCCCTGGCCAAACTGCAACAACAAAAAAAATAGTTGGGCATTGTGGCAGGCGCCTGTAGTCCCAGCTACTTGGGAGGCTGAGGCAGAAGAATCGTCTAAGCCCAGGAGTTGGAGGTTGCTGGAGCGACTCCGCTGCACTCTACCGAGGGCGAAAAAGTGAGACTGTGTCTCTACAAAAAAAAAACCAAAAAACAAAAAAAAACAAATGACTCATTCAAAACTGAACTGCAGGCTTGGCACCTGTAACTCAGTGGCTAGGGCACCAGGCACATACACCAAAGCTGGTGGGTTCGAATCCAGCCCAGGCCTGCCAAACAATGACAACTGTGAACAAAAAAAAATAGCCAGGCGTTGTGGTAGGCACCTATAGCCCCAGTTACTTGGGAGGCTGAGGCAAGAGAATTGCTGAAGCCCAAGAGTTTAAGATTGCTGTGAGCTAGGATGTCACAGCATCCTACCGAGGGTGACAAAGTGAGACTCTGTCTCAAAAACAAACAAAAAAGTATTTTAAAAAAACTGAACTGCATTAGCTTGTTTATGAAGGCTTCCTTGACTCTCAGGTTAAAGAGTAAGGAGCCTTGCTCTCCTCTGGTACAGTTTGTACATGTACATCCCTCTATTATAGCCCTGATCAAGCTGTATCGTAACTCTTTCCATCAACTGGATTATGAATTGCTGGAGGATACTGACTGTATCATTAGATTAATTAGCTAGAATAGAGCCTCAATTCATATACTGAGTAATACTCCATGCACTAAGGAAGCTGACAGAGGTCTACAACCATACACTAACTGAAGCTTCCTCTGAGAAGTTTGGGCACAGTTGAGTTTTCACACCTCACAGAAAAGCAAGTGATGGCACAAAGCCCTAAGGAATATCCATTTTATTATTACTCTTACCTAATTTTTCTGTGCTTTCCAATATTTCCAAAAGTAAGCATGTGTTACTTTTTCATCATTAAAAGGTAACAGCATGGGCAGCACCTGTGGGTCAGTGAGTAGGGCACTGGCCCCATATACTGAGGGTGGTGGGTTCAAACCCGACCCCGCCAAACTGCAACAAGAAATAGCTGGGCGTTGTGGCAGGCACCTGTGTCCCAGCTACTTGGGAGGCTGAGGCAAGAGAATTGCTTAAGCCCAAGAGCTGGAGGTTGCTGTGAGCTGTGACGCCACAGCGCCCTACCAAGGGCGACAAAGTTAGACTCCCTCTCTAAAAAATCAAACAAACAAACAAACAAAAGAGGATATGTACCTGCTTACAATAAAAAGCAGACGACGTCACTTGACTTTTCTGCTATCATTGCTCAAGGCTAATTTTTTCTTGAGACAGTCTCAAGCTGTCAACCTGGGTAGAGTGCCATGGCATCACAGCTCACAGCAACCTCAGACTCTTGGGAGTAAGCAATTCTCTTGCTTCAGCCTCCCAAGTAGCTGGGACTACAGTTACCCGCCACAACAGCTAGCTACTTTTTTGTTGTTGCAGTTGTCATTGTTGTTTAGCAGGCTGGGGCCAAGTTCGAACCCACCAGCCCCGGTTTATATGGCCAGTGCCCCCTACCAACCGAGCTACGGGCGTCGCCCAAGGTTGCTAAATGTTAACAATGCTAATAACTGGCTCAGTACCCATAGCATAGTGGTTCCGGCACCAGCCACATATACTGAGGCTAGCAAGTTTGAACCCAGGCCATGCCCGCTAAACAAAGATAACTGCAACAAAAAATAGCAGGGCATTGTGGTAGGCATCTGTAGTCCCAGCTACTCGGGAGGCTGAGGCAAGAGAATTGCGAGAGTCTAGAGTTTGAGGTTGCTATGAGCTGTGACACCATTGCACTCTACCAAGGATGACATAGTGAGATTGTCTCAAAACAAAACAAAACAAAAAAAACAATGGTAATAACTAATGTTGGATAGACAGATTAATGGAAAGGGAGAAAAAAGATAAATACCCACCATTGTACTTAACACTGTTGGCCAGAATAAGGTTTACATCATCTAGAAAGCTCTCTCGACTCTGATACTTGTGCTTCGAAATATTCTGTAATGAAAAGAATCACACACTCAGGTACACATACAAAGTCATTTGATTAGAAAAAGGCATTTTAGATCAAACACTCACCTTCCTTATAGTCTCTAAATCCATTGGATTGACAATCACTTTGTAATAATCTGGAACAAACTTCTTATTAACTGGGTGATGAAATGGCCAAGACTAGTAAAAAGAAGACATGGGAAATGAAATGCAACCACTTTTTTTTTTTTGAGACAGAGCCTCAAGCTATCACCCTGAGTAGAGTGCCGTGGCATCACAGCTTACAGCAACCTCCAACTCCTGGGCTCAAGCAATTCTCCTGCCTCCACCTCCTCCCTAGTATCTGGGATTACAGGTGCCCGCCACAATGCCCAGCTATTTCTTGGTTGCAGCCGTCATTGTTGTTTGGTGGGCCCAGGCTGGATTGGAACCCACCAGCTCAGGTGTTATGTGGCTGGCACCTTAGCCGCTTGAGCCACAGGCACTAAGCCTGGAACCACTCTTTATACCAGAAATTTTCAACCTTTGTTGGATCATGAATATTCCTGACAAAAGATATAGACCTTTTTTCCAGCAAAACACTCTGTATATCCTATGGTGCATATTGCAAGGGTACATGTCAAATCTATTAAGAATATAGTATAAACATCTTAACACAATAATTAAGTGAGGTGAAGGCTATGTTAACCAGTTTGATGTAAGCATTCCAGATTGCATATAAAATTAGCACACTGTGCCCCATACATGCGTACGGTTATGATTTAATAAAAAAAATTTTAAAATAAATATATAAATAAAATTCTGTATATAATTTAAGGAGTTCATGGATTCCTTTAAGGGGTTCTGTGCCTTGATAGGATAAGAACCCTTACTCTATCAACAAAATTAAAATTCCCTATTCCTTACTCCCATTCACAAGTGTCATAGAATAACACACTCAGAAAATATGCCTATAAAAGTGTAAAAGGAAAATTCCTGGGGAAGATCATTACAACAACAAAAAAATGAAACAAAAGAAAATAAACACTTGGTAATTATCAAAGTGTCCTTTGTCTAGAAGCACCTCTAAATAAAATGCTTTTCCCATTAGCTGAACATCCTTTCTCTCCAGAGTTATTCAGGAGTATTCAAATACTGAATGCCAGCAAGCAAGCATTCATTTGATTTCAATGATAATACATTCATACACTCAAAAGGTCAAAATTTTAAATTACATACTAGTCTCAATTAAAATATACCATTACTCAGGCTTTCTGACATAACATATACATGCACAATCTATATTTCTTTTCTTTCTTTCCTCTGTATTATCCTCACAATATTTAGCACAGAGACGACTTACATCTGGAACTGCCATCATTTTCTGGGTGACAATGTTGTCCAGAATGAAAGAAAATGCCACTTGGTCATCATCATCCAGCAAGGGGTTAATAGCTTTCTCTAAGCGAGCCAATTTGTCTTCTTTCTAAAACCAAACAAAGCAAAGCCAAGACAGAGATTTTCCCTCAGGTGTGATCACCATTGAAAACTTAAAGATATAAATTAATGTTTAGTGAATATCAAGCTTGCCCCAAAAAGTTTAACACTGATTTGTCTACGCTACAGTTCCAGACAAAGTATCCAGATAAATAACATTCCAATAAAAGGGACAGAAATGACATGTCAACAACTTCTTTTGATATTCTATATTCTATTCTTTTTTTTTTTTTGAGACAGAGTCTCTCTCTGTTGCCTGGGCTAGAGTGCAGTGACATCATCATAGTTCACTATAACCTCAAACTTCTGGGTTCAATCAATCCTCCTGCCTCAATCTCCCAAGTACCTAGAACTATGGATGGCATGCCAGATTGTCCAGCTCATTTTTCTATTTTTGGTAGAGGTGAGCTGGGGGTGGTGGGTAGGGATAAGTAGAGCTCTTGTTCAGGCCAGTCTTGAACTTGTGACCTCAAGTAATCCTCCTGCCCCAGCCTCCCTGAGTGCTAGGATTATAGGCATGAGCCACTGCATGTGGTGTTTTTGTTTTTTCCTTTTTTTTTTTAGAGACAGACTCTTACTCTGTTGCCCAAGGCTGGCAAAAGGGTGCAATCACAGCTAACTGTAATCTCAAACTGCTGGGTTCAAGTGATCCTCCCACCTCAACCAGGGTCCTAAGTAGCTGGGACTGCAGGCATTTGCAACCACACCTGGCTAATTTTTCTGTAGGGACGTGGTCTTGCACTCCTGGTCTTAAGCAACCCTCCCTCAATGCTAGTATTATAAGCATGAGCCATCACATATGGCCCTCTCTACATGTCATTTTTCTGGATCATCAAAAATATATATCCCTGGGGCAGCACTTGTGGCTCTGTGAGTAGGGTGCCGGCCCTATATACTGAGGGTGGTGGGTTCAAACCTGGCCCTGGCCAAATTGCAACAACAAAAAAAAAAAGCTGGGCATTGTGGTGGGTACCTATGGTCCCAGCTACTTGGGAGGCTGAGGAAAGAGAATCA
>NW_003852614.1:393630-394768 GCF_000181295.1 Otolemur garnettii
CCCAAGAGCTGGAGTTTGCTGTGACCTGTGACACCACAGCACTCATACCGAGGGTGACAAAGTGAGACTCTGTCTCTAAAAAAAATTAAAAATGAATTTTAAAAAATCCCCCCCCTTTTTTTTAACTCCCAAAACCAGAGTTGCTGGCGTGGATGTGGAGAAAAGGGAACACTTCTACACTGCTGGTGGAAATGCAAACTAATATGTTCCTTTGGAAAGACGTCTAGAGAACACTTAGAGAACTAAAAATATCCCTTTTAAAGTGATTTAACATCGTCTCCCCTCACAACCACGCTTGACTAGCAGAAACAAAAAAACAAAATACCCCCAAAACCAAAAATATGTATCCCTGGATCTCAATATCTTAGCTCCCACATAAAAACATCTTTGGCAAGTTAAGCTTTGATAACATGCTGTTTCTGCTATAGAACTAAACTGAAAATTACTGTTTAATGACTTTTGTGTAAGAGGACTTAACAAATTGATTTCAGAGTTTATGCTACATGAAAGTTTGTGTTCCCACTGTTCTACATCCTTATCAATACTTGGTATTACGGTGTTTCTGTGAAAATAAGACCTACCCCCAAAATAAGCCCTAGCAGGATTTCTATGCATTTGTTAAATATAAGCCCTACCCGGATAATAAGACCTACTGATGGGCATGGCTATGTAGCGTATCTGCATACCCACGCCATGCATTTCAGCGTGGAGCAGTAAGACTAGAATACCTTATCTGCCACAGCTCCTTTGTCCCAGCCGTTCGCTGTTGCGCTGTGCGCACATGTGGTCTCAGGCATCCTATTGCACACATGTGAACGGCTATGGGAAAGGAGTTCACGCATCACTAGCACCAGCCCCACCAACAAGGTCAGCTCCCCTTGTCAGGTTCCAGAAGACGATTGACTTAACTGTATTTGAATAAATGTAGATTGTTGTATTATACTTAATAAAAAAAAAGACATCCCCAGAAAATAAGCCCTAGTATGTCTTCTTCAGAAAAAATAAATATAAGACAGTGTCTTATTTTCAGGTAAACACAGTATCAGTCTTTTTTTTTTTTTTTTTTTTTTTGGTAGAGACAGAGTCTCACTTTATCGTCCCGAGGGCCGTGGCATCACACAGCTCACAGCAACCTCCA
>NW_003852614.1:394854-398419 GCF_000181295.1 Otolemur garnettii
CCACAACACCCAGCTATTTTTTTGTTGCAGTTTGGTCAGGGCTGGGTTTGAACCGGCCACCCTCAGTATATGGGGCCAACACCCTACCCACTGAGCCACAGGTGCTGCCCATGTACTATCAGTCTTTTTAATATTAGCCTTTCTGTCGGGTACGTAGTGGTAGCTAATAGTGCTTTATTTATTTATTTATTTATTTTGTTGTTGAGATAGAATCTCACTATGTCACCTTGGTAGAGGGCCATGGCGTCACAGCTCACAGCAACCTCACACTCTCGGGCTTAAGCAATTCTCTTTCCTCAGCCGCTCAAGTAGCTGAGATTATAGCCACAATGCCCAGCTATTTTTTATTGCAGTTGTCATTGTTGTTTAGCTGGCCTAGGCTGGGTTCAAACCTCTGTGCTACAGGCACCGGGCCTCTAATAGTGATTTAAATATGCATCTCCCTAATGTTCATTCAAGTTGGGAATCTTTTCATGCTTATTGGCCATTTAGTTATCTCTTTTGTAAGATGTCTACTTTAGGCTCGGCACCTGTAGCTCAAGCGGCTAGGGCGCCAGGCACATACACCAGAGCTGGCGGGTTTGAATCCTGTTCGAGTCTGACAAACAACAGTGACAACTGCAACCAAAGATAGCTGGGCATTGTGGCAGGTGCCTATAGTCCCAGCTACTTGGGAGGCTGAGGCAAGAGAATCTCTTAAGCCCAAGAGTTGGAGGTTGCTGTGAGGTGTGATGCCACAGCACTCTACCCAGGGCAACAACAACAAAAAAAGAACTGTCTACTTCAATATTAACATCACCAATATAATTGTACTTTTGTAAGATTATAGGATGCTACAAGTTTTTTTGGTAAGAAGATGGACTACAGATAATCATTTAGAAATTAAAATTCTGGGCTAGTCACGGTGGCTCACACCTATATTCCTAGCACCCTGGGATGCTAAGGTAGGTGGACTGCTTGAGCTTAGGAGTTTGAGACCAGCCTGAGCAAGAGTGAAATCCTATCTCTAAAAAATAGCTGGACATTGTGGCAGGTGCCTGTAGTCCCTTCCAGATACTTTGGAGGCTGAAGCAAGAGGACTGCTTGAGTCCACTACTTTGAGATTACTATGAGCTATGACACCGTGACACTCTACTGAGGGTGACAAAGTGAGACTCTTGTCTCAAAGAAAAAAAAAACAAAAAACTTAAAAAAAAAATAAAATTCCTCCCTACCAAACCAGTGACTGGTCTCTTAGCTACAGATGACTTCCTGAGGAGTCACTTTCCTTTGCCCTTTCTAAAGACTTATGCAGATTCTGGATCTTAATCCTAACTTTACTATTTAATAGTCATGATACGCAGAGCAACTGTTTTCTTCAATGGATTTAGTTTCTTAGTTCAAAGGGATTGGCCTATGAGAGTTTTAATGTTCCTTCTAGTCTTTACACACTAAAGATCTGATACTCTTACACATATACTTTTCCTTCTATTAAATGCTCTACTTTCTAAACCCTGCTACTCCTCATTTTCAAATTCCACTGCCTTTCTTTCATTCTAAGTGTCTTACCTCTTTAAGTTTTTCATCACAGAGATCCAGCATGGATTGAGATATCTGGGTCAATGAGTGTTTTGGCCCTAAAGAGGAAGAGTAAGACATAGAACCATTAAAAAATAGAGTGAAGAGCTGCCAACACTTTGCTATCCTTTTAACACATTTATCCGTATTTTGCCATGTATAATATGCTCCTGTGTAACACACACTCATATTTTTAGCCTAAATCTTCAGGAAAACGCCAGACACTTATGGGGAGGGTTAACGTTCCCCTGATAAACATACAGATTTGCCCCACCTTCCTACAGCCACTTGCTCTGGGAAGGGTGTCCCTTCCGACTTTCCTTGGATCCCTATCCTCCTGACAGGAGATTCTGAGGTCACTTGGCATGCTGGCAGCCAGGTAGGATCCTGGGGCCTGTGCAGGGTTTCCATTCCCCTCCACGCAGCCAGGCCTTGGGTCTCAGCTCTCACATCCTGCTACTACACTCCCATCCCCAGATGGCAGCACTTGGTGGAGTCCACTCCAGCCAACTCACACTGAATCTCAGATCCTCCCAGACTGAACTCTGTGCTCCCACTGAGCTCCCCTGCTCCTGAAAGAATGCATATTATATATACTCCTCATGTATAATACACATGCTTATTTTTCTCTCAAAAATTTAGATAAAGTGGGCATTATACAAGACAAAATACAGTACTTAAGAACCTAATATTATGCCATGCACCAGTCTAACTTTTGGGTTAGATGCATTTGCTAGACTTGAGACTGGGTGCAGTGGCTCATGCCTATAATCCCAGCACTTTAGAAGGCCAAGGTAGGAAGTCTAAGGCCAGGAATTTGAGAGACACTAAAATTACCTCCAATTATTACTGCCAAACATATAGCAGGTATATAACATGAATAAATAAACTAATTTTAACTCTTTTCTTTCCTTTATTTTTTGACACAGAGCCTCACTCTTTCACTTGGACTAGTGTGCAGTGGTATGATTATAGCCACAACCTCAATCTCCTAGGTTCAAGTGATTCTCCTACCTCAGCATCCTGAGTAGTTGGGACTATGGACCTGCTGCCATACCTGGCTAATTTTTTTTGTAGAGGCAGGATCTTTCTATATCTCCCAGGCTGGTCCAAACTCCTGGGCTCAAGCAATCCTCCCGCCTTGGCCTCCCAAAATGTTGGGATTACAGGTGTTAGCCACCATGCTTGGCCTTCACTCTTTTCTTCATTTGTGTGTACACATTCACAGTAATAAAATTGTTGCCTTTAATATTAATTTGTTTAAACATGGCTGAAGAGATCAACAGATGATTTATAATTTTTCTACACTTAGCATATATAATGTGTGATTGCAATTTTTGTTTGCAAAACTTATGGTTTGTGACGTTCCCACAACATCTGACTAATCCAAAACCTTTGTTATTAAAAAAAAAAAAACCTCCATATTGATGTCCCTATCAGGTGCTTCAGAAAATCCTTGAATTGGCTTGATGCCTGTGGCTCAAGTGGCTAAGGTGCCAGCCACATACACCTAAGGTGGTGGGTTCGAATCCAGCCCAGACCCACCAAACAACAATGATGGCTGCAACCAAAAATAGCCAGGTGTTGTGGTGGGCACCTGTGGTCCCAGCTACTTGGGAGGCCAAGGCAGGAGACTCGCTTGAGTAGGAGGTTGTTGTGAGCTGTGATGCAATGGCACTCTACCCAGGGGGACAGCTTGAGGCTGTCTTAAAAAAAAAAAAAAAAAAGAAAATCCTTGAACTATCTGCCCTATCTCCTACACTCCCTACTCATCACAGGGATAGCTACATTTTCATCTAGCTAATAATTCTGACTACTTCCTTTAAGTATACTCCACTAGGCTCGGCGCCTGTGGCTCAAGCGGCTAAGGCGCCAGCCACATACACCTAAGGTGGCGGGTTCGAATCCCCAGCATGGGCCCGCCAAACAACAATGATGGCTGCAACCAAAAAATGGCCAGGTGTTGTGGCAGGCACCTGTAGTCCCAGCCACTTGGGAGGCAGAGGCA
>NW_003852614.1:399443-405519 GCF_000181295.1 Otolemur garnettii
AGGTTGCTGTGAGCTATGACACCACAGCACTCTACCAAGGGCAACAAAGTGAGACTCTGTCTCAGGAAAAAAAAAAAAAGACAGACTATAAGTGCTTCAAATATACATGAATGAAATTTGGAAATATACACTAGAAAAGATTGGCCATGGGCTGGCCCTGGGCAGAAAAAAAAAAAAAAAAAAAAGATTGGCCATATGGTGACAAATTGATGAGGTTTATTTCTTCTCTCTGTCTATATATGTCTAACAATTTCCATCATAAGTTTTTAAAACTTAGTATCAGTGTAAGGAAATATACTGGTTGCTATGAAATATGGAAGGACTACATATGAAACATGAATGTTCCTCAACTTATGATGGGTTATATCCCAATGAACTCATTATGAGTTGAAAATATCATAAATGGGCCAGGCACGGTGGCTCAAGCCTATAATCCTAGCACTATGGGAGGCCTAGGCGGGTGGATTGCTTGAGTTCAGGAGTCAGAGAGCAGCCTGAACAAGAGTGAGACTTTGTCTCTACTAAAAATAGCTGGGTGGGTATGGTGTTGGGTGCCTATAGTCTCAGCTACTTGGAAGGCCGAGGCAAGGGGATTGTTTGAGCCCAAGAGTTTAAGGTTGCTGTGTGCTATGACACACCACGGCACTCTACCCAGAGCAGAAAAAAAGAGGACCAGCCTGAGCCAGAGTGAGACCCCGTCTCTAAAAATAGAGAGCTGTGGCGGGCGCCTGTAGTTCCACCTACGGGAGGCTGAGACAAGAGAATTGCTGGAGCCCAAGAGTTTGAGGTTGCTATGAGCTATGACACCATGGCACTCTACTTGGGACAACAGAGTGAGACTCTGTCTCAAAATAAATAAATTAAAGAAAAAAGATGGTTGGGCCTAACAAATTTATTTTTCTTTCTTTTTTTTTATTTTTATTTTAGATGGAGCCTCAAGCTATCCCCCTGGGTAGAGTGCCATGGCATCAAAGCTCACAGCAACCTCCAACTCCTGGGCTCAAGCGAGTCTCCTGCCTCCGCCTCCCAAGTAGCTGGGACTACAGGTGCCTGCCACAATGCCTGGCCATTTTTTGGTTGCAGCTATCATTGTTGTTTGGCGGGCCCGGGCTGGGGATTTGAACTCGCCACCTTAGGTATATGTGGCTGGCGCCGAGCCAACAAATTTATTTTTCCCCTGTATATATGTAGTGCCCTGCTAGGTCCTGAGACTATAAACATAGATAAGATACAGTTTCTCTAGGATGTTGCAAAGTGGTAGAAGAGTCAGACATAATTATGATGTAACAGTTAAAAGGCTGACACCATGACACTCTAGCCTGAGCAACAGAGAGAGACTCTATCTCACAAAACAAAAAAAAGCTATAAACGTTGATTTAATTGTGCTGAGGAGGCATAGAAGATAGAATAATGGATATTTTAGGGAATATGGGAAAATCTTTATGAAGAAATGATATGAGTCAGTCTGGAACTATAAATGGACATTTACCACTGAAGGGAAGAAAGGTCATTTCAGAAAGAAGGCAAACACTGTGCAAAGGCATGCAGAAATTGCATGGGGTATTTAGTGAAATATAATGGTGAGTGTGGCAGGAATTGATAGTGGGTAAAGTGGAAGAAAATGAGAAATTAAATAATTTGTTTATGGTAACTCAAATAGTTAAGTGGCAGGGTCATGATTCACACTCTATCTGTACTCTGAATCCCTCTTCTTACATGTGAATTTGTGCTTAAGGATATAACTAGAAACCATAAAACAATTTTCTTTACATGTAGAAGCTTTATTATTTCCTCCCTTTTATTACTCAGAAGTAGATTTTTTCCTCCTTGCCTTCTTGGCTTTTAAGCAAAGTGGACATATAACAGCTCCTCTCACAAATTTGTAGACTCACATACACCAAATATGGTCACAAAACACATACTCTACACACGTTCCATCTACAATGAATGCTTCTCTGTTAAAGTAGGCCCACTTGTTCCTCCCACTACTCTCCATGCAACTGGTAAGAGATAAACTCCAAGCTGCGAACAGTGGCTGACACCTGTATTCCTGACACTCTGGGAGGCCTTGGTGGGTGCATTGCCTGAGCTCAGGAGTTCAAGACCAGCCTGAGCAATTGTGAGATTCTTGTCTCTAAAAAAAATAGCTGGGCATTGTAGTGGGTGCCTATATTCCTAGCTACCTGGTAGGCTGAGGCAAGAGGATTAATTGAGCCCAAGAGTTTGAGGTTAATGTGTAGAGATAAGCACTCCATGCTCAGACATGGCAGTTCGCTTCAATGTGCTCCCCCAGGAAATTGATTCTGAGAAAGATTTCTTCAAAGATAAGCTTCTGCACCTGCCTATAGATATGCAGGAATATGCAGAATAACTCTCTTTAGAAATCCTGGAGAATCAGGCCGGGGTGCAGCTGGGAGCTTGAATACATGTCCTCGAGTGTTGAGTCCTGTTCTCTGTCTTCGTCCTTCATTAACATTATAATCTCGTTTAGGTTTGGGCCAGCAAAAACAGACAGTCTCCTTTATGTTTTTACTCTAAACAAAATCAATTGTATATGTGTTCCTCAGCCTTCACACTAAATTGTAATCTTAATGGTAGCTTCCTAATGTTACTTCACTTCTTTGTATCTGTGTTAAATTCTTACTGAATGTTTGAAAGTATATAAGATAATCAGTAAAGTCAGGCCTGGTCCCTGACCTGAGTGAGTCTCAATCAATCATCCCGTCTGCAGTTCCTTTTCCCTGCATCTCCGATCAGAAGCTCCAAGAACACTTTCATTAATGTGAGCTATGATGCCTTGGCACTCTACCCAGGGCAACAGTGTTGAGACTTTGGATGAACCCCCAATTCTCCAGAGGATCTAAGAATTAAATAGTGTGTGTGTGGTGGGGGGGAAGGGGTAGAAGCAGTAGTGATTAAATGACTGAAAATGTATACTACCATATTTTCATACCACCAAATACACTAACTAGTATGTTGCAACCTTTCCAGTCAGTCTACTCTAGTCTGAATTTAGAACCAGTAATAACTGAAAGGTGACCTTTACATTCAAAGAACAGGTGATTCTTACCATTGTAGGTTGCACTATTTTTTACGATTAGCTCCAAATGCTCTCTGAACTCTTCCCGAGATGGGTAGAGCCGTTTACGCACATTTTCACGGAGTGTTTGTAGGTCCATTGGTCGGGTGATGATTTTGTAGTAGTCCTTTACAACCTTTGCATTGACTGGAGTGTGGAAAGGGTATGTCTGTGCAAATAACAGCCAGAACCATCTATGAGCAAAGAACACTTTCGAGAGCAGTTCCTGAAACTCTCACATCTTACCTGTCTACCTGGCCTGTCAAAGAAACCTTTCTAGATGAAACAGATCTATTTCTCCTAGTACACTGTTTAAAAAAAAAAAAAAAAAAACCCACACCAGGCGTGGTGGCTCACGTCTGTAATCCTAGCATTCTGGGAGCTGAGGCATAGTTTGAGACCAGCCTGAGCAACAGCAAGACCCCCATCTCTACTAAAAATAGAAAAACTAGCCAGGTATAGTGGTGCATGCCTGTGGGGCCAGCTACTTAGAAGGCTGAGGCAAGAGGATCACTTGAGCCCAGGAGTTTGAGATTGCTGTGAGCTATGACGCCATGGCATTCTACCTAGAGAGACAGAGTGAGACTCAGAGATCAGCCTGAGCTACATCAAGACCTCATCTCTAAAAAATAGCCGCTGTTGTGGCAGGCGCCTATAATCCCATCTAATTGGGAGGTTGAGGCAAGAGAATTGCTTGAGCCTCTTGAGTTTGAGGTTGCTGTGAGCTATGATACCATAGCACTCTACCGAGGGTGACAAAAACTGTCTCCAAAAAAAACAAAAAAAAACAAAAAAAAATCTATGTCTCAAGAAGACCTATGTCTATGCACCTAGGTCTATATGCGAACTGTTCTATTTGTGATTTTAGAACAAAGAGTCTTGCCAGCCCTACAATAGATATCCAATGCAAGAAACTCACATTTGGAAGATCTCTCATATCATTAATGATAGACTCCAAGATGGATGACAGTGTCACCATAGGGTCTGTCCGGCGCCGGTGGATGGATTTATGAGGTCTCTAACAAGAAACAAGAAATCAGAATGCTTCTTTAGATCAAAAAACCCCATGTTCTATATCCAGGCAAATATATTTTAGGAATTTTATAATGAACAGTACATGTAATTCTCAGGGTGGGACCAAAGGGAGAAACTAACACTGTCAAAGCTATAGTATAGAAAGCTAGGGAAAATCAATTAGACCTATCTGATCAGAAGGAAGCAATACAGATACTCACATTCAAATAGTCACAGTGAACAGTGGTTCCAACTCGGCGTTTCTTCTTGGGAGGAAGTTGCTGCTTAGGGAACTTGAGAACCAGAGATTTTCTTCGAACCTCATCCGCACTGGAATCAATAACAATTTCATAGGATATGGCCCCTATTTCTAGTTCCCGGGGTGGGGCGGGGGGAGACACAACTACAATGAAAAAGTACAAAGTACCTCAGCACGAGCCTGGGGAGGAAAAAGCCAAACCAAAGGCCAGGTATCCAGCTTTCAAGGCTCAGGTTAGGCAAGGCCTCATAGGATCATAGGATCCTCAGCTCAGGTAAGGCCTCATAGGATCTCCAAATTAATAAAGAAGGTGGTAACTTACAACTTCACCTCAGTTTCCTATTTGGAAGATATAGGAACTAGGCTAAAGGAATTTTAAGAATTCTAGTTTCACTTATGGAGCATATTGCAAGGGTATAAGTCAAATCTATCAAGTATTGAACACAAATGTCTTAACACTGATTAAGTAAGGTGAAAGCTCTGTTAATAAGTAGGATATAAGCACTCTAATTCATACAAATAATGAACACATTGAATCCCACAAAGACATAATTGTATTCATGATCTATGTATACATGACTTAATAAAAAAATAAACAAAAATTTTCAATACACAAAAAAACGAAGAATTCCAGTTTCAACATTCTGTTTTAGGGCAGAAACCTAACTGATTCAGAATGGAAACAAAAAATTTAAAATGGGTTATCCTTAATCATTGAAGCTCTTCCACCTAGAATGGGAACGCATTCTTCTTACCAAACTATGAAACGAATGGAAAAGCAAGAATCCAGTGTTCTCAATTGTAATATGAAGCCAGTAGACAATCTAATACACACTGCCCACATTAAGAGGAAAACTCAAATCAATTCAAGGCAGCAGGTAGCAATTCAAGGGGGCGGAGGAATAAGGCAACAGGGAGAGGAGAGGAGGGAAGAGGACAGGTGTGCTCCAACGTAATGAGCCCAATGTTAGGGTGTATGGCCCACATCTTGGAGGCTGGACACAATTACAAGAGGGGCTTTTGGGGGGTGGAGGAACAAGGCAACGGGGAGAGGAGAGGAGGGAAGAGGACAGGTGTGCTCCAACGTAATGAGCCCAATGTTAGGGTGTATAGCCCACATCTTGGAGGCTGGACACAATTACAAGAGGGGCTTTTTTTTTTTTTTGATACAGAGCCTCAAGCTGTCGCCCTGGGTAGTGCACTCTGGCATTGAAGCTCACAGCAACCTCCAACTCCTGGGCTCAAGTGATTCTCTGCCTCCACCTCCCAAGTAGCTAGGCGTCTGCCACAACGCCCAGCTATTTTTTGGTTGCAGCCATCACTGTTGTTTGGCAGGCCGAGGCTGGATTCAAACACACAAGCTCAGGTCTATGTGGCTGGCGCCTTAGCTGCTTAAGCCACAGGCACCGAGCCACAAGAGAGGCTTTACTTAACAAATGCAAACAATGTACCCTAATTCATTGTACCCTCAATTAACCTGAAACAATAAAAAAAAAGATAAGGATCAACGCCCGTAGCACAGTAATTATACCACCAGCCACATACACGGAGGCTGGTGGGTTCGAACCCCGCCCAGGCCAGCTAAGTAACAATGATCATCAAAAAAATAGCTGAGCCTTATGGCGGGAGCCTACAGTCCCAGCTACTTGGGAGGCCAAGGCAAGAGAATGGCTTACGCCCAAGAGTCTGAGGTTGCTCTGAGCTGTGATGCTATAGCACTCTAC
>NW_003852614.1:405672-414565 GCF_000181295.1 Otolemur garnettii
TTTTTTTTTTTTTTTTAATATTGAGACAATCGCACTTTGTCACCCTGGGTAGTGCGCCATGGCATCATAGCTCACAGTAAACTCTTGGGCTCCAGTAATTCTCTTGCCTCAGCCTCCCTAGTAGCTGGAACTACAGGCACCCACCACAATGTCTAGCTATCTTTTTTTTTTGTTTGTTTAGCAAGCCCAGGCCAGGTTCGAATGCACCAGCCCCAAAGTATGTGGCCTGTCCCTAACCATTGCCAGCCACTGAACTATGGGGAAACCAGCCTCTTTTTTACTACTTTTATTTTGTTTTTTTGAGATAGAGTCTCAAGCTGTCACCCTAGGTACAGTGCCATGACGTCACAGCTCACAGCAACCTCTAACTTCTGGGCTCAAGCGATCCTCTTGCTTCAGTTTTTTTCTTTTCTTTTCTTTTCTTTTTTGGAGATCGAGTCTATGTTGCCCTGGGTCAAGTACTGTGGTGTCACAACTCACAGCAACCTCAAACTCTTGGGCTTAAGTGCTTCTCTTGCCTCAGCCTCCCAAGTAGCTGGGACTATAGGCGTCCACCACATGCCTGGCTATATTTATTTGTTGTTGCGGTCATTGTTGTTTTAGCAGGCCTGGGCCAGATTTGAACCCACTAGCCTTGGTGTATGTGGCCAGCGCCTATGGGTGCCGCCAGGTTTTTCTATTTTTAGTAGAGACAGGTACTTGATTTTGCTCAGGCTGGTCTCTAACTTGTCAGCTCCAGCAATCCACCCATCTCAGCCTCCCAGAGTGCTAGGATTACAGGCGTGAGCCACCATGCCCACCACATTTGCCTTTTTCTAATGTGCTTTAAAATACAATAACTATTATAGATATTGACAAATTAAATCAACCATAATGGAAAAAAAGAACCTCAAACAAAATAAAAATAAATGAATCTAACTGTATCAAATTGATTCTTAAAATTACACACAAAAGGCTGGGCGTGGTTTTTTCTTAAGACTGAGTTGAAGGTTGCTGTGAGCTATGACATCACAGCACTTTATCCACGACAGCTTGAGACTCTATCTCAAAAAATAAAAATAAATATAAAAAAATAGCCGGGTGTTGTGGCAGGTAACTGTAGTCCCAGCTACTCAGGAGACTGAGTCAAGGAGATCACTTGAGCCCAAAAGCTTGAGGTTGCTGTAAGCTATGACATAATAGTACTCTAAGGGAGAGACTGTCTCCAAAAACTAAATAAATAAAATAACACAAAAAAACCCAATTACTCCAAATATATTTTTAATACCCTGACTATCCTTTAGTAGCAGGTAATTCAAGAATAACAAACTAGGCTCGGCGCCTATAGCTCAACCGGCTAAGGCGCCAGCCACATACACCTAAGGTGGTGGGTTCGAATCCCCAGCCCAGACCCGCCAAACAACAATGATGGCTGCAACCAAAAAATAGCCGGGCGTTGTGGCGGGCGCCTGTGGTCCCAGCTACTTGGGAGGCGGAGGCAGGAGACTCGCTTGAGCCCAGGAGTTGGAGGTTGCTGTGAGCTGTAATGCCACGGCACTCTACCCAGGGGGACAGGTTGAGGCTCTGTCTCAAAAAAAAAAAAAAAAGAATAACAAACTACAAAAAACATCTTGAACTTACATCATATCTTTGTTGGTGGTGGTGGTATTAGTATAGTGATTTTTGAAACCTTTTGTTCGTATCATAGAACAAATGAATAAATATACATGTCAAAAATGAATTATTTACAGAGAAAGGATATAAATATGAAATGGAACAAGATGAGAAATAATCAGTAAGTACAATTTGGATTAGAGGTACCAGTACAAACTTGTGATTTAAAATATATACATATTTCCTAGTACAAAGTTGTGATTTAAAATATATACATATTTCCTAGTTCTCTCCACAAAAGAGCATAGAAGAAATGACATCTCAATGGCCATGAATAACACCTAGATCTTGATAACTAACACCCAGATCTTGATTTTTAAAATACCATTCCTTAATAAAAGGAACCTGGGCTTCTTGGACAAACTGCAGATTCTAAGTCTAGGACAAGAAAAGTTCGATGAAAGCCTATAATATCTTGTGCCAGAAAGTAGAGATGTTCTCAAAGATTTACAGTCATTTCAAAAGGACATGATCTGGCTTAAAGCTTGGGATCTATCTAAGCATCTAAATTAATGATGTTAAGTTTAATTATTACCTGACCAGATTTCAGCTTATAATATAAGTCTATAGTCATCAGAACAGCATGTTGTTGGCATAAAAACAGATATAGATCGCTGGAACAGAATAGAGAATTCAGAGATGAAACCAGTCTCATATAGCCATCTAATCTTTGACAAAGCAAACAAAAGCATTCACTAGGGAAAAGAACCCCTATTTAATAAATAGTGCTGGGAGAACCTGTTAACTACATGTAAGTGAATGAAATGGGACCCACACTTCTCACCACTTAAAAAATTAATTTGCAATGGATAAAAGATCTAAATTTTAAACATAAGACAATAAAAACCCTGGAAAATAGACACAATCCACAAAGCAAAAAAGATAACCTTCAGAATAGGAAAAGATAGTTCCATGCTACGAATCCAACAAAAGGCTAATCACCAGAATCTACAATGAACTCAAGTGTATCAATAAGAAAAGAGCAAACAACCCCATTTAAAAACTGGGCAAGAGACAAGAACAGAAACTTTTCTCATGAAGACAGAAGAATGTCAATAAACACATGAAAAAATGCTCAGAGAAATGCAAATCAAAGCCACTTTGAGATATCATCTAACTCTAGTGGGAATGGCCTACATTATAAGATCCCAAAGCAACAGCTGGTGGCATGGGTGCAGAGAGAAAGGAACACTAATGTGCAGTTGGTAGGACTGCAAACTAGTACAGCCTCTATGGAAAGACATATGGAGATTCTTCAAAGAAGTAAAAGTAGACCTACCATTTAATTTGGCAATCCCATTATTAGGTATTTACCCAAAGGAAAAAAAGACATTTTATGAAAAAGACACTTCCATTCAAATGCTTATAGCAGCGCAATTCATGATCACAAAGATGTGTAAACAACCCAAGTGCCCACTGACACATGAATGGATTAATAAACTGGTATATGTATACCATGGAATATTATTCATTCCTAAAAGAAAAGATGGAAATTTGTATCCTTTTAAACAACCTAGATGGACTTGTGAACATTCTCCTAAGTATCACAAGATTAGAAAAGTAAGCATCACACATACTCAATACCAATCTGAAACTAGATTAACCATAGACCCACACAAGAAAAAAAAATCTCAATTAAACTCAAGGTAGGCGGTGCTTGTGGCTCAGTGAGTAGGATGCCAGTTCAAACCCGGCCTAGCCAAACTGCAACAAAAAACAGCTGGATGATTGTGGTTGGTGCCTGTAGTCCCCACTATTCAGAAGGCTGAGGCAAGAGAATCACCTAAGCTCAAGAACTGGAGGTTGCTGTGAGCTGTGATGCCACTGTACTCTACTGAGGGTGACAAAGTGAGAATCTGTCTCTAAAAATAGATAAATAGGCTCAACGCCTGTGGCTCAAGTGGCTGAGGAGCCAGTCACATACACCTAAGCTGGAGGGTTCGAATCCAGCCCGGGCCTGCCAAACAACGATGGCTGCAACCAAAAAATAGCCAGGTATTGTGGGGGGCGCCTGTGGTCCCAGCTACTTGGGAGGCTGAGGCAAGAGAATCACCTAAGCCCAAGACCTGGAAGTTGCTGTGGGTTATGACGCCACAGCACTCTATGAGGGTGACAAAGTGAGACTCTGTCTCTTAAAAAAAAAAAAGAAAGAAAGAAAAGGCAGGGAAAACCATTCTAGATTAAGAAAAATTCAAAATATACTTAACCTCTGAAGTAGAACTGGATCCAGAATTTGAAAGGAAAGCAATAAAAGGCATTGAGACAACAGGAAATTTCAATGAGGTCTAAATATTACATGTTACTGAATTAATAACTACCTTGGATGTGGTAACATCACACCTATAACTAACTTACTGCCAAAATGGTTCAGGAAGAAAAAACATTTAGGTATATAAAGATGAAGCAAATGCAGCAAATGCTAACAATTGGTGAATTTAGAGAAATACTGTATTCTTTCAACTTTTCTGTATGTTTGTAACTTTCAAACTAGAAAGGGGAAAATTTTTCAAAACTTCTCCATTTGGCCAGGCACAACACTCTGGGAGACTGAGGTGGGTAGATTGCCTGAGCTCACGGGTTCGAGACCAGCCTAAGCCAGAGCAGGACCCCATCTCTAAAAACAGCTGGGCATTGGGGCAGGTGCCTGTAGTCCCAGCTACATGGGAGGCTAAGGCAAAAGAATAGCTTAAGCCCAAAAGTTTGAGGTTGCTATGAGCTGTGACACCATGGCACTCTACTGAGGGTGACAAAGTGAGATTGTCTCAACAACAAAAAACAAAACAAAGAAACTTCTCCATTTTATTATCTATTAAACTTTCCAAGAGCAAAAGATAGGTGTAAGCATAGTTTATGTGTGTCCTCAATCTTTTTGGATGGTATGTTATCATAATGCTTGAGATTAGGGACTTTGCAAATATTCTAAGTGCCTGAAAGTAGAATAGGAAAAGGGAAATTAACCTTTACTGAGTGTCTATATAACATGCCAGGCACTGTACTATATGCTTGTCTCTCTTGTTTTATCTTAACTACCCTCAGGGTAGTTTTATTTTATAATTATGGAAACTGAGACTCAGAAAAGTTAGGGAGCATGTGCAATAACAAATGGTGGGACTTAAGAAGTGGTGTAATTTTCATTCCTGGTAACAAATACTGAGGAAAACTCATCAGAATCCCAGTACGCTCAGTTTCATTTCAGAGAACCAATCACATCCACCCATCACCCACCAACATCATCAAACTCTGATAACACTGTACCATAGCAGTTTCTGCCTCCTACACCTTACCTCTCAATTAGCTGTTTCCCCAAGACGATCTTGGTCCCTTCAACCTTGATAAGTTCTTCATTATCATTATGAATGACTGTCTTTTCCAACTCCTCCTCCTGCTCCTCTGTCATGGCTACAGGGTTAGAAGGTGGAGCATTTGTTTGATAATAGAGGGGGCAAAATTTGTTTGTCCTCATGTGCCCAATGGCACCACACGCGCCACATTTCAGCTGCAAAGGAAAAGTATCAACATTTAAGAGGTAAGCAAGTAACAGAACAGTTGTCCCTCAGCATTTACAGGAGATTAGTTCCAGGACACCCTGAGTATACCAAAATCCATGCATACTCAAGGTCTGCAGTTGGCCCCATGAAACTCGTGTATACAAAAAGTGAACCCTAGCTCGGCGCCTATAGCTCAACCGGCTAAGGCGCCAGCCACGTACACCTAAGGTGGCGGGTTCGAATCCCCAGCCTGGACCCGCCAAACAACAATGACGGCTGCAACCAAAAAATAGCCGGGCGTTGTGGCGGGCGCCTGTGGTCCCAGCTACTTGGGAGGCGGAGGCAGGAGACTCGCTTGAGCCCAGGAGTTGGAGGTTGCTGTGAGCTGTAATGCCACGGCACTCTACCCAGGGGGACAGATGAGACTCTATCTCAAAAAAAAAAAAAAAAAAAGTGAACCCTCTTTATACATGGACTCCACATCCCATGATCTATGCCTATAACTGGACCTGTACAATTCAAAACCATGTTGTTCAAGGGTTATCTGTATATACAGAGGGTGACAAAAATATACATATAAATTTTAAGGAAGGAAAAAGTATATTAAAGTTTTAATAATATATACCAATAACAGGCCATGTACAGTGGCTCATGCCTATAATCCAAACACTCTGGGAAACCAAGGCGGGAGGATGCCTTAAGCTCAGGAATTTTAGACCATCCTGAACAAGAGTGAGACCCCATCTCTACTAAAAAAATAGAAAAAATTAGGCAGGTGTTGTGATGGGTGCCTGCAGTCTCAGCTACTCAGGAGGATGAGGCAGGAGGAGTTCCTGAACCCAGGGAGTTTGAGGTTGCTGTGAGCTAGGCTAGTAACATAGCACTCTAGCCTGGGCAACAGAGTGAGACTCTAATAACAAAATATAATTCTGGGCGGCGCCTGTGGCTCAAAGGAGTAGGGCACTGGACTCATATGCCAGAGGTGGTGGGTTCAAACCCAGCCCTGGCCAAAAATTGCAAAAAAACAAAATATAATTCTGCTAACAAAACATGAATACAAGTCACATTGACCATATCTTATAATTGTGTAAGTCAAGCATGCCTGGAGTATTACAATTTTTAATAGTTTTTTTCTTTCTTAAAATGTGTATACATTTTTTTGGCACCCTGTGTACAAGGCAGGGGAGAAACAAGAGCAGCTTCAGAATTTTTGCTCTAATACATTTGTTATACACCTATCAACCAGAACCCACTGGGCAAAAGGGCACGTATGGAAATTACACATGATAAATAAAATGAAATCCAGGTAGGTCACTTCCTCTCAAGCTTAGCAGTTGGTCAGCAGGGACCCAAGCAGGTTCAACATGCATACTGAGAAGTGATACTTCTGTTCGGATCCACTCTACCCTGGCCACAGCATGATGTTAGTCCACAATGATTACAACGTGAGGGTGGAAATATGGGAGGACTGGGCAGTGGAAACTGAGGCAGTGGAGAATACCTTCTTTTTTTTTTTTTTCTGAGACAGTCTCACTATGTCGCCCTGGGTAGTTTCATGGTATCACAGCAACCTCAAACTCTTGGGCTTAAAACAATTTTCTTGCCTCAGCCTCCCAAGTAGCTGGGACTACAGGCACCTGCCATAATGCCTGGCTAAAGAATACCTTCTTGATGTGCCTAACTAAAATGAGTTTTGCTAAGTTCAAAGTTTTAATGAAATTACATAAATCATAGTTTAACAAGTTTGAGATTTGATTGATTATGGCAGGTAAGTTAATAGTCAAGGAAATAGAGATTGGAGATATGGATATTAAAAAGAGTATATACACAGTCAAACCACATTGTGTATCAATAGAAAAATCTGTTGAAATATGCAACAGCAGAGGCCTCTACCAAATGACAAGAATGGTCTTGGTGAGGCTTCCTTTCCCCTAAGTGAGGATCTGGAACTTTTCCCAACTACAACCCTCAGTGAAAGTCCCTGACAGAGATTTTGTGAAGGCTTGACCTCTTCTCTCAGTAAGAGTCTGTACAGAGGTCTATGAAAATAATCAGCAGGGTACAGGACTTGCTGGAAACAGCACAGACACCAAGACCTCGATAAGAAAGAAACATTTTCTTGGAGAGATAAGAGGAAAATGCCTCTTTCTCTCTAGCTCTTAACATAAGTATGGCATCAGCCTGTCTGCCCAGCAGGGACTAGGTAGCTTAACTGCTGCCTCAAGAAACTGTTTGCATGGTCAAACTGGGGTCTGCACTCACATCCTGCTTCTGAGTTGTGTTCCTTGTTTCATGAACTGCATCTCCCTCTTAAACTTATAAATAACTTAAAGTGAAAAGAGAAGTAATTTCTTATTTTTTTTTTTTTAGACAGAGCCTCAAGCTGTCCCCCTGGGTAGAGTGCTGCGGCACGACAGCTCACAGCAACCTCCACCTCCTGGGCTCAAATGAGTCTCCTGCCTCCACCTCCCAAGTAGCTGGGACTACAGGCACCCGCCACAACACCCAGCTATTTCTTGGTTGCAGCCGTCATTATTGTTCGGCAGGCCCAGGCTGGATTCGAACCTGCCACCTTAGGTATACGTGGCTGGCACCTTAGCCACTTGAGCCACAGGTGCTGAGCCAAGAGAAGTAATTTCAAGAGTCAGTTAAAAAGTAACTTAGTTGGTAATGTGGGCACCATAAGAACAATGACATACACTGCATGGGCTGATTTTACTAATCAATTGATTTGCTGATTAAGCAATAATGTATACAATAAAAACAGAGTCAACCCAGAACAAAAAGCTGTCACCTGTCCTCAGTATTTGGAGGTGTCTGTGCCCTGGGCCCGATTGTTTAAATTATAGTTTGTCTCTGCCTTTTTATTTCTTTCATTCTCTTGTCACTGTCAGGCACTAGGAAAGAACCATGGTGCAGTTTGAGGCTGATCCCCAACAACAAGGTGTTCAGATTTTGTAAATGCAAATGTCATAAAAACTTTTAAAAGAAGCCTAATCATGGCCAGGCACGGTGGCTCACACCTGTAATCCTAGCACTCTGGGAGGCTGAGATGGGTGGATTGCTTAGCTCAGGAGTTCAAGACCAGCCTGAGTAAGAGCGAGACCCTATCTCTAAAAATAGCCAAGCAAAATAAAAGTTAAAACATAAAAAATAAAAGCAGCCGGGTGTTGTGTTATGTGCCAGTAGTCCCAGCTACTCAGGAGACTAAGGTAAGAGAATTGCTTGAGCCTATGAGTTTGAGGTTGCTGTGAGCTATGATGCCATAGCACTCAACCCCAGGGCCACTAAGTAAGATTCTGTCTCAAAAAAGAAAAATGTAAAACTGTGATATATGTACACCATGGAATACTATGCAGCCCTAAAGAAAGATGGAGACTTTACCTCCTTCATGTTTACATGGATGGAACTGGAAAATGTTCTTCTTAGCAAAGTATCAAAAGAATGGAAGAAAAAGTATCCAATGTACACAGCCCTGTTATGAAACTAATTTATAGCTCTCAAATGAAAGCTACAACCTAATTCTAGCCCAAGAATATGGGGAAGGGGTGAGGGAGGGGAGGGGAGAAGGGCAGATGGGTGGTGGGAGGGTGACTGGAAAGATCACCTATATGGTCTGTCTAACAAGAGTACAAGTGAATTTTTCCAGAACTGGAGTATAAATGTTTTAACGCAATAACTAAGTAAATGACACAAAGTCTATGTTAACCAGTTTGATGAAAATATTTCAAATTGTATATGAAAACACTACA
>NW_003852614.1:415456-425999 GCF_000181295.1 Otolemur garnettii
CAGGAGACTTGCTTGAGCCCAGGAGTTGGAGGTTGCTGTGAGCTGTGATGCCACAGCACTCTACCCAGGGGGATAGCTTGAGGCTCTGTCTCCAAAAAAGAAAAATAAAAAATAATCAAGATAAGGAGCTACAGAATCCTAGCACATCAAAGAAATCAAGCAAAACATCCATCTTGGATCAGCGCCCATAGCACAAGCGCCAGCCACATACACCAAGGGTGGCAGGTTCGAACCCGGCCCGGACCAGCTAAACAACTGCAACAAAAAAATAGCTGGGCATTGTGGCAGGTGCCTGTAGTCCCAGTTACTTAGGAGACTGAGGCAAGAGAACCACTTGAGCCCAAGAGTTGGAGGTTGCTGTGAGGTATGACACCACACAGTAGTCTACTGATGGTGAAAAAGTAAAACTCTGTCTCAAAAAAAAGAAAAGCAAAAACATTAAAATAGTGACCTCAGCACATGTTAATAACTGGACTTTAGGCCGGGCGTGGTGGCTCACCTGTGCTCAGAGTTTCAAGACCAGCATGAGCGAGAGTGAGACCCTGTCTCTACCAAAGAAATTGCCGGGCATTCTGGCAGGCGCCTGTAATCCCAGCTACTTGGGAGGCTCAGGCTAGAGAATCACTTAAACCCAGGGATCCAGGGGTTGGCAGAGGTTGCTGTGAGCTATATATTCTACTGAAGGACACAAAGTGAGACTCTGTCTCCATAAAAAAATAAAATAAAATACAATAACCGGACTTTACGTTTTTTCAGTTACTTTACAGTTTATGAAGTGCTTCCCATGCATCATATCATTTACTATGAGACAGGAGTCACTTCATAGACAACAGATAAATCGATGTCTCTTTATGTACACACACACACAGGAACGTACATTTTAAAAAAATCTACTAAACCTATCTCAACTTCTAAGAAATGTGTCAAATAAAGAATTAACAACACCCAATGACAATGATGGCATCGGACTGGATGTGGTGCTGCTAGTACCATTCACACTAGTACTAATAACACCCAGGCAGCCTTATCTCTAGCTTTCCACAATGCTGCCCTCATTCCCAGTAACAGAGGATGCCAAAAGCTACGGGAAAAGGTATGCTTTCTTCCTTTGCTTCATCAGTTGTGATTACGCCACATTATACTTACTTTTAAATCAGGACGCTCCTTCATTTTTTTTGGCTTTTTCTCAGGAGGACCCTTAAGCTTCTCCTTTTCTTGATTCCGTTTAAGCCGCCTCAGTTGCTCTTGAATCCTCCGCCGCTCTTTTCGCATCTCTTCTCGATGCTGTTCATCAAAAAGGGCAAATTTTCGACTGAATAACAGGGAAAGGGGGGAAAGGTGCTTAGGACCATAAGCAAACCTAAACCAATAAGATTGTCTTTATAGCAAACATCTCAGAATTAAAGTAATTCATCCAGGCTGAAATAAAAGGGGCTACCACTTGCCATTCCCATCTCCCTCAGTAGTTAGCCCTCCATTTGCACACAGACACCTTTTCAGAGAAGTCCTAAATAATCCTTAAGATCTTTGCATATCAAGCAAAATGCAGAGGTCATAGAAACAGGTATGCCTTTATTATGTGGCAAATACAATTTTTCTCTGTGATTTGCCTTTGTTCAAACACAATAATCTAAACGTAAGATAGTCTCCAATTACAGGAAAGGGACACAACTGTGAAGAATTCTCTCACTAAAACTCAAAAGTATCCACCCCAATCTCCATTCCCACCAATATTATCATCCTCCCTATCATACTTGAAAGCGGTATGTCAAACTTACATGAATTCTTCATCTTTTGTGGTCCGTATGCGCACATAGGCATCAATAACGGCTGGTTTTCGGACCGTCTCACAGCGAACATACTCTTTCCCCTCTTCATCTCGAAATGTGCGATAAATCTTGAGACAGCGGCCAGTGGCAGAAGAGTTAAGGCTAGTCACAGAAGCTGTGTCATCATCTCTGTGATTGTTTCCTGATGCTGTTGAGCCTGCTGCTGCAAGGCAGAAAACAATTTTCAAACATTCCCCCTACCACCCAAATAGTCATTTTCTTGGGATTGAGTGCCACAAAACCATGGTTCTACAGAAAGCCTAAGGCACCACAGGCCCCAAGAGTACACTCTGACTTATCCCTTTCTGACTTTATTTTACCACTCCAAATTTCTCCATTTTTATAAGTACAAAAAGTCCTGAGAGAATCTCAAAGAACTACATGTTTGCTATAGGAGACATGAGGAGCAATAGTGGTATTCTGATTCCTCTAAACAGGGCAAGAAAAAAAATCAAAGCAGGAAGTAGTTGATCACATTAAGGAAAAGCACCCAACTAAGTACTCAGGAGGAAAACATGACACCACAAAAATAAGTCCAGAGCCTTAAGGCATAAGGTATACTTCTCAAACTTTAGTAAGAATATGAATTATCTGAGGATCCTGTTAAAATGTAGGTTCTAATTCAATAGATCTGGAATGAGGCCTGAGATTCGACATTTTTAACAAATTCCCACATGATGAAGACACTATGGTCTAAGTCGCAGGGGTCCTCAAACTTTTTAAACAGGGGGCCAGTTCACTGTCCCTCAGACCACTGGAGGGGTGGACTGCAGGTCTGGGGATGAGTCAGCTGCTAAGCAGGACAGGCAGCGGTGGCAAAAACACCCAGCGGGCCGGATAAATGTCCTAGGCGGGCCACAGTTTGAGGACACCTGGTCTAGGACCAGACTAGTAAAACTCTAGAGGACCACATTGGTATAAAAGCTATGTTACATCTTTACAAAATAGCCAAAAGAATAAGACTACACAAAACTTTAACAGAAAAGAAACAAACAAAGGGCAGACTACTATGACTGAGAATAGTCATTCAAATCTTCATCTTTGGCCTTTATCCTCTCTTCTCCGTATCTACTTCCAAGTTTTCAACTGCTTGTTTGACATCTATACTCAGGAGCATGATGGGGAACTCAAACTCAACACATTACACATTCTCTTCCTATAACCTTCTTTCTCTGAATTTTACTACTTTGATCAATAGTACCAACATCTTTCTAGTAAGCCCAAAGAGAAATATTAAGGTAGCCTTGATTTTTTTTTCCCTTTTTTATCCCCAATGTCTATATCCAAACCTAATTCAGGGCTTTATCATCATCCCCACCCTCAACTCCTGCAATTTTGGCTAGTAAATCTGGACTCCTTTGGGGGTCTAAGACTCCTTGGGTAATCTTCTGCAAGCCATGAAATTTTCTCAGAAAAATCACATTTGCACAGAACTTTATGTGTAATTTCAGAGGGTACAAGGACAACTCCCCCAGACTAATCCACAAACTTTGTATTAAAAACTCTTATCCTCTAGGACAGTGGTCACCACATGAGGAATTGTATTAAAGGGTCACAGCATTAGGAATGTGGAGAAACACTGCTCTAGGATGAATGCCCAGAAAGCTCATTTGAAGTATAGTACTGATAGGCCTTGCTTGGCCAAGTAACTGATAGAGACAGAGGCAGCAGTGGATTGGCAGCATCTCTTCAATTTTCACCCCAAAGACAAACCTCGAGTCCAGTTTATAGAAAGCTCGCTACTTCATCTATAGGCATTTCTATACTCCTCGCCTACTTCTTCTGCCTCAAGCTTTGCCACAGCTATAGTCTGCAGTTATTTACACTCCATTTTCAATCCTTTTCTTTCTTGTCTGTCTATGAAGCCACAACCCTCACCAAGTAGCATCCGCTGTAGTTCCTTCCTCTCCTGCTCCTCCCGTTCACGTGATAGCTGAGAGCTGGTTTTCTTATTCTGTAACATGTTCTCAATGTTTTTTCCCATTTCTTCAAAATCACTATCTTCAGCTGAGCTGCTGTCTGTGTCAGTTGATAATACTTCAGTTGATGACAAAACCCTAAAAAGAGAAAAAGACATAGCTAATTTAAGAGCAGGATATACAAAAGAACAGAAAGAACAAAGAAATAAGGTTGAAGGTAAAGAATAGAAAATTGGAAAAACTACCTCAAAAAGGCATACTCAAAATCTACTAAGACATGGGACCCCTAACAGAAAAGCTTTACAAAGTTTTCCTAGATATTTAGTCAATAAGGCAAGTTTGGAAAATTACGGTAACTCTTTCAGAACTCCAGGAGAAAACATGAGAAATGAATCCGCACACTGGTCATTTTTAATGACACATTGCTATCTTCTCACAACTAAGCCTTCAGAAAAAACACTACTTGTCATTTGTTACCATTGTTCTGGCTGTTAGGCGCAAGTAGGCTGTTTGAGCACAGAGCTAGGCACATTGACGCATGCCTCTAATCCTATCACTCTGGGAGGCCGAGGCAGGTAGATTGCTTGAGCTTGTCAGTTCACTCGAGCTAATGAGTTCAAGACCAGCCTGAGCAAGAGCAAGACCCTATCTCTAAAAAATAGCTAGGTGTTGTGGCAGGCGCCTATAGTCCTAGCTACTCAGGAGGCTGAGGCAAGTGCTTCGCTTGAGCCCAAGAGTTTGAGCTTGCTTTGAGCTATGATGCCTTATCACTCTACCCAGGGTGACGTAGTTAAACTCTGTCTCAAAAAAAAAAAAAAAAAAAAAAGGAAGAGTTAGCACTGAACCTAGAGCTCAACCCTAGCATCTCTTTCTACTTAAAACTTTTGCCAAAGGCCAGGCACAGTGGCTCATGCCTGTAATCCTAGCACTCTGGGAGGCCGAAGTGGGTGGATTGCCTGAGTTCACAGGTTACAGACCAGCTTGAACCAGAGCAAGGGCATTGTGGTGGCCACCTGTACTCCAGGCTACTCGAGAGGGTGAAAAGAGAATTGCTTGAGCCCAAGAGTTTAAGGTGCTGTGAACTGTGATGCCATGGTACTCTCCCAAGAGCAGTAAGTTAAACTGTCTCAAAAAAAAATAATAATATGGGCACCGGCTACATATACCCAGGCTGGCGGGTTCAAACCCAGCCCTGGCCAGCTAAACAACAATGACAACTGCAACAAAAAACTAGCCAGGGCTCACTGTCCATAGCACAGTGGTTATGGTGCCAGCCACATATACTGAGGCTGGCTGGTGGGTTCAAACCTGGCCTAGGCCAGCTAAACAAATACAACAGGAAAATAGCCGGGTGTTGTGGCAGGCACCTGTAGTCCTAGCTACTTTGGGAGGCTGAGGCAAGAGAATCGCTTAAGCCCAAGAGTTGGAGGTTGCTGTGAGCTGTGACAGCATGGCACTCTCCCGAGGGTGACATAATGAGACTCTGTCTCAAAAAAAATAAAAACTAGCCAGGCCCTGTGGTGGCTGCCTATAGTCCCAACTACTTGGGAGGCTGCGGCAAGGCAATCGCTTAAACCCAAGAGTTTGAGGTTGCTGTGAGCTGTGATGCCATGGCACTACACTGAGGGCGACACAGTGAGACCGCATATTTTTATGTCTCAAAAAATAAATAAAAACTTTTGCCAAATTGATTTGAAGAGAACAGGTACTCAAGCACTATTATTACAAACAGATACTATTCTGACATCTCAAATATCTGACCACTAGTCTTATTTTTAGGTGACTTCCTCTTCATTTTTATAAAATACTGTCTGGGACCCTTCCCTTTTCCAGCATAGATTTTTATAGCATTAAAAAACACACTTGTTCTGTAGATCAAAGATGCGCTGACATTCCTCTTTATAACGCTCCTGATGTTCAGCCACAGAAAACCTTGATCCACGGGCAAATTTACTCATGGGCCCCTCTCCAGAGCGGGCCTGTTCTGTTGACATTGTACGCACTACATCGATCACTTCCCAGCGGGACAACTTCTTAATCTGTGAAACAAACCAACACACACATAAATATATAAAACACAAATCATGCAGGGACTTCAAAGGAAAAACCAACCCACACAATTAGAGCTAGACTACAAAAGAAAAATCATTTTAAGACAGATTAAAAAGAAAGCTTTTAGAAATCTAACTCCTGTAAATCAAGTATCTAAGACCCAGCACACCACAATCTACACCACAAAATTCTCCAGATTATTCTTTACAACTGCCACCTAGCTTTTTCTCATCTGTACAAAGCTCCCAGGATCCTCATAAGTTTTCATCTTCCACACTCACCTCTTCCTCAGGCACGCCAAATTTACGCAAAAGTTGCTTTGCATTTTTCAGGGAAAGGCGACGGAGGTCTGCATCTGTTCCTGTCACTGTCTTTTTCACTGGCTGAGGTTCCTTATCATCCTATCTCAAACAAAAACAAGTGAGAATCCTAAGAAAATGAACTCTTTATAGTAGCCATCTAATCATTCTTCCAATTTAACCATTTTCCTGGTCTTCCACTTATTTCATTCACCTCCACTCAACTTCTACTTCTTCATTCTATGATTTTCTTCTTCTAGAAATTCAGACCATCTTACCTTCTGCTGTGTTGGCTTATTTGGAATCTTCACATAGGAGAATCCTTCACCACACCCTGTGGGATCTGCCACCCCAGTCACCTCCAGGAGACACTTGCCCTTCATGGCAGCAATGAAGGCCCTTGTGGTGTTCCAAGGAGCAGTGCGAACCTAAGGGACAGAAAAAAATTCTCAGGGCCATAGGAAACATTTGCTCTATGCCTAACCATTAATTAGAAGGATGGAATAATTGTAACGAACAATTTGATACTTTTTCTTTTTGAGACGGAGCCTCAAGCTGTCCCCTTGGGTAGAGTGCCCTGACATCACAGCTCACAGCAACCTCCAACTCCTGGGCTCAAGCAAGTCTCCTGCCTCAGTCTCCCAAGTAGCTGGGACAACAGGCACCCGCCACAACACCTGGCTATTTTTTGGTTGCAGCTGTCATTATTGTTTGGAGGGCCTGGGCCAGATTTGAACCTGCCACCTTAGCCACTTGAGCCACAGGTGCCGAGCCAATTCGATACTTTCTTAACTGTTCACAAAGATCAACAATTAAACATGACTGCCTAGTACTCATGAAATCTTCTTTCATATGTATGATACTTAAATCATGGCATTATATAAAAGGCCAAGAGCTTAGCCAGGGTAGAGAAATATGAGGAAGCCCCATATCTCTGGGGCTTCACTGAGCATTCTCAAGGAAAAGGTATTTTTCCCTACCATCACAATACTCAAAATTAGACTGATGACTGAATTTGATAGTACAATTGTTCAAATAGCATCTTTAGAATGACATATACATACTCATGGGCGGCGCCTGTGGCAGTGAGTAGGGCACCGGCTTTGAATCCAGCCCTGGCCAAATTCTAACAAAAAATAGCCGGGTGTTGTGGTGGGCGCCTATAGTCCCAGCCACTCAGAAGGCAGAGGCAAGAGAATCACCTAAGCCCAAGAGCTGGAGGCTGCTGTGAGCTGTGAGACCAAAGCACTCTACCAAGGGCAAGAAAGTGAGACTCGGCTCGGCGCCTATAGCTCAACCGGCTAAGGCGCCAGCCACGTACACCTAAGGTGGCGGGTTCGAATCCCCAGCCTGGACCCGCCAAACAACAATGACGGCTGCAACCAAAAAAAAAAAAAAAATAGCCGGGCGCTGTGGCGGGTGCCTGTGTTCCCAGCTACTTGGGAGGCGGAGGCAGGAGACTCGCTTGAGCCCAGGAGTTGGACGTTGGTGTGAGCTGTAATGCCACGGCACTCTACCCAGGGGGACAGCTTGAGGCTCTGTCTCAAAAAAAAAAAAAAAAAGAATGACATATACTTTCTCAAAATAGACTATATATGTGATTTCAAAGCACTGGCCCCCAAACCCAGCTGCACTAAATCAAAGTCCATTTTTCTACCTCTGCCACTGGTTTGGTCAAAAGGCATGTACTCCCCTGGGCCCCTGAAAAGTGTTTATCAATCCCACAAAATAATAAAGAGAATTAAGACAAGGGGAAAATGTGCTTGTTCTCACAAACTAGCCAGTAAATGGACAATTCTTTCTTCAAGATTCAATCTACAACGACATTCAACAGGATCTTTAAATTCTAAATTTCTTAGATATTCACGCATTTTTTCATTCCAACCATGAAAAAAATAGTAGTACGACAATGCTTTGCTCATTCCATCTTACCTCATTTTCTGCTCTTTACAATCATTTATGCACTTAACAAATATTTATTCAATATCTACTACATGCAGGCACTACATTCTCATGAACTATACCAGTGAGAAAAAAAAAGTCAACCAAGTTCAATTTTATGTGATCAGAATAACGCAGACTCCATCTCTACAAAAAAAATTAAACAACTAGCCAAATACTTAGGAGGCTGAAGTAATAGGATTACATGAACTCAGGAGTTGAAAGCCGCAATGAACTATCATCTGGCCCCTGCACTCCATCCAACATGGATAACAAGGGAGAACCCCAGACCCTGTCTCAAAAAAACAAAACAAACAAACAAGCAAAGAAAACCAAAACACCAAAGAAAGAAAAATTGGTGCTATATATTCACATCTGGCCCCTGCACTCCATCCAGCATGGGTAACAAAGTAAGAACTCCAGACCTGTCTCAAAAAAATAAAACACCAAAGAAAGAAAAATTGGTGCTATATATACGTAAGGAAGGAGAATATTTATCATGCCATCCCAATCTCCTAATCCCAGGATAAGAATAAGAGAAAGAGTCTAAGAGAATAAAACTTGTAGGCGAAGCCCAGATGAAAGAGGAAAGGAAAAAAAAAAAAACATATCCAGGGGAAATAACAGTTGCAAAATACTGGAAGGCAAGATAGACATTTAGGGAACTGAATGAACTTCAGTATGTTTGGACTTTATAGTATAAGATGGGCAATGACAAAAGATGAAAGGAAGTTAGAGTTATATGCAAGGACCAAACCATTTTGAATCTTGTATATTGTATTTCTGCTTGTTTGTTTGTTTAATACAAAATGAGAGGCTGGGTGCAGTAGCTCATGCCTATAATACTAGCACTCTGGGAGCCGAGGCAAGTGGATTGCCAGAGCTTATGGGTTCAGGACCAGTCTGAGCAAGAGCAAGACCTTGTGCTCTAAAAATAGCTGGGCATTGTGGTGGGCACCTGTAGTCCCAGCTACTTGGGAGGCTAAGGCAAGAGAATCACTTGAGCCCAAGAATTTGAGGTTGCTATGAGCTGTAACACCTTGGCACTCTGCCAAGGGAGACAAGGTGAGACTCTCTCAAAAAAAAAAAGAAATGAGGATCCAGAGAAAGTTTTGAGGACAGAAAAATGGTCTTCATAGAATTTTTGAGTTTTCCCTTTTTTTTGTTTTGTGAGATAGAATCTCACTCTGTTGCCTAGGCTAGGGTCCTACAGCATTAGCTTGTATCACAGCAAACTCAAACTCCTAGGTTCAAATGATACTTCTGCCTTAGCCTCCGGAGTAGATGGGACTATAGGTGCTGCCACCATGCACAGCTCACTTTTTTTGTTCTTGTTATTTTTTAGGAGAGACTGGGTCTTGCTCTTGTTCAGTCTGGTCTCAAACTCCTGAGCTCAAGTGATCCTCCTGCCTTGGCCTCCCAGAATGCTAGGATTATAGGCATGCAACACCATATCTAGTCTATTCTATAATTATTCTTGTTTTTTGGTTTTTTTTTGAGACAGAGCATCAAGCTGTCCTCCTGGGTAGAGTACCCTGGCATCACAGCTCACAGCAACCTCCAACTCCTGGGCTCAAGTGAGTCTCCTGCCTCAGCCTCCCAAGCAGCTGGGACCACAGGTGCCCACACAACACCTGGAAATTTTTAGAGACAGGATCTTGCTCTAGCTGACGGATCTCAAACTCCTGAGCAAATGATCATCCTGCTTCAGCCTCCCATAGTGCTGGGATTATAGGCGTGAGCCACCACATCTGGCCTAATTTGTCTCATTTTTTGAAGAGAGTGGGGGTCTCACTTTGCTCAGGTTGATCTCAAATTCCTGTCCTCAAGCAATCCTCCTGCCTTGGCCTCCCAAAGTGCTAGGATTATATGTGTGAATCACTGTGCCTGGCCAAAATTTTGTTTCAAGAGATCAATCAATTCTTTAACAAATGGTGCTGGAATAACTGAATATTCATATGCAAATAATAAACATTAGGGCGGTGTGGTTCAGGGAGTAGAGGACTGGCCCCATATACCGAGGGTGGTGAGAGCCAACCCAGCCCCAGCCAAACTGCAAAAAATAATAAAAAATAAATAAACCTTAATCTATACCGTACCCTATACAAAATTCACTTAAAATAGACCTAAATATAAGATCAAAAATAATGAAAATTTTAGTGGAAAACAAAAGAAAATCTCTGTGACTTGGTATTAAACAAAAATTTCTTAGATACAACACCTAAACCACAAGTGACAGAATACTGAGAGGTTGGACTTCATAAAACACTGTGAAGACAATTAAAAGACATGCCACAGGGGCGCCTACAACTCAAGGAGCTAAGGCACCAGCCCAGTACGTACACCAGAGCTGGTAGGTTCGAATCCACCCCAGGCCCGCCAAACAACAGTGACAACCACAACCCAAAGATAGCCGGGCCTTGTTACAGGCACCTATAGTCCCAGCTACTTGGAAGGCTGAGTCAAGAGAATCGCTTAAGCCCAAGAGTTTGAGGTTGCTGTG
>NW_003852614.1:427636-438352 GCF_000181295.1 Otolemur garnettii
TTTGAGGTTACTGTGAGCTGTGACGCCACAGCACTCTCCCGAGGCCAACATAGTGATACTCTGTCTCAAAAAATAATAAAAATAAAAAATAATAAAACCACAACAAAGGCTGGGCATGGTGGCTCATGCCTGTAATTAATCCTACCACTCTGGGAGGCCAACACAGGCCTGCTTAAGCTTAGGAGTTCTGAGTGAGGCTAGCCTCACAAAGAGTGAGACCCTCGTCTTGACCAAAAATAGAAAAATTGGGTGGCACCTGTGGCTCAGTGGGTAGGGCACCAGCCACACATACCAAAGGTGGCGGGTTCAAACCCAGCCCTGGCCAAACTGTAACAAAAAATAGCTGAGTGTTGTGGTGGGTGACTGTAGTCCCAGCTACTTGGGAGGCTGAGGCAGGAGAATTGCCTCAGTCCAGGAGTTGGAGGTTGCTGTGAGCTATGACATCACAGAACTACCAAAGGTGATAAAGTTAAACTCCATCTCTTAAATAAAAAAAAGAATGAAATTCTGATACAAGTTAAAACATGGATGAACCTGGAGGACATTATGCTATTTATAAAAGACAATAAACCAGTCATAATCAGGAGTGTCTAACTTTTCTTCTTCTCTGTCCCACACTGGAAGAAGAGTTATCTTGGCCACACATTAAACACACAAACACTAACCAAAGGTTAATGTTTAACCAAAGGTTAATTATCCATGCATAATTTTTGTGATCCCTACCACCACAGGTAAGCAAAAAACTCCTCACATAATCTGCATGCAGCCCACAGCCACAGGTTAGACACTCCAGTATGGTTCCACTTACAGTGAGGTATCTAATGTAATCAGATTCATAGAAACGAAGAATGATGGTCATGAAGTATGAGGTGGGGGCGGGGGATGAGAAAGGTTGTTGTTTAATGGGTATGAGGTTTCAGTTTCACCAGATAAAGAGTTCTGAAAAATGTGAATGTACTTACTACTAGACTGTACACTTAAAAAGATACTGAATTTTCTATTTTGGATATTTTACTATAGTTTTTTTTAAAAGTATACTATATGATTTCATGATCTAAAATTCCAGAAAATACAAAATAATATACAGTGATAGAAAGCAGATCAGTGGTTGCCAGGAGACAGAGGAAGGGTAGGGTAGGGAAGAGGAAACAGAAAGGGATTTCAATAGAGCAAAAAGAAATTTGGGGCGGGGGAGCAACAGGCATGCTCATTGTTTTATCATGAGGATTTCACAGCTATAAAAATATGCCAGAACACATCAAATACTATCCTTTACGTGTAATTCATTATATGTCAATTTTATCTCAATAATACTGTTTATTTAAAAAAGGATAACTAGGGCAGGCGCCGGGTCTCACACCTGTAATCCTAGCACTCTAGGAGGCTGAGATGGGTGGATCACTTGAGCTTAGCAGTTTAAGACCAGCCTGAGTAAGAGCAAGATACCATCTCTACTTAAAAAAAAAAAAAGCCAGGCATTGTGGTGAGCACTTGTAGTCCCAGCTACTTAGAAGGCTGAGGCAAGAGGATCACTTGCATCCAAGAGTTTGAGGTTGCTGTGAGCTATGATGCCATACCACTCCATCCAGGGTGACAGAGACTGTCTCAAAACAAACAAACAAAAAAAAGGATAACTAATAAAATGTACTTGACTTGGGGCCTGTAGCACAGTGGTTATGGCACTGGCCACATACACCAAGGCTGGCGGGTTTGAACCCAGCCCAGGCCAGCTAAACAACAATGACAATTGCAACAAAAAAACAGCCAGGCGTTGTGGCGGGTGCCCATAGTCCCAGCTACTCAGGAGGGAGGCAAGAGAATCTCTTAAGTCTACGAACTGGAGGCTGCTGTGAGCTGTGCCACCACAGCGCTCTACCGAGGGTGACACAGTAAGACTCTGTCTCAAAAAAAAAAAAAAATTCACTATAAAGCCTTACCTCATCATCAATCTTCATCTGAAAATCTTCCTCATTTTCTTCTTCTGGAGCAAAAAAGGATTTCTCACCATAACCAGCATCCTGGAAGAGGACAAATCCATTCATAAATCAGTCAATTAAAAAACACAATGTACGAGTTTTATTGAATATGAAGTATACAGCATCAAAGCTTGTTTTGCATAGATAATGAATTCTGTAAAATCTTCCCTCTGTCACCACTGAACATCCTCTTTAAGCTATTAGAAGATATATTACCATATTCCGAGAACTTATTAAATAATATAAAGATAGTTAGGGCTTACAAGGAAGCTGAACAGAGGTGCTCATAAACTGAGATGCATTAACTCAGTGGAACAGAGCAATACTGTCCGACCCCAGCTGGATCTTTTCTATTTTGGCCTTATAAGGATTTTGTCATCCTCAAAACCACACATCCAATACCATCATCATCTCTGCCCATCTAAGAGGCTAAGAAGTACTTTTCTTTTTTTCTTTTTTTTTTTTGAGACAGAGCCTCAAGTTGTCCCCCTGGTAGAGTGCCGTGGCATTACAGCTCACAGCAATCTCCAACTCCTGGGCTCTAGCGAGTCTCCTACCTCCGCCTCCCAAGTAGCTGGGACCACAGGCGCACGCCACAACGCCCGGCTATTTTTTTGTTGCAGCCGTCCATTGTGGTTTGGCGGGCCCGGGCTGGGGATTCGAACCCGCCACCTTAGGTGTACGTGGCTGGCACCTTAGCCGGATGAGCTATAGGCGCCAAGCCACTGTTCTCTGCTTGTATGTTGGTCTTGCAAAGAAGAGAAATTAATGTCACCAACCTAGATGAATAACCGTTTTCAAAGCAAAGTAATATATCCTAAATTCCTCATTAAGCCTTCCCATTAATATTTAGCTACATTGCAGTTTCCCCCAGAACTGATGTACACAGGAAGTACTCAATATGGTTTGACTTTTTTAGTAACTGGTAACCATCTAGTAACCATCATCTCAAAGAAAGTCTTCTCTTCTATCTCTCTGAAAAAGCGACACAGCCATAAGCAGTGCCTATGAGGAAGGTGTTCACCTTCAGCCGCTGCTCTGCAGCTATCATGCTATAATAAGCACAGCATTGCTCTGGTGACACCATAGCTCTGATCTCCTCTTCAGTTGGTAGACGAAAATCTGACTTCAGCACCCACCAGTTTGAGTCCATCCCTGGAAAAAAGACAGAGAATAAGACTTTTCTGAATTCCAAAGGCCCTGACATTCGTTGACAACAACAAAGACAGCAAACCAAGACTGAACCAGGCAATGCCTAGAAGGTAGCAAGCCTAACCACAGTTAGCATGATTGTCTGGCCAAGAAAACCCATACTGCTAAGTTTCCTATATATCATATAAGACATCCAACTACCACGCAAAATTTCCTGGCCGCCAAATTCAAAGGGTAATCAGTGTCAGTAATTAGAAGATTTGCTACCTCCTACTTTTATGCCATCAATTTCTATTTTATTTGCTGTATGATTATCCTTTAACTGAAAGCCATCATAATTATTTTTTTCTAAAGACAGGGCTATAAGGTCTCAAAGGTTACTCAGGCTAGGGTACAGTGGCGCAATCATAGCTCACTAAAACTACAAAATTATGGACTCAAGCAGGGGTCCTCAAACTTTTTAAACAGGGGGCCATTTCACTGTCCCTCAGACTGTTGGAGGGCCGGACTGCGGGCCCTAGGACAAGTCAGCTAAGCAGGACAGGCAGCAGCAGCAAAAACACCCGGTGGGCTGGATATGGCCCACAGGCCGTAGTTTGAGGACACCTGGACTGAAGCAGTCTTCCTGTCTCTGCCTCCGGATGTAGCTGGGACTACATCTATAGGAATGTAGATTTTCAAAATTTATTTTTGTAGAGACAGGATCTAGTTATGTTGCTCAGGTGGACCTTGAAGACCTGATCTCAAGCAATCCTTCTGCCTTGACCTCCCAAAGTGTTGGAATTATAGACACAAGGCACCACAATTCGCTCTGTTAATTATTTTAGTGGAAAGAGACAGATAGGACAAATAACTAGCCACAATAGATAACCTGTGCGTTTGAAGTCAGCACAGAGCTTTAGCCTCTTCCGGATGCTGCTTTCTGAATGGGAAGGAAAAGCTTTTTTTATATCTTCCATTCTGATCCGCCGTGGCCGATCTTTACTCTTCCAGAAGAGGCGGTAAATAAAAACCTGTGCAACAAACCGAATGTATTTTATTTGACAAGGAAAAAGATAAAAGTCCTCCATAGGGCCTCTTCCCTGACTAAACACCAAGATTTTCATCTTGCCAGATGTGCTCTATAACCCACATACCCTTTTTCTTTTTTAAGAAACAGAGTTTCACTTTGTCACACTGTGTAGAGTGCCATGGCGTCACAGCTCACAGCAACCTCCAGCTCTTGGGCTTAAGTGATTGCCTTGCCTCAGCCTCTGGAGTAGCTGGGACTACAGGCATCCATCACAACACCTGGCTATATTTTTTTGTCACAGTTTGGCCGGGGCCAGGTTTGAACCCGACACCCTCGGTATATGGGGCCAGCACCCTACTCACTGAGCCACAGGTGCTGCCCCTACATACCCTTTTTTATACAATAGAACCTCCATCCTACATTGACCACCTTAAATTGACTTAATTTTCATGGACAGGATATACATCACATGTATGTATCAGCACAGAAGGCCTAGTTCCTTATGCTAACCACCTCTATATACTGACCAGTTTGTTAGAATCCCTTGGGTAGTTAACTTATACAGGTTCTACTGTATACAACTTGGCCCTCTCCCAATCTTTCCAATCTTACCTGTAGAAAGTCTCGAATATGTGTATTGGCCCTTTTTGAGTTGGGCCCAGGAACTTCAAACAAGGGGCATTGCTGGCCAACCACAAAAATATCCACTAATTCCCGAATATAGTAACCCTGTCTTGTCCGAATGATAAGGAAGTCAGTTTCTGGCATCTTATGAAGATAAATTGGAGCACGAAAAAGGTTGTTCTCAAATGCCTAACAGAAATAAAAAACATAAAAATTATACACAGAAAAGCCCTACAACATGGAATACCAAAAAGAGATTAAATAATTTTTATTCACTGTCTTAATTAGACTCAGTAATAAAGAAAATAAAGGAATCGGATGGGGCATGGAACTCATGCCTATAATCCTAGTCCTCTGGGAGGCAGAGGCAGGCAGATTACTTGGGCTCAGGAATTCTAGACCAGCCTGAGTAACACCAAGACATAGTGCCTACTAAAAGTAGAAAAATTCAGACCGAGAGTGGTGGCTCATGTCTATAATCCTAGCACTTGGGAGGCCGAGGCAAGTGGATGCTTGAGTTCAGAGGTTGGGGACCACCCTGAGCCAGAGCAAGACCTCATATCTAAAAATAGCCAGGCATTGTGCTGGGTGCCTATAGTCCCAGCTACTTTGGAGACTAAGGACAGAGAATGGCTTAAGCCCAGGAGTTTGAGGTTGCTATGGGCTACGACACCACAATACTCTACCAAGACTGACAAAGTGAGACTCTGTTTCAAAAAGAAAAAAAAAGAAAAAGGGACTCAGCGCCCGTAGCACAGTGGTTATAGTGCCAGCCACATACACCGAGGCTGGCAGGTTTGAACCCAGCCTGGGCCAGCTAAACAAAAAATAGCTGGACGTTGTAGTGGGCGCCTGTAGTCCCAGCTACTGGGAGGCTGAGGCAAGAGAATTGCTTAAGCCTGAGAGTGTTTTTTTTTTTTTTAGACAGAGCCTCAAGCTATCGCCCTGGGTAGAGTGCTATGGCATCACGGTTCACAGCAACCTACAACTCCTGGGCTCAAGCAAGTCTCCTACCTCCGCCTTCCAAGTAGCTGGGACTATAGGTGCCTGCCACAACGCCCAGCTATTTTTTGGTTGCAGCCATCATTGTTGTTTGGCGGGCCCGGGCTGGATTTGAACCCACCAGCTCAGGTCTATGTGGCTGGCACCTTAGTCACTTGAGCCATAGGCACCGAGCCTGTGTTTGTTTGGTTTTTTTTTTTGAGACAGACTCTCAAGCTGTTGCCCTGGGTAGAGTGCCATGGCAAAACAGCTCACAGCAACCTCAACCTCTTGGGCTTAAGCAATCCTCTTGCCTCAGCCTCCCAAGTAGCTGGGACTATAGGCACCTACCACAACGCCTGGCTTTTTTTTTTTTTTTTTGGGTTCTAGTTGTCATTGTTGTTTGGAGGGGCCAGTGTGGATTTGGACCCACAGGCTCCAGTGTATGTGGCTGGCGCCCTAACCACTTAAACTACAGAGGCTGAGCCAAGCCCAAGAATTTGAGGTTGCTTTGAGCTGTGATGCCACAGCGCTCTACCGAGGGCAACAGTGAGACTCTGTCTCATAAACAAACAAACAAACAAAGGTGGCACCTGTGGCTCAGCGAGTAGGAAGCCAGCCACATATACTGAGGGCAGTAGGTTCGAATCCAGCCCTGGCCAAACTGCAACAAAAAAATAGACGATGTGGCAGGCACCTGTAGTCCCAGCTACTTGGGAGGCTGAGGCAAGAGAATACCTAATCTCAAGAGCTAGAGGTTGCTGTGAGCTACGATGCCATGGTACTCTACCAAAGGGCGACAAAGTGAGACTCTGCCTCTTAAAAAAAAAAAATAAAGTAAGAAAAATTAGCCAGGTGTTATGTGGGTGCGTACAGTCCCACCTACTCAGGAGGCTGAGGTAAGAGGATCTCTTAAGTCCAAAAGTTTGGGGCTGCTGTGAGCACCATGGCAATCTAACCAGGGCACAGAGTGGGACACTATCTCAAAAAAAAAAACAAGAATAAAAAAGGAATTAGATTCAGGTGACCGCGGCTCTATCATTACCTATATTTTATCAGACAAGTTATTTATTATCTCTGGGCTTCATTTTTCTCACCTATAAAATGGAGAGACTTAAAATGTCTATACCTCATAAGAATGCTATGAAGACTGTATGTGAAAATCACTTTATAAACAAGTACTACATTACTGCCCTAAACCCTACAATATAGCTCCTGAAACACAACAGATGAGATCAAAACAGGTGAATAAATTAAGGAGTTAGCAGTGCCTGTGGGTAGGGTGCTGACCCATATACCAAGAGTGCTGGGTTCAAACCCAGCCCTGGCCAAACTGCAACAATAAAATAGCTGAGCATTGTGGTGGGTGCCTGCAATCCCAGCTACTCGGGAGGCTGAGGCAGGAGAATCACCTAAGCCCAAGAGTTGGAGGTTGCTGTGAGCTGGGACGCCAAGACACTCTACCAAGAGCAATAGAGTAAGACTCTGTCTCTTAAAAAAAAAAAAAAGACCTCATCTCTAAAAATAACCAGGCGTTGAGGCAGGCACCTGCAGTCCCAGCTATTTGGGAAGCTGAAGCAAGAGAATTGCTTGAGCCCAAGAGTTTGAGGTTGCTGTGAGCTATGACACCAAGGCACTCTACCAAGGGCAAAAGTGAGACTGTAGCTCAAAAAAATGTGAAAAGTCAAATAGCAAAAAACAAAAAAATAACTAATGAGGTAGAAACAATGCTAGAGAAGACAGAATAAACATAAGAATAAAACAAAGGAAAACTCAGGACAGTAGAGCAGAGCTATGATAGCAGAATGGAAATATTTATGAGCTAGGAGCAAGATCTGGATCAACTGTTACAAGAAGCCCATGCGGGCTGGGCACAATGGTGGCTCACATCTGTAATCCTAGCACTGTGGAAGGCAGAGGTGGGTGGATTGCTTGAGCTCACAAGTTCAAGACTAGCCTGAGCAAAAATAGAACCCCATCTCTACTAAAAAACAGAAAAACTGAGGCAAGATCACTTGAGCCCAAGTTGGAAGTTGCTGTGAGTTATGGCACCACAGCACTCAACCCAGGGCAACAGCTTGAGACTCTGTCTCAAAGAAACAAAGCAGCAGCCTGTGAGTATAAGGAAAGTCTCGGCTCAGCACCAGTAGCACAGTGGTTATAGCGCCAGCCACATAAACCAAAGTCGGCAGATTCAATTCCAGTCCGGGCCAGCTAAAACAACAATGACAACTGCCAACAAAAAATAGCCAGGCATTGTGGCAGGTGCCTGTAGTCCCAGCTGCTTGGGAGGCTAAGGCAAGAGAATCACTTAAGCCCAAGAGTTTGAGGTTGCTAGGAGCTGTGATGCCAAGGCACTCTACGGAAGAGTACATAGTGGGACTCTTGTCTCTTAAAAAAAAAAAAAACAGAGAGAGAGAGAGGGAAAACAGGTCTCTTCAGGCTTGGTGCCTGTGGCTCAGGCCACTAAGGAGCCAGCCACATACACCTGAGCTGGCGGGTTCGAATCCAGCCTGGGCCTGCCAAACAACAATGACTACAATCAAAAAACAGCCAGGCGTTGTGGCCGGCGCCTGTAGTCCCAGCTACTTTGGAGGCAGAGCACGAGACTCGCTTCAGCCCAGGAGTTGGAGGTTGCTGTGAGCTGTGATGCCACAGCACCCTACCCAGGGAGACAGCTTGAGGCTCTGTCTCAAAAAAAAAAGAAAACAATAGCAACAGTCAAATAAAGTAAGTAGAAGAACAGGGAAAATGGCTAAGATTTCCAAGAGAAATGAGGTGGATAAAGAAAAAATGATAGGAGAGTGCTAGAGGTTCCCCACATCAATTGTGGACCTCCATACTTCCCCTTGAACATATAAAAGCTATTACCAGAGGGCCTCTCTACACCCATTAGAACAAAGGAGGAAAAAAAGGATTTCACTGTGGTTGGGGTATACAGATGGCATGGTTTTGGTGTGGCTCAGTATTCACAACAACCAAACTAATGATCAAAATGCACCAATTTTACACAGGAATTAAACATTTATATAGCAAATTAAATTATACTACATTATTAATCCTAGGTTGGTTTCCCTATGTCATACAAACATTATTGAACTTACCCAATTTTTTTCTTTTCTTTATTGTTTGGGATTCATTGAGGGTACAAAGAGTTAGGGTACATTGATTGCATGTTAGGTAAAGTCCCTCTTATGATTGTGTTCCGCCCCCAATACGTGTGCCATATACCATGAACCCGATTCCTCTCCCTGGTCCCTCATTCCCCTACCCCTCCTTATAGTAGATCATCTACTGCCTTCATATTATAATAGGGTACACAGGATTCTTACTTCTCCATTCTTATGATGTTTCTCCATGAAGAATGTGTTTCATCCCAATCAAGGTGGGATTTATCAAATTTTCTTTTTTTTGAGACAGAGTCTCAAGCTGTCGCCCTGGGTAGAGTGCCGTGACATCACAGCTCACAGCAACTTCAAACTACTGGTCTTAAGCGATTCTCTTGTCTCGGCTTCCCAAGTGCTAGGAGGCGCCCGCCACAATGCCCAACTATTTTTTGATTGTAGTTGTCATTGTTGTTGGCAGGCCCGTACTGGATTCGAACCTGCCAGCTCCAGTGTATGTGGCTGGCACCTTAGCTGCTTGAGCTACATGTGCCAAGCCAGGACTTACCCAATTTTCAAAAAACTATATTTAGCCTAAGAACAACACAATTTAGAACCAGTTTAAGAAAAACATTTTTTTACTAACATTTTTGAGTTATACTCAACTTCCCCATCCTTGATACACAACTGTCTCTCAATCAACTAACACTGGTTCTGAGGTGATGAACTCCTCATCCATCAATTTCCTTTAAAAAAAAAAAAAGAGTAAAAATAAGTAATTTCTCACCTGCAATAATTGGCCAGGATGGAGAGAGCCCAGGAAAGGAGATGTATGACAGTAAACAGTTTCCCCATATTTACAGTCTGGTGCTCCAGGGTCTTTTCCAGGTTTCTATGAGGAACATAGCAGGCCCAGTTACTATCATGGAATATATATTATAATCAATAATCCTACAAGTATATTTCATAAGCATGCATTTTATTTATTTATTTTTTCTCTTTGAAACAGAGTCTCAAGCTACCGCCCTGGATAGATTGTCATGACTTCATAGCAACCTCCAACTCTTAGACTTAAGCTATTCTCTTGCCTCATCCTCCCAAGTAGCTGGGACTACAGGGGCCCATCACAAGGCCCGGCAATTTTTTTTTTGTTGTTGTGGTTATCATTGTTGTTTTAGCTGGCCTGGACAGGGTTCGAACCCCCCAGCCACTGTGTATGTGGCCGGCACCCTACCGACTGAGCTACAGGCGCTGTCCAGCATTCATTTTACAAATACAGACTCAGTATCCCTTATGTGAAATGCTTGAGACCAGAAGTGTTTTGGATACCAGTTAGGTAGCCCAACAAAATCTGAAATGCTCCAATGAACATTTCCTTTAAGCTTCATGTTAGTGCTCACAAAGATTCGAACTTTGGTTTTAGTTTTTCAATTTTCAAATTTGGTATATTCAATATGTACTACTAACTACAAAGAAAATACCAATCCTTTCTCCTCAAAAACTTATAGTACAAGAAAGTCAAAATGCATGTCCACAATTTATCACTAGATAACTAACTAAAGCTATACTAATAACAAAAATTTTTTGAGCGGGCTTGGTGCCTGTTGCACAGTGGTTACAGCACCGGCCACATGCACTGAGGCTAGCAGGTTCGAACCCGCCCAGGCCAGCTAAAACAACAACTGCAACTGCAACAACAGAAAGAGCCTGGCTTTGTGGCAGGCACCTGTAGTCCCAGCTACTTGGGAGGCTGAGGCAAGAGAATCACTTAAGCCCAAGAGTTGGAGAATGCTCTGAACTGTGATGTCACAGCACTCTATGAGGGTGACATAGTAAGACTGTCTTTTTTTTTTTTTTTTTTGAGACA
>NW_003852614.1:438542-441764 GCF_000181295.1 Otolemur garnettii
TGGGGATTCGAACCCGCCACCTTAGGTGTATGTGGCTGGCGCCTTAGCCGGTTGAGCTATAGGCGCCGAGCCTAAGACTGTCTTAAGAAAAAAATTTGAGCAGAAACTCACCCGTTTATAGTAGTTCTTTATCTTGGTTGCCATGCCAACCTGCATCATTAAGGGCCCATTTTCCTCACTATACTCTGCAAGAATAAGATCTCCATCTTTTCCTGTGAGGTCCTGAGGTGTGCGCATAAAAAACATCTCTCCACCACCTGAAGCTTGCCTCTCTTGTTCTCTCATCTGCCCAGAACAAAGAAAATAAACTCCAACTTCTGATAGGACACTCACTACACATACTGATGTATTCAATCTAAGACAAACACACCAAAAAAAAAAAAAAAAAAAACAATTAACTTTGCTATTGTTCAATTTCACTGGGAAAACTGAAACATACTATATAGTAAAGTTAAAATAGTACAGTCAGCCCATCCAACCAAAAATCAAAAATATTTGAAAAGAAATTTTACCTGCACTTTTTTGGGTCATTATTCCTCAAATATAACAACCATTTATATTAAGTATCATAAGTAACCTAGAGATGACTTAAACCATATAGGAGGATTATACAGATTATATGTAAATACCATGCTGTAAGGGACTTCCATTTCCAAAAATTTTGGTATCTACAGGAGGTCCTGGAACCAGTCACCCACAGATACTGAGCAATGACTGTACTATGAACACCTATTATCCTACTCACCATGTGACTGATATTTTGCTATTTTTATCTATAACCTTCCTTCTAAAGATTTTGCTGAACCATTTTTTAAAGTTGTAGTAATTATGATCCTTTACCATTAAATATTTTCACATGTACCTCCTAAGAATAAGGAAATTCTCCCAAATAAAACAACATCCTATCACATAGGATGAAATAAATACATAGGAGAGGCTGAGTACAGTAGCTCACAGCTGTAGTCCTAGCACTCTGGGAGGCTGAGCCAAGAGGCTCACTTGAGCTCAGGAGTTCAAGACCAGCCTGAGCAAGAGAAGATCCCATTGGTCTACAAAAAAATAGAAAAATTAGCTGGGTGTGGTGGTTCACACCTGTAGACTGAGCTACTCAGGAGGCTGAGGCAGCTGGATTTGCTTGAGCCCAAGGGTTTGAGGTTGCAGTGAGCTATGATGATGCCATTGCACTCTACCCACAGCAAGAGAGCAAGACTCTCTACCTCAAAAAAAATACTAAAAATAAATAAGTAGGCCGGGCATGGTAGCTCACGCCTGTTGTCCCAGCGCTGTGGGAGGCCGAGGCGGGTAGATCACCTGTGCTCAGAGGTTCGAGACCAGCCAAGACCCCCCTGAGCCAAATGAGCCAGAGTGAGACTCCATCTCTACAACAACAACAGGACAATGAGACAGCTGGACCTAGTGATCCCAGCTCCATGGGGGGGCAAGAAAACACTATAGCAGGAAGAAGTAATTAAAAAAAACCTTCAAAGTAATAAAGTTGAAATTAAAAAAAAATTTAATAAATAAGTAGAAGAAAATAAACAATTCCCTGAATATAATCCAATTTGTACCCTAGTATCTATCTTTCATTAGTTGTTTTCTTCTAACCAGAATTCAGTTATACCTTGGCCTTCTTTTTGATGTGCTTTAGTAAAGGCTGGACTGAGTGGGGACCTGGCTGAGATAATGCCCCAAAGGAGTACTTTTTCAAAGGCGGACGATGGAACTGCCGGAGTTTGATCGGTCCCATATGGGTAGGAAAGAAAGGCTGCCGTAATTCCACAGCAGGAATTGAATGCTAAAACAGGAAATATAAATATTTTTAGCATTTAAAATTAAATACTAACTCCAACATTTAAATTTAAATACTAATTAAATACTAAAATAGGTCAAGATTTACCCATATTCTCCATGAGAACAAAGCAATAGGTTTCACTCCACCACAAAAAAGATCATATTTGTACCTGGATAATATTCCCTCCAAAGGTGCCTCGAAGACCCTGTTGCTTGGGGTAGTAATACTCATCATTGGAGAGATTCCATGGATCTTTCACTTCAGGCTGAGACATGTTCTAATGATAGATCATGAAATAAACTTTAGTCAGACTACCCTTCTCCATTACCTTTCACTGCTCTAAATAGCAAGTCCCTTTTCTCTTTACAGACCTGCTGTGGTTCCTCCTTGATGACTCCTGTTTTTCCTAAGAGAATTCTACTCTTCTTCAGAGATGATTCCTTTTTACTTTCCTTGGAGGGAGAGTTAGAAGTGGCCTCTTCCTTTTCATCAGGAATTTCTGAAGATGAAACAAAAATCACTCTCAAGTTACCATCCCTGCAGATTCACCTTTCTTTTCTTTTCTTTTTTTTTTTTTTTGAGATAGAGTCTCAAGCTGTCACCCTAGGTAGAGTGCCGGGGCGTTACAGCTCACAGCAACCTCAAACTCTTGGGCTTAAGCGATTCTCTTGCCTCAGCCCCCCTCAGTAGCTAGGACTACAGGTGCCTGCCACAACGCCCAGCTATTTTTTATGTTGTTGTTGTTGCAGTTGTCATTGTTGTTTTAGCTGGCCCAGGCCGGGTTCAAACCCACCAGCCTTGGTATATGTAGCCTGTGCCCTACCCACTGAGCTATGGCACCACCAGAATCATCTTTCTTACTGTCATCTATGCAGTTCCTGAAAAGCTCTCTCATCCCACCCCAAATCAATTCTAATCCATGATTCACTCTAACTAAACTATGGTGACAATGCAGTTTCCACTTTTCCAACATACCTACATAAGTTTCCCCCTAAACAATAAAGAAATAGTACAAACTGAAAGCCACAACTCTGACTGCTAAAACTGTTACCTGGAGCTTTTAGTCTTGACGTTCTCCAACCCTTCTGACTCCCTCCTGCCCTTTGACATTACCAATAAGCTGCCAGAGTTGGAGTAGGAATACTGGCCTCTGCCAGTAACGTACCCAAAATAAGGTTTTCATCGTTGGGATCAAGTGTCAAAATAGGAGGCTCCAAAAGCCGGGGCATGGCCTGAGCGTCCCAAATAATATTGTCCTCCCAACGTCCATACACCAGCTCCTCATTGTCAATGGGAAAAATAGAGTACCAAGGTTTGTCATCATCCAGAGTGGCTGCAAAACCTAGTCAAAAACAGAAGGAAATAACAACAAATAAAACATTTATATCCCTTTCACAATCATGATTTTGGCAAGGAGCAAAAAAAAAAAA
>NW_003852614.1:442111-444230 GCF_000181295.1 Otolemur garnettii
AAAAAAAAAAAAAAAAAAAAGTCATAGACAAAAATATTCGCTGTAACATTATTTATATTACTCAAAATTGAACCAGCCTAAATGCTTAATAAGGAACAATTAAATGAAGAATGGTAATAAATAGGGGCGGCACCTGTATGTAGCTCAGTGAGCAGGGCACTGGCCCCATATAACAAGGGTAGCACGTTCAACCTGGCTCCACAACAAAAAAATAGCTGGGCATTGTGGCAGGCGTCAGTAGTCCCAGCTACTTGGGAGGCTAAGGAAAAGAGAATCGCCTAAGCCCAAGAGCTGGAGGTTGCTGTGAGCTGTGACACCACAGCACTCTACTGATGGCAACAAAGTGAGACTCTGTTTCTTAAAAAAAAATAAAGAGCTGCGCCTGTGGCTCGGTGGATAGGGCACTGGCCCCATATACCAAGGGTGGCAGGTTCAAACCTGGCCCCAGCTGAACTGCAACAAAAAAATAGCTGGGCGTTGTGGCGGGTGCCTGTAGTCCCAGATACTTGGGGGGCTGAGACAAGAGAAACGCCTAAGCCCAGGAGTTGGAGGTTGCTGTGAGCTGTGTGACACCATGGCACTCTACCCAGGGGGACAGCTTGAGACTCTGTCTCAAAAAAATAAATAAATAATAAAATAAAATAAATAATGGTAATAAATGGTATGGTAAAATATAAAAAAGAAACCAATGTCATAAACATATATAGTAAATGGTAATAAAGCATATTAATAGGCTGGACATGGTGGCTCACACCTGTAATCCTAGCACTCTGGGAGGTCAAAGCAGGAGTATCCTTTGAGCTCAGGTATTCAAGACAAGCCGGTGCAAGAGTGACACACCGTTTCTACCAAAGTTAGAAAAATTAGCTGGAAGTGATGCCATGTGCCTGTAGTCCCAGCTTCTCGAGAGACTGAGGCAGGAGGACTGCTTGAGCCCAGGAGATTGAGGATGCTCAGAACTGGGCAGATTGCCATCGCGCTCTACCCTCAGCAACAGAATTTTAAGACTTTGTCTCAAAAAAAGAAAATAGACAAATTTGTTTTTCCTCCAAATTATAAAACTAATCTAGATTAGGCTCGGTGCCTGTAGCTCAAGTGGCCAGGGCACGAGTCACATAAACCGAAGCTGGTGAGTCTGAATCCAGCCTGGGCCCACCAAACAACAATGACAACTACAACCAAAAATAGCCAGGCATTGTGGTGGGCACCTGTGGTCCCCTAGCTACTTGGGAGGCTGAGGCAAGAGAATCACTTAAGCTCAGGAGTTTGAGGTTGCTATGAGCTGTAACGCCCCGGCACTCTACCCAGGGTGACAGCTTGAGACTGTCTCAAAAAAAAAAAAAAAATTAATCTAGGTTAACTGAAGAAAATTTAATAGAAATGCACAAAGAATAAACTGCAGCTATGCTCTTACAAATCGTAAATAACCACCATGACCCTTTAGTGTTTAGCTTTCCATGTTTACATAAAACATAAAAATGTTTTTTTATTTGCGCAAATGATATATCATCAAATATGAGATCAGACAATCAGGTTCATGAAATCATCCTCAAGAAAGTGCTACATACCTCACTGCTGAGTATCACTATAGTGTCACCTCTGAAGTACTCCTCTTGGGAAGCTATACACCAATGCCAGCGCCTAGTCCACCCTTCATAACATTTTTTCCAAGACAATTTGTGAGCTTATTTGTCTGACCTCATATGTTTGATATCTTTTTTTCCGTTTAAAATTAGTTTCCTATGCTTGCTGTAGCAGCACATATACTAAAATTAGAACAATACAGAGATTGGCATAGCCCCCGCACAAGGATGACATGCAAATTCGTGAAACGCTCCATATTTTTGTTGCTACTGATGTTCTTGGGTGCAGAAATGGAGACTTCAGTAAGTGAAGTGACTCACTCAATTGAATTATCTTTGGGCTACACATTCCTATTAAAAAGCTTCACATCCCTAATCAAAAAGCTAGTGCTGGCTTGGCGCCTATGGCTCAAGTGGCTAAGGCGCCAGCCACATACACCTAAGGTGGCGGGTTCGAATCCAGCCCAGGCCCGCCAAACAACAATGACAGCAGCGACCAAAATATAGCCAGGCGTTGTGGCAGGTGCCTGTGGTCC
>NW_003852614.1:445124-446906 GCF_000181295.1 Otolemur garnettii
CAGGAGATTTGCTTGAGCCCAGGAGTTGGAGGTTGCTGTGAGCTGTGATGCCACAGCACTCTACCCAGGGGAATAGCTTGAGGCTCTGTCTCAAAAGAAAAAAAAATTGAGGTTCCCAGGACGGTACCTGTGGCTTAGTAGATAGGGCACTGGCCCCATATACCGAGGGTGGGGGGTTCAAACCCAGCCTCAGCCAAACTGCAACAAAAAAATAGCCAGGTGTTATGGCAGGTGCCTGTATTCCCAGCTACTCAGGAGGCTAAAGCAAGAGAATTGCCTAAGCCTAGGAGTTAAAGATTGCTGTGAGCTGTGTGATGCCACGGTACTCTACCAAGGGCAATAAAGTGAGACACTGTCTCAAAAAAAAAAAAAATTGAAGTTCCCACGTCATCAAACATTTTTTGACAAACATTTTTATGACAAAACTGTAAATAATACAGAGAAATATTTGTTAAGTGAAAAGCACACCATATAAAACTATATACAGACATGAACTCAACCACATACATACATGAGGAATGAAAATAAAATACACCACAAAGTTCACAGTTGATAATCTCTAGATGGAGTACTGTTTTGTTTTGTTTTTGACACTATACTGTGTTTCCAAAGTTTTCAACAGTTTAAGTATGGAATACCTTTGTTTTTAAAACCTACTTAAGGATAAAAAGGCAAGCCAGGCATGGTGACTCACACCCGTAATCCTAGGAATCCTCTTATGCACCTTTCAGGCGGGTGGACTGCTTGAGCTCACAAGTTCAAGACCAGCCTGAGCAAAAGGGAGACCCCCCCCATCTTTACCAAAAATAGAAAAACTGGTTTAGCACCTGTAGCTCAGCGGCTAGGGTGCTGGCCACGTACACTGGGCCTGGCAGGTTCGAACCTGGCCCAGGCCTGCTAAACAACAATGACAACTACAACAAAAAAAAACAGCCAGGCATTATGGTGGGCGACTGTAGTCCCAACTACTTGGGTAGCTGAGGCAAGAGAATCACTTAAGCCAAAGAGTTTGAGGTTGCAGTGAGCTGTGACACTACAGTATTCTGCTGAGAGTGACATAGTAAGACTCTGTCTCAAAAAAAAATAGAAAAACTGACATAAGAGGATCGCTTAAGCCCAAGAATTGGAGGTTGCTATGAGCTATGCCTCCATGGCACTCTACCCAGGGTGACAGCCTGGGACTCCATCTTAAAAGAAAAAAAAAAAAAAGAAACTAAACAAAAAAGAAAAAAGTAAATAGCTTGCTCCCTACCACACCCTCTCCAGCCCCTTCCCCACCCCTCAAAAAAAAAAGAAAACTATGTAACCCAGATGTTGTGGTGGGCACCTGGACTGCTTGACCCCAGGAGTATGAGGTTGCTGTGAGCTAAGCTGATGGTATGGCACTCTAGCCTGGGCGATAAAACACTGTCTCCAAAAGTAAAAAGAAAAGAAACTACACGACTGGGTACAGTGGCACATGCCTATAAGTAATCCTAGCATTCTGGAAGGTTGAAATGGGATCTCTTAAAGCCAGGAGCTCAAGACCAGCCTATGAAACATAGTGAGACCCCTGACTCTACAAAAAAAAAATAAATAAATAAGGAAAATTAGCCAGGTATGGTGGCATATGCCTATAGTCCCAGCTATTAGGGAGGCTGAGGCAGAAGGATTGTATAAGCCCAGGAGCTTGAGATTGCATGAATTATGATGATACTCACTGCACTCTACAGACCCACAGTCTTAAAAAAACAAAAGAACAGGCTCGGCGCCTGTGACTCAAGTGGCTAAGGCACCAGCCAC
>NW_003852614.1:447067-448467 GCF_000181295.1 Otolemur garnettii
CCAGGAGTTGGAGGTTGCTGTGAGCTGTGATGCCACAGCACTCTACCCAAGGGGACAGCTTGAGGCTGTCTCAAAAAAAAAAAAAAAAAGCCAAAAGAACAAGCATAGTCCATCCTAGCTTGTTAATAGAGTATAAAACTATACTGACTAGAGCCCCTGCATGCACAGGGCAGGACATGTCAGAAGGGCACCTGGCAGGGGCGGAATGCAGTGCACCCCTGCTCCCTTGCGCCCCGCCCCAACCTGGTGCCTGCAGTGTGCAGGCAGAGGACACTGAGAAGCCATGAGTGGCCAGCCAGGGAAGGCGGCGGCACTGCTACTCAAGCTGCTCCTGGAGGCTCTGCCACAGTCAAGACTTCCTGTTTTTCTAAACATCCCCCAACAATTGAAGTAAATAAGAATGCTAGTTCCTGTGGCTCATGTGGCTCAGTGGGTAGGGCACCTGCTGCATGTACCAAGGGTGTGAGTTCAAACCCCGCCCTAGCCAAACTGCAACAAAAAAATAGCCATGTGTTGTGGCAGGTGACTGTACTCCCAGCTACTCAGAAGGCTGAGGCAAGAGAATCACCTAAGCCCAAGAGTTGCAGGTTGCTGTGAGCTATGTGATGCCACAGCACTCTATCAAGGGTGATAAAGTAAGACTCTGTCTACAAAAAAAAAGGAATACTAGTTCCTAGCCAAGTTACAAGAGCAGGCTATTTCAAAAACAAAGTTGCTGCCCTGGAGGTCAACCATGCCACGTTCTGTTACAGTGTTTCTGGAAGGAGTGGGGGACAGCCAGCTGCAAACACTACTTGAATATGAGATTCCACAGATGTTGGCCTGCCTGAAAAAGATCCCCTCTCATCAAAAGCAGTTTCAGTCTAACTTTTCATTATGGTGTAGAAAAGAATCAACACCAGGTTTTTTGTTGACACTGGAAGAGGTCTTGAAAATCTACTTTCAGGGACAGTTATTGATGTCGAGGTGACCAGGAAGGAATGGTATAATTTTTTTCTTGTGAGTCAGTTTGTGCAAGAAGAAACTATCACCCCTACACACTATAATGTCATCTATGATGAGGCTGGCTTGAGTCCAGATGAAGTACAGCATTTAACTTATAGTCTGTGCCACATATATAATAACTGGATAGTTTGTAATTTGAGCTAGTCTCATAAACAATGAAAACACCCAGGAAAATGTTGTTACCAAGAAAATAACTGACTGAGATGTGCAGCCAGGAGTCAGGATATGGGTTCCTCGTTTAAGAAAAGCAAGTTGGGCTCGGAGCCTGTGGCTCAAGCGGCTAAGGCGCCAGCCACATACACCCAAAGTGGCGGGTTCGAATCCCCAGCCCGGCCCACCAAACAACAATGATGGCTGCAACCAAAAAATGGCCAGGCGTTGTGGCGGGTGCCTGT
>NW_003852614.1:450088-452153 GCF_000181295.1 Otolemur garnettii
CTCTACCCAGGGGGACAGCTTGAGGCTCTGTCTCAAAAAAAAATGAAAATTACTAAATGTGACAGAGCCCTGGGGACATTGATTCCTTTCTTACACACCAGTATTGCTTACCTCCATCATTTTACATTTTATCACAGGTTCATGTTCTGTCTTCCTCAGTTTGAAGCCATAGTCAAACCCACTTCCATCTTCAGGGACACCCAACATATCATACCACAGTCGGGCAGGCCCATAACGCCACTCTGCTACTCTTGGTTTCGTATCTGTCACTTTATCTGTATCTCCAGTTGATTGGGAAAATTTGGACTCCACAGGAGCCATCATTGTGATCTGTAACAGAACAAGGAAAGGAGAGAATTTCTCAATTTCAGACGTCCTAACACTATAGGGAGTCAACAATGAGAAGACAATTTTTTTCTTTCGAGACAGAGTCTCACTTTGTAGCAATCAATAGAGTACCATGATGTCATAGCTCACAGCAACCTCTAACTCTTGGGCTCAAGCGAGCCTCTTGCCTCAGCCTCTCAAGTAGTTCGAACTACAGGTGCCTATCACAATGCACAGCTATTTTTAGAGATGGGCGTCTCACTCTTGCTTAGGCTGGTCTCGAACTCTTGAGGACAGAGAGGCTGGTCTCTGAGGACCCACCTAGGAGGTAAATTTAAAGAAGCCATAAAGCAGGAATCTTTTTTTTTTTTTTTAAGAGGAGCCGTCTAATTTTATCACCCTAGGTAGAGTGCCATAGCGTCACAGCTCACAGCAACCTCCAACTCCTGGGCTTAGGCAATTCTCTTGCTTCAGCCTCCCAAGTAGCTGGGTAGCTGGCTCCCTCCACAACACCTAGCTCTTTTTTGTTGCAGTTTGGCTGGGCCAGGTTTGAACTCACCACCCTTGGTATACGGGGCCGATGCCCTTACCCACTGAGCCACAGGCGCTGCCTAGGCAGGAATCTTTATGAGTTAGAAAGCAAACAATGGAAGTATATCAGGGCACATTTTGCCTATAATTTAAAACTTCCTAGTCAGCAGTGTATTACCACCTACTGCTCTGCTCCCCCACCTCAGCCAATAATTACTTTTCTACCACAATAGGGAAAGGAACAGTCACTAAGATTGCATTTATGATTACTCATTGAGAATCAGCACAAAGGCTCAGTGCCTATAGCTCAGTGGCTTGGGTACCGGCCACATACACCGGGGCTGGTGGGTTTAAACCCAGCCTGGGCCTGCCAAACAATGAGGACGACGACGACGACAACAATAGCTGGGCGATGTGGCGGGCACCTGTATTCCCAGGTACTGGGGAGGCTGAGGCAAGAGAATCTCTTAAGCCCAAGAGTTTGAGGTTGCTGTGAGCTATGATGCCACGGCATTCTAGCAAGGGCAACATAGTGAGAAACTTGTCTTAAAAAAAAAAAAGAGAGAGAATTAACACAGAATTCTGCCTAAACTGTTATTCCCAATTTAGACATAAGCTAGAGAGAACTCATTTGTTCCCCTCATGGGCCTTAATCCCAGGTCTCTTTTGCCTACTTCATCATCAGAGAGACATTGCTCTGGAGGTGGTGGTGGAGCATAGTCATAGTTCCACAAAGACTTCTGGTTAACTTCTGATTCTACTGAGCATTCCACCTCCTGGATATGCCCTTCTTGTATCAGCTCACGGTGCTTCTTTTTTCTCTTCCTCCGAGCACTCCGCCAAACAGATGGGACATTCTTCCCAGGTCCAAAAAGACGAAGGAAGCGTAATACCTAGAACATAGAACATATTACTGTGTCAGACTGGAAAATAATAGCAACTGAGCCTGAAAACTGCTTTGAAGAATCTATTCAACTCTGAGGGAGGAATCAAGACATGTTCAGACTTATAACATCTAACATGCATATAAAAAAAAAAATCCAGGCCAGGCACAGTGGCTCACACCTATACTCCTAGCACTCTGGGAGGCTGACCAGCGGATCACCTGAGCTCACAGGTTTGAGACCAGCCTGAGCAAGAGCGAGACCCTATCTCTCAAAATAGGTGGGCATTGTGACGAAGTGCATATAGTCCCAGCTACTTGGGA
>NW_003852614.1:452443-456516 GCF_000181295.1 Otolemur garnettii
AAAAAAAAAAAAAAAAGAGTTTGAGGTTGCAGTGAGCTATGACACTATGGCACTCTACCCAGAGCAGCAAAGTGAGATTCTGTCTCAAAAAAAAAAAAAAAATTCCAGTAATAATTTAGAATAGCCTTTTTAAGGCAATAGGACAATTTCTAATGAGAATAGCATAAATCACATTTACGAGCAATATATGTAACTTCAAAAAAAGACCTAATACAGTCTGAAGAGCTCTTACATTGTCAATAATATGGCACTGCTTAGCTCTTGTCCATTCTATAATCAGCATCTTTTTTTTTTTTTTTTTGGAGACAGAGTGTCACTATGTCACCCTCGGTACAGTGCCGTGATGACACAGCTCACAGCAACCTCAAACTCCTAGGCTCAATCAATTCTCTTGCCTCAGTCTCCCAAGTAGCTGGGACCACAGGCAGCCACCACAGCACCCAGCTATTTTTTGTTGCAGTTGTCATTGTTGTTCAGCTGGTCCAGGCCAGGTTCGAACCCACCAGTCTCTGTTTATGTGGCTGGCCCAGTAACCACTGTGCTATGGGCACTGAGCCTATAATCAGCATCTTAACAACAGAACTTAGTATTTGAAAGAGGCCAATGGTTTATAACACTGGCATTCCTCATACAAAGTACCTTTTCCAGGCTGGGTGCAGTGGCTCAGATCTGTAATCATTAACACTCTGAGAGGCCAAGGTGGGTGGATTGCTTGAGCTCAGGAGTTCGAGACAAGCCTGAGTAAGAGCAATACCTTGTGTCTACTAAAAACAGAAAAAAGTAGCACGGTGTCGTGGTAGATGCCTATAGTCCCAGCTACTTTGGACATGGAAACAAGAGGATCTCGAGCCCAGGAAATTGAGGATGCTGTGAGCTTTGATGACACCACAGCACTCTACCCAGGGCGACAAAGTGAGATTCTGTCTCAACAAAAAAGAACAATTAGTACCTTTCCAGGACGAAATTCTGGGAAAAGTTCTGTGACACTTGGCAACAATTTGGTGGCATCATGCTGCATAATCCCGGCCAATGGTAGGGTCAGCTTTCCATCTTCAGATTCTGCCTGTGTTGCATCCTGAGGTCCCATCTCAGATTCTGAGTCAGAGGAACTACTGAAGTCCACTTTTTCTGAGGCCAAAGAGGAAGGGGCAATGATGGAGGGCAAGATGATGCCTTCTCCATCTTCAGACACTGTAACAAGGAAGAGAAACCCCTTTGGCATGTAACTGTGAACATATTTTTCAAATTCAGCCAACACCCACTCTAGGCTATACGCACGGCTCAATGGCAGGGGATATAGTCTCAAGCACCCAGATTACTAGTATGCAACCCAGAAAACTCATTGCAACTCATAATCTCCCACCATCCCCAACTCACCTTGTACCTGGTACCCTAGGGTTGTGATGAGAAAAAACAAACACTATTACTACATTTACTACTTTCTATAAGCGACCAATATTGTAACCAATATTGTGACCAATAGTAAAATTATATCATACTTTATACCAGTTAGGTTTTATTATGTCCAGTTAAGGACCCATAAGCTAGAAAATTTTTTCCAGCCCACACAGTAACAATGAGATTGTTTAGCACAAAACAAGATCTATGACACAAAGGTAAAAGTTGATATTTAGCCTGCAGACTAAAAAAGGAAATGGCTTAAAACTCGAGCAGGAGGACTTTAGGTTAACTTAAGCCTCGAAACACAGGAGATCAAACATGATACTCTTCCCCAATCTTCTAAATGAGGACCAGGTTATTACCATTACAGGCACAGGAATAGGTTAGATGATCAATGAAGACCTTACCAGCCTTTGAAAACTCTGAATATCTGATAATTAACGCTATATGACTTATACATTATAAGGCACTTTCCTTATTTAAACATTTAATTTAAAAGAAAGCCATTTGAACTGGTAGTTTCCAAATACCAGCAGGCAGATCGGTTGCATCAGAAATTTCTTAGAGAACTCTCTTTAAAATTACTGGGCTTGGCTCGGCGCCTATAGCTCAACCGGCTAAGGCGCCAGCCACATACACCTAAGGTGGTGGGTTCGAATCCCCAGCCCGGACCCGCCAAACAACAATGACGGCTGCAACCAAAAGATAGCCGGGCGTTGTGGCGGGCGCCTGTAGTCCCAGCTACTTGGGAGGCAGAGGCAGGAGACTCGCTTGAGCCCAGGAGTTGGAGGCTGCTGTGAGCTGTTATGCCACGGCACTCTACCCAGGGGGACAGCTTGAGGCTCTGTCTCAAAAAAAAAAAAAAAAAATTACTGGGCTCTACCCTAGATCTTCTGAATCAGACTCTCCAGGGATATTTTTTAAAGACTCAAGATGAATCTGAAGAATAGCCAGATGTGAGAACCACTGACCTAAACTACTACTACTTGAACACATGCTAAAATACTATTGCCGGGGCGGCGCCTGTGGCTCAAAGGAGTAGGGCGCCGGCCCCATATGCCAGAAGTGGCAGGTTCAAACCTAGCCCCGGCCAAAAGCTGCAAAAAAAAAAACTGTTGCCAAACTTTTTTTTAAAGACAGAGTCTCACTCTGTCCACTTGGGTTAGAATGCCCTAGTATCATAGCTCATAGCAATCTCAAACTCCTAGGCTCAATCAATTCTCTTGCCTCAGCCTCCCTAGTAGCTGGGACTACAAGTATGAACCAGCATGACTGGCTACTTTTCCAGGCCAGAGACAGGGTCTTGCTCTTGCTCTGGCTGGTCTCAAACTCCTGAGCTCAAGTAATCGACCTGCCTCAGCCTCCTAAAGAGCTAGGATTACAGGTGTGAGCCACTGTACCTGGCCTACCAAATGTTTCAAAAGTTAAAAAAAAAAGAGGAAGAAAAAAGAATGCTTTAAAAGTAAAATTTCCTTTTAATACTAAATTTTGAGACTATATGAATCATTTCTAGACATTTTATCCTTTCCTAACAGCTTTTGCTTTAATTGTCCCTTATGTATGTGTCAAAAATCTGTATTTATGAATGGAAACTTGCTCCTTAGTATAGACACTTTTTACTTACCACCAGTAATAGCATCTTGGTCCTTATCCTTCTTCACTGGTCCTGAGGGTGGAGGTGGGGGAGGCATTAACTTGCAATCAATGTCTTCACAATCAGCATCATAGTCATCTTCATCATAATCTAACAAAACCAAGAAGGTGATCTCAGTATCTAAAATGTTATATAACTGCCTTGCACCCCGGGCCACACAAAAATTTAAAGCACCAGTGCCAGATGAGATGGCTCACACCGGTAATCCTTGCACTCTGAGGCCGAGGCAGGTGGATTGCCTGAGCTTACCAGTTGAGACCAGCCTGAGCCAGAGGGAGACCTCATCTCTAAAAAAAATAGCCAGGTGTTGTGGTGGGCACCTACAGTCCCAGCTACTTGGGAGGCTGAGGCAAGAGAATCTCTCAAGCCCAAAAGTTTGAGATTGCTGTGAGCTGTGAAGCCACAGCACTCTACTGAGGGCAACTCTGTCTCAAAAAAAGAAGAAAAACGTAAAGCACCACACATATATCCCTTAAGAATACACAAGAGACTTTTCTGCACCACTCAGAGAGGGCCCATACGGCGTTGTTCTGGATTTCCACCATAACTTAAAGGGAAATTTTCACAATGCCCAGAGCCCTTGATGTCCTGCAAATGAAGGAGGATGTCCTCAAAATCCTTGCAGCAGGAACTCACTTAGGTGGCACCAACCTTCCAAATGAAACAGTACATCTACAAAAGGAAAAGTGATGGCATCTACATCATAACTCTGAAGAGGACCTGGGAAAAACTTCTGTTGGCAGCTCGGGCCATTGTTGCCATTGAAAACCCTGCTGATGTCAGTGTCATATCTTCTAGGAATACTGGCCAGCAAGCTGTGCTGAAGTTTGCTGCTGCCACTGTAGCCACTCCTATGGTTGGCCGCTTCACTCCCAGAATCTTCACTAACCAGATTTAGGCAGCCTTCCAGGAGCCTCATCTTCTTTTTTTTTTTGAGACAGAGCCTCAAGCTGTCCCCCTGGGTAGAGGGCCGTGGCATCACAGCTCACAGCAACCTCCAACTCCTGGGTTCAAGCGA
>NW_003852614.1:457259-459181 GCF_000181295.1 Otolemur garnettii
TTTTTGGTTGCAGCCGTCATTGTTGTTTGGCGGGTCCGGGCTGGGGATTCGAACCCGCCACCTTAGGTTTACATGGCTGGCGCCTTAGCCGGTTGAGCTATAGGTGCTGAGCCCAGCTCCTAAGTTTACTGCTACACAACCAGAGGTTGCAGAATGGTCAGAAGGCGTTCAGGTGCCCTCTGTGCCTATTCAGCAGTTCCCCACTGAAGAATGGAGTGCTCAGCCTGCCACTGAAGACTGGTCTGCAGCTCCCACTACTCAGGCCACTAAATGGGCAGGAACAACCACTGAGTGGTCTTAAGCTGTTCTTCCACAAGCTCTTAAACAAGATGGAAATAAAGTTGGAGGAAAATAAACATCAGTTTAAAAATAAAGAATACATAAGAGATGTACATTAAGCCTTTAGAAAGAAATGGCATTGGCTCAGCACCTGTTGCTCAAGCTGCTAAGGTGCCAGCCACATACACCTGAGCTGGCGGGTTCAAATCCGACCCAGGCCCACCAAACAACGACGGCTACTACCAAAAAAAGAAAGAAATGGCATCGTGGTATAGACAAATAATACCATAACATTATGTTTAGTATTTCCTATAGGATATGAGCGCTTCCAAGAATTGTTAGAAATCTTTTTTTTTTTTTTTTTTTTTTTAAGACAGAGTCTCAAGCTGTCACCCTGGGTAGAGTGCCGTCACAGCTCACAACAACCTCAAACTCTTGGGCTCAATCGATTCTCTTGCCTCAGCCTCCCAAGTAACTGGACTACAGGCACCCACCACAACACCCGGCTACTTTTTGGTTGTAGTTGTCACTGTTGTTTGGCGAGCCCAGGCCCACCAGCTCCGGTGTATGTGACTGACACCCTAGCTGCCTGAGCTACAGGTGCTGAGCCTGTTTGAAATGTTTTGGTTCCTTCTCTGATCATATGTTTTTTTTTTTAATTTTTTTACACTATTCAATCTCATACTTTTTTTTTTTTTTGAGATAAGAGTCTTACTTTGTCACTCTCAGTAGAGTGCTACAGCAACATAGCTCACAGCAACCTCAAATTCTTGGGCTCAAGCAATTCAATCTCATATTTAAATTAAAACTTCTTCCTTTGTCAGTTTCTCATAAGACTGGTCTTTCTCCCCACATCTCATGTCTTTGACACACTTTTAATGTCTACCATCTGCAGTTTATTATTCTTTTCATTGCCCTTTAACTGCTGGCACATTTCAATACTTGGTCTTGAACATATTCTGCTTTTATTACCATACATACCCCCTTTCCAAATTATCACCCATAGAGGGGCCCATAGGTCAGTGGTTAGGGTGCCAGCCACATGCTCTGGGGCTGGTGGGTTCAAACTTGGCCCGGGCCTGCTAAACAAAAAATCATAGCTGTGCATTGTGGTGGGTGCCCGTAGTCCCAGCTACTAGGGAAGCTGAGGCAAGAGAATTGCTTGAACCCGAGAGTTGGAGGTTGCTATGAGCTAAGACACCAAGGCACCAAGAGTGACAAAGTAAGATTCTCTATACCAAAGGTAACCAAGTAAGATCCTGTCTCAGAAGAAAGAAAAAAGAATCACCTTTACCTAAATTAAACCCAAATTTATTTATCTTGCCCCAACTTAACCCCTTTATAATTCTATCACATCTTCTGCTATCTAAAAAATGTTTCCAGGTGGCACCTGTGGCTCAAGGAGTAGGGCGCTGGCCCCATGTACAGGGGTGGCGGGTTCAAGCCCAGCCCCAGCCAAAACTACAAAAAAAAAGTCTTTCCACTCAGATATTCAACTATATCTTTTTTTTTTTTTTTGAGACAGAGGTTTTACTCTGTAGCCCTGGGTAGAGTGCTGTGGCAGCACAGCTCACAGCAACCTCAAACTCCTGAGCTCAAGCAATCCTCTTGCCTAAGTCTCCGAAGAAGCTGGGACTACAGGC
>NW_003852614.1:459498-466736 GCF_000181295.1 Otolemur garnettii
TTTTTTTTGTAGAGACAAAAATCTCACTGTCACCTCAGTAGAGTGCCGTGGCATCACACAGCTCACAGCAACCTCCAACTCCTGGGCTTAGGTGATGATTCTCTTGCCTCAGCCTCCTGAGTAGCTGGGACTACAGGCACCAGCCACCAATGCCTGGCTATTTCTTTTTTGCAGTTTGGCCGGGGCCGGGTTTGAACCCCAACCTCAGTATATAGGGCCGGTGCCCTACCCACTGAGCCACAGGCACGGCCCTAGTTTTTGTATTTTTAGTAGAGATGGGTCTCACTCTTAGGGAGGCTAGTCGCGAACTCATGAGCTCAAGCAATCCACCTGCCTCAGTCTCTCAGAATGCTAGTATTACAGACATGAGCCACCATACCCGTTCTCAACTGTATCTTACAAAACACTGAAATATCCTTCATATCTTTTTTTTTTCTTCTTGAGACTGTTTCACTCAGTCCACCTGGGTAGAGTGCCGTAGCATCATAGCTCACAGCAACCTCAAACTCCCAGGCTTGAGCAATCTTCTTGCCTCAGCCTCTCCTGTAGCTGGAGGTACAGGTGCCTGCCACAATACCCAGCTAGTTTTTCTACTTTTAGTAAAGATGGGGTCTCACTCTTACTCAGGCTGGTCTTGAACTTCTGAGCTCAAATAATCTACCTGCCTTGGCTTCCTAGACTGCTAGGTTTATAAGCATAAGCCACCAAGCCCAGACTGAAGGATTTTTATAAATGAGAAATCCAAGCTTCAGAAATTGAGCAACTTGCCCCAGGTCACACTAAATGTAGGTTCAGGATTTGAACCTATGATATTTGGAATCTGGGACATTTTGACTCCTGAGTCCCTTTTCTTTTTGTTAGAATATCCTTCTTACTCAACCAACTATGTTGGTTTATAATTCTTTAAGGCATCTCAAATCCCAAGTAACATATAGGGAAAGATGCTGTAAAATTATTCTATCAGTTTGTTTGTTTGTTTTGAGACAGAGTCTCATTTTGTCACCCCGATAAGAATGTCATGGCAGGCTCGGCACCTGGGGCTCAAGTGGCTAAGGCGCCAGCCACATACACCTAAGGTGGCAGGTTCAAATCCAGCCCGGGCCCGCCAAACAATGATGGCTGCAACCAAAAAATAGCCGGGTATTGTGGCAGACGCCTGTGGTCCCAGCTACTTGAGAGGTTGAGGCAGGAGACTCACTTGAGCCCAGGAGTTGGAGGTTGCTGTGAGCTGAGATGCCACAGCACGCTACCCAGGGGGACAGCTTGAGGCTCCTGTCTCAAAAAAAAAAGAATGCTATGGCATTAGAGCTCACAGAAACCTCAGACTCTTGGGCTCAAGCAATTCTCTTGCCTCAGCCTCCCAAGTAGGTGGAACTACAGGCCCCCGCCACAACATCCGGCTATTTTTAGAGATAGGGGTTTAGCTATAGCTCAGGCTGGTCTGAAACTCGTGAGCTCAGGCAATCTACCTTGGCCTCCCAGAGTGCTGGGATTACAGGCTTGAGCCACCTCGCCCTTCCCTGTTCTATCCTTGATTATTGCTATTTGGCAGTGTGTTTTCCACACCTTTCAAGAAAACCTACTGGCAAATTCCGCTCACACACTACTCTCTCATTTCTAAATATCTCCACTTATGCCATTAGCTTCCTAGAGAACAAGAGAACATGGAAATGAGCATCTCAGAGTACTGAAATTCAATCCAATGCAAAATCTGCTTTCTCCAGGGAGTTAGCTCATAAAGTCCACCTAAGAAACCCCCACAGAAAATATTCTCTTCCTTAACATCTCTAGTCAAGACAACAAACCCAGGGAGGAGCCTGTGGCTCAGTGAGTAAGGCGCCGGCCCCATATACCAAGGGTGGCGGGTTCAAACCCAGCCCCGGCCAAACTGCAACAAAAAATAGCCGGGCGTTGTGGCGGGCGCCTGTAGTCCCAGCTACTTGGGAGGCTGAGGCAGAAGAATCGCCTAAGCCCAGGAGTTGCAGGTTGCTGGAGCGACTCCGCTGCACTCTACCGAGGGCGAAAAAGTGAGACTCTGTCTCTACAAAAAAAAAAAAAAAAAGACAACAAACCCAAACCTGGAAATTATAACTTCCGGTGAAAATCAAAGCTGCCAACATCTCCTCCTTTAATCAGGGTGCTCAAAAATAGTAACAATGTTATTTGTCTTAGTTATTCTGATAGCCCATCAAAACTAAATATAATGTCCTATTACAGAAACATACGCTTATAGTTGGTTTGTCTTGTTATTATAAATAATTACTTTGCATTTATTTATTTCATCTTCCTCACATGTTATCAGTATCTCTAAAGGTAGGTCCTGGGTGGTACCCATAGTTCAGTGGGTAGGGCGCCAGCCACATACACCAAGGCTGGTGGGTTCAAACTTGGCCAGGGCCAGCTAAACAACAATGACAACTGCAACAAAAAAATAGCCAGGCGTTGTGGCAGGCACCTGTAGTCCCAGCTATTTGGGAGGCTGAAGCAAGAGAATCACTTAAAACCAAGAGTTCGAGGTTACTGTGAGCTATGATGCTACAGCACTCTATTGAGAGCAACACAGTAAGACACTGTCTCAAAAAAAAAAAAAAAGAAAAAGAAAAGAACACTCAAAGCCATTAACTGGCCCTGAAAATATTCAGTTCAAGTATTTACCAAGGTTTTATCTACATTTCTCAGCAGACTGAAATCTAATTCAGAGAGATGGACAGTGTATAAATAATGAGCAAATTCACATAAAAGTTTCAATCAGTGGGCCAGTGAGGTGGCTCACACCTATAATCCTAGCACAATGGGAGGTCAAGGCAGGTGTATTGCCTGAATTCACAGGTTTGAGACCTGCCTGAGACAGAGTGAGACCTCATCTCTAAAAAAAAATACCTGGGCATTGTGGTAGGTGCCGGTAGTCCTAATTACTTGGGAGGCTGAGGCAAGAGAATTGCTTGAGCACAGGAGTTTGAGGTTGCTGTGACCAATGATGCCACAGCACTATACCGAGGGCGACAAAGTGAGACTCTGTCTCAAAAAAAGAAAAAAAAGTGGGGCAGCACCTGTGGTTCAGTGAGTAGGACACCAGCCCCATATAGGGTTCAAACATGGCCTCAGCCAAACTGCAAAAAAAAACCAGCCAGGCGTTGTGGCGGGCACCTGTAGTCCCAGCTACTCAGGAGGCTGAGGCAAGAGAATCACCTAAGCCCAGGAGTTAGGAGGTTGCTGTGAACTATGATACCACTGCACTCTACCAAGGGCGACAAAGTGAAACTCTATCTCTAAAAATAAATAAATAAATAAAGGTAGGTCCTATATCTTTTATTTTTTGTAGGTTATTTCTTGTGTACATGGTATACTTAATTCTCTTCACATAAGAAAAGTACTCAAGGCTTGGTGCCTATAGCTCAAGCGGCTAAGGCACCAGCCACATACATCAGAGCTGCCGGATTCAAATCCAACCCAAACCTGCCAAACAACAATGACATCTACAGCCAAAAAATAGCCCGGCGTTGTGGAGGGCATCTGTAGTCCCAGCTACTTGAGAGGCTGAGGCAAGAGAATCACTTAAGCCCAGGAGTTGGAGGTTGCTTATGAGTTGTGATGCCATGGCATTCTACCCAAGGCGACAGCTTGAGGATCTATCTGGGGGAAAAAAAAAAAAAAGAAAGAAGGAAAAGAAAAGCACTCAAGGCTCGGTGCCCGTAGCTCAGGGGTTACAGCACCAGCCACATACACCAGAGCTTGCCAGGTTCAAGTCTGGCCCAGCCTGCTGAACAATGACAACTACAAAAAAAAATAGCCAGGCGTTGTAGCAGGTGCCTGTAATCCCAGCTACTTGGGAGGCTGAAGTAAGAGAATTGCTTAAGCCCAAGAGTTTGAGGTTCCTGTGAGCTGTGACGCCATGGCACTCCACCAAGGGTGACACAGTGAGACTCTGTCTCAAAAAAAAGTTTCAGGCCAGGCATGGTGACTCACGCCTGTTGTCCCAGCACTGTGGGAGGCCGAGGCGGGTGGATCACCTGTGCTCAGAAGTTCAAGACCAGCTGAAGACTTGCCTCAGGCAGAGTGAGCCAGAGTGAGACCCCATCTCTACTACTACAACAACAACAAGACAGCTGGACCTTGTGATCCCAGCTACATGGGGGGCAAGAGAACACTACAGGAGGAAGAAGTAATAAAAAAAAAAGTTTCAATCAGTGAAGAAGAGTGCAGGGCAGTACAAAGAACTATATGATCAATGGCTCTAGGTTCCAGATCACTAAACAAACTACTGAAGATCAGAAAATGGATTTTATCATGTTTGCAACATAATACTTCTTTCAGTTTATCACACATAACAGGTGCTTAATCTCTGTCTAATGAACTGAGTTCTTAAATTAGTCAGGGTCTGTCAAAAGCTAATTATGAAACTTTTGATTAAGTTCCACATTTTACAAAAGTCAAAGTTTTCCTTATTTATTACTACAGTTCAAAGTAAATAATTGCTAAGACCCCTTCCAGTTGACATTTTGATTCTACAATGTAGCACCTTATACCAGGGAGCAAAGTGTTACACTGAAGCAAGCATTTAAGTACATTGTGTCAGCAGAGAGCAGCAAAATACATGTACTCATGTATACATATAATATATACACTGTATACTTAATTCTTCTCAAACTATCAATTCCTTACTGCAGAGGACTGAGTTAGTGTCATAGTTTCTAACTCTGAAGAATATCTAAAACAATGCCATGGGAACTTATATACCAGCTGACAAGGAAGAAAGCATTCTCTTCCCTATTTGTCATTAACCAAGAATTTGGAGGATTAACAACTTGAGTATGGAAAGACTACCCTAGAACAACAACAAAAAGAATAGCAGCTAGGTGAAACTGAGCTGACAAACGGAAAGAAGAAGAGCAAAGGCATAGCGAGCAGGAACAACGGCAGAAGGCATGGACACAAACCAGAGCCCAAACCTAACTATACAGCAAGAAAATGCACTGGAATACTTTGTCCATGAAACAAAGAAATTACCTGAGTGGCAAAGGGCCTGCAAGCTCCCCATTGTCTGCTGGTATCTTCGGCTTTCATCTTCTGCTACCTCATTGATGTCTGAGTAGTCCACAGCATCTTCAGTACTCCTGACCCATCCTATAAATTAAGAAGGGAAAAGGAGAACCTCAACAAAGAGCAATTATCCCTTAGATAATTTCCATTTAAAAGTACATGTACAAGAAAAAAAATAAAAGTACATGTACGTAAGCGTAGCCTCCTCCCCCACCTTACTGCCCACAACCCAGACTTCACCTTCATCATTTACCAAGGCACCGTCAGTCCCAGTCAATTCTTCATTTGCCGTGAGTTCAGTGATCAGGCTGCCCAGACCCAAAGCCCCCAAGCCTGCCAAGTGCTTCTTACACTCCTGAAAAAGGGACAGCACCAGAGTCGAAAATGAAAACTAGACCTAACCTTCCCACACCACAAGGCTTATCTTCCTGGTCCACAACAAAGACATAAATCCATATGAAAAATGACTCTGCAGTGTGCTAAATGGGGCATAACATTCAAGAACCATATATATTCCACTCAACTCCACGCTGATCAGATCTTTATTCAAATACACCATGTCTAATTTCACATCCACACTGTAATGTAAGAACAGATTATTCAACGAACTACCTAGGCTCAATGAATGGAACAGTACTTCTCTGAATAAAGGCCAAAGGCAACCCAGGTCATGCAGACCAGCAAGGTGGGGCAGCGCTAGGAACTGGCTACCTACCAGCCTACCCACCTATCTACCTATCTGGCATGTGTTGCTGGGGAAATGGCACCTTTGTCAACAGCTTTACACCTAAATGAAAATAAGTGACTTTCAGTTGGGCACAAGAATCAATTTCGTGAACGTCAGGGAACACATTGGGACAGAAGTCATCTGCGCCGCGCCGGGAGAGCGCACCCTGTCCTAGCGCTGGGGTCCCAACTAAACCGCTTGTGGCAGGTTGTGCCCAGCGCTCCGGAACCGCAACCCTCCATGGTCAGCGACATCAAAAATGCACAGTGTCATCACTCTCCAAGAAGGTTGCCAGGGTAATGATCTGGAAGCAATTTCACTTCGGTGCACGATTATTTGTCCTACTGTCTGGTCCAGTAGAACGTTATCCCTAAAGCCATCCACTTCCACGCCCCCACCTCCGGGGCTCGTCTAGCTTTTCTTCCCTTCCACGCCCAGAATTGAACCCTCCCACTCTGTGAACACGCGATCCTCCGCTCTTACACGGACTGCGCGCGCGCTCTAAGAGACGGCCACATCGCCCTCTACCCTCTCTAGCTAAGCACCGTCTGCTTTCCTCACCACTCTCCTTAGCCGCACCACCCCCGAGCCCCAGCCCCAGCCCCATGCCCACCCCCTCACATCATCCAAGACGCTTTCCCCCTCCAACTGCCCGGCTCCATTGATGTTGCCGAAAAGAAAACCGGTTAAAGAAAATGGCCCGCCTCCAGCAGAATCTTCATCGCTGTCTGTATCTGACATGATGGCGACTACAGCGCCAGCAGCTGCGGAAGGCAGCAACAAATCCCAGTCTGGTCCCATAGACCGGAAATTAGAACAACTGTCGCACAGAAGTGACTTTCTCACTTCCTTGACCCCACCCGCCTCTACCGGAAGCGGAATAAAGGAGGCGGGAAATAGCCGGAAAGACCGGCCACCCTACAAGAGAAAAAGTATTACTACTTTACTAACGGCTTTTGATTCGACAACACGCGATCACGAGGCTGGATACGTGGAAAGCGGTTGGTCAAAGCAAACGTTCAGTACCGCCCTCTTCCACTTATTTGCATACGGACATTCTCACTGCACCACGCGGGAGCAAAGGGGCTTCTTCCAATCCGAAGGAGCAGCTGGAGCCACGTGGTTTAAATTCTGGCAACCGCCGATCGCCGCGTGTCAGTGCTCCGGGAGAACTGGTTCTTCTACCTGCTGGTTACAGCTTCACTGCTCTGTCCCTAAGAGAAATTTGAATTCTGTGGATAGTCCCCAACTGTTTCAAAGGTACCTTTTCAAGTTACTTGTTAGAATTGACGTTTCTCCATAGGAATGGATTTCCCCAAGAAAAGTTTTATTTCAGGAAGTGTGTAAAATTAACAGCCGATCCTTCACCTACATTCGCAAATAACATCTTGCCAGTTTTCTTTTCCTATACCATTTGAAAGTGGGTTACAGGCTCGGCGCCTATAGCTCAACCGGCTAAGGCGCCAGCCAC
>NW_003852614.1:467195-479233 GCF_000181295.1 Otolemur garnettii
ATATGGGGCCGGCGCCTTACTCCTTTTAGCCACAAGCATCGCCCACATTTTTAAAATTTAAGTGAATATTGTTTAACGTACAGTCCGTATATAAATTTCTCCAGTTCTAGTAGTTTGGGGCATTTTACATTTTTCCTAGGATACATTAAAGGTTCATGCGTTATATTTGGTCATCTTCCTTTAGTACAGGATCCAGACTGCCCTTTTTTTTTGTTCTTCGTGGCACAAAATTTGAAAGAATTTTGATTTTGAAAGAATCCAGGCAAGGTGTCTTGAAAACATTACATGGGCCTGGCGCGGTGGCTCACGCCCGTAGTCCCAACACTTTGGGAGCTATGATATTGCCACCACACTCGACCCAGCACGACAGAATGAGACTCAAAGAAAGAAAGATCTGGGGTATCATTGCTTACAGGCCCCTTCAGTGGAGAGAGCTTAAATACTTTAATTAATTAATACCTCCAATTTAAATCCAGTACAACAGGGTTCTTTCCCACTTTTCCCCCTTTCATATTTATATGTCTTCTCTTTCAATGAAAATACTGGTTGCATTAAGGGAAACAAAAAGAGAAAACCACTAATTCTAACATTATTATTTAAGGCCGGTGCAGTGGCTCATGCCTATAATTCCAGCACTTGGGAGGCCAAGAGGGTGGATTGCCTGAGCAGGAGCAAGACCCTTGTCTCTACTAAAAATAGAAAAACTAGCTGGGTGTTGTGGCTGGCGGCTGTAGTCCCAGCTACTTGGGAGGCTCAGGCAAGGGAATCACTTCAGCCCAAGAGTTTGAGGTTGCTGTGAGCTGTGACACCATAGCATACTACAGAGGGCAGCAGACTCTGTCTCAAAAAAAAATTGTTTGAATTATTTTTTCCTCCATAGAAGTTAATAGTTTTGGGAAGTGCCCATAGGTCAGTGGGTAGGGCGCCACCAATGTACACCAAGGCTGGCGAGTTCGAACCTGGCCCAGGCCATCTAAAGTAACGATGACAACTGCAACAACAAAAAAATATAGCCGGGCATCGTGGCCAGCATCTGCAGTCCCAGCTACTTGGGAGGCTGAGGCAAGAGAATCACTTAAGACCAAGAGTTTGAGGTTACTGTGAGCTGTGACAGCACAGTACTCTACCAAGGGTGACATACTGACACATGACCCTAGTCCTAGCTACTCAGGAGGCTGAGACAGTATAATTTGACCCCAAGAGTTTGAGGTTGCAGTGAGCTATAATAATGCCACTACACTCTATCCTGTCTCAAAATTTTTTTTTTTTTTTAGACAGGGTGGCTCATGCCTATAATCCTAGCACTCTGGCAGGCCGAGGCAGGTGGATTGCCTGAACTCAGGAACTCCAGACCAGGCTGAACAAGAGGGAGACCCCTGTCGCTACAAAAAATAGAAAAACTAGCTGGGTGTTGAACCTGTAGTCCCAGCTACTTGGGAGGTAGAGGTGAGAGGAGGATCACTTGAGCCCAAGAGTTTGAGGTTGCTGTGAGCTATACAGCCACAGCACTCTATTCTGGGGCAACACAGTGAGACTGTCTCCAAAAAAAGAAAGAAAGAAACATGGTTTTGCTCTTTACTAGTACACCAACACTACACACAATCACCATCCAGATTTAGTCAATAAATGATGTGCCTTGTGTTTATAACCCTAAACCCTAGTAGAGTAATGCTTGTAACATAGTAGGAGCTTAATTATTTACTGAACATTGTATAATACCTACAGGAAACTGATGTGCGCTCGGCGCCTGTGGCTTAAGTGGCTAAGGCGCCAGCCACATTCACCTGAGCTGGTGAGTTTGACTCCAGCCCAGGCCCGCCAAACAACAATGATGGCTGCAACCAAAAAACAGCCAGGTGTTGTGGTGGATGCCTGTGGTCCCAGCTACTTGGGAGGCAGAGGCAGGTGAATCGCTTGAGCCCAGGAGTTGGAGGTTGCTGTGAGCTATGATGCCATAGCACTCTATCCAGGATGACAGCTTGAGGCTCTGTCTCAAAAAAAAAAAAAAAAGGAAACTGATGTGTCTTTAGTGAGAACCCAGAAATGAAGTTAAATCCAGGGATGAACAGGTAGAGGTGGTAGAATCAAGAGAATCAATATTAGAAGGGCCAATAGTCCCCTACCCTGATTTTCAGGGTACGGCTATAGTTACAAAGGTACTGTGTGCAACATAACAATTTGAGTTGTTTCACCCTTTGCAAGTTGAAGAACACTTAGAAACCACTGAAAGGAGGGAAGGGGAAGACGTGCTTTTTTTATTTTTTTATTTTTTTTTTTTTACAAAATAGCAAACTCACTAAAATCAGAAAAGTTTATTACCATTCATCGTAATTTAAATGTGGTATCAGCAAGTTGGTCTTCAAATTTCTTTTAAATATAAAAAGATAACCAGTGTATGATCGGTTTCATTAAATCAGTCCAATGCAGAAAGGACTCTCACTCACTCAAGACTTGAGGATCAAACCTCCAGTTATTAGAGGAAACAAGTTTGCCCAAAGAAAACCTCAGCTTACATGTGGGAATCTGCCGGTCTTCTCCTTTGAGAAGTAAGAGGCGCTACTAAATTTATTTATATATTTATTTTTTGAGACAGAGTCTCGCTTTGTAGCCCTCAGTGGAGTACCATGGCATCACAGCTCATAGCAACTTCAAACTAGGCTTAAGCGATTCTCTTGCCTCCCAAGTAGCTGGGACTACAGGTGCCCACCACAACACCCAACTATTTTTAGAGACAAGGTCTCACTCTGGCTCAGGCTGGTCTTGAACCTGTGAGTTCAGGCAGTCCACCCACCTTGGCCTCCCAAATGCTGGGATTACAGGCATGAGCCACTGCACTAGGCTTTTTTTTTTTTTTTAAGACAGTCTCACTATGCTGCCCATCATAGAGTACTGTAGTGTCACAGCTCACTGCAACCTCAAACTCGTGGGCTTAAGAGATTCTCTTGCCTCATCCTCCCAAATAGCTGGGACTACAGACACCCACCACAGTGCCTGGCTATTTTTTTGTTGCAGTTGCCATTCTTGTTTAGCTGGCCTGGGCCTGGTTCAAACCTGCCAGCCTCGGTGTATGCAACCAACACCCTAAGCACTGTGCTACAGGTGCCAAGCCCGCACTATTCAATTTAAAGCAACTTCAGATGGGTGCAGTGGTTCATGCCTTTGGGAGGCCAAGGTGTGTGGATTGCTTGAGCTCAGGGGGTAAAGACAAGCCTGAGCAAGGAGGAGACCCCATCTCTATTAAAAGTAGAAAAACTTTATAATTGGGTTATAGAACGGGGAGAGGGAGGGGAGGGAAGGAGGGAGGATGGGTGGAGGGGAGGTTATTGGTGGGATCACACCTATGGTTCATCTTATAAGGGTACATGTGAATCTTTCTAAATGTAGAATATAAATGTCTTAACACAACAAGAAAATGACATGAAGGCTATATTAACCAGTTTGATGAAAATATTTCAAATTGTATATAAAAACAGCACTGTACCCCATGACTGTATTAATGTACACAGCTATGATTTAATAAAAAAAAAAAAGTAGAAAAACTTCAAGCGCCTGTAGCTTAGTGGTTAGGGTGCCAGCCATGTGCACAGGGGCTGGTGGGTTTAAACCCAGCCTGGGCCTGCTAAACAAGCAAACAAAAAAAAAATAGTCAAGCGTTGTGTCAGGCGCCTGTATTCCCAGCTACTAGGGAGGCTAAGGCAAGAGAATCACTTGAGCCCAAGAGTTTGAGGTTGCTGTGAGCGAAGACACCATGGCACTCTACAGAGGGCGACAGTGAGACTATGTCTCAAAAAAAATAAAAAACTAGCCAGGTGCAGTGGCTCATGCTTGTAATCCCAGCACTTGGGAGGCCAAGGTGGGTGGACCGCATAAGCTCATGGGTTTGAGATCAGCCTGAGCCACAGCAAGACCTCATCTCTAAAAATAGCCAGGCATTGGGGCAGTTCCTGTGGCTCAAGGAGTAGGGTGCAGGCCCCATATACCAGAGGTGGTGGGTTCGAACCTGGCCCTGGCCAAAAAACTGCCAAAAAAAAAAAAGCCAGGTGTTGTGGCAGGTGCCTGTAGTCCTAGCTACTTAGGGAGGCTGAGGCAAGAGAATTACTTGAGCCTAAAGAGTTTGAGGTTGCCGTGAGCTATGATACCATGGCATTCTACCCAGGGCAACAAAGTGAGACTCTGTCTCCAAAACAAATAAATGCATAATAAAAATAGAAAAACTAGCCAGGCGTTATGGTAGGCACCTGTTGTCACAGCTACTTGGGAGGCTGGAGCAAAAGGGTCTCTTGAGCCCAAGAGTTTGAGGTTGCTGTGAGCTATGATGCCACAGCACTATACCCAGGGTGACCAAGTAAGACTCTTTAAGATTCTTTTGTCTCTAGGCTCAGCACCTATGGCTCAAGCAGCTAAGGCGCCAGCCACATGCACCAGAGCTGGCAGGTTCAAATCCAGCCTGCCAAACAACAATGACAGCTGCAACCAAAAAAAGAAAAAAATAGCCAGGCCTTGTGGCAGGCGCCTGTAGTCCCAGCTACTTGAGAGGCAGAAGCAGAATTGCTTGAGCCCAGGAGTTGGAGGTTGCTGTGAGCTGCGATGCCACGGCATTCTACCCAGGGCAACAGCTTGAGGCTCTGTCTCAAAAAATAAAAAAAGATTCTTGTCTCTAAATAAATAAAAGCAATTTCAAACAGATTCCAGTTAGCTAGACAGAAAGTCCCCAGAGATATCCCCACAAATGACAGCCACGTTTTTATCCCCTTTCAACTATAAATTCCTATTAAGTATCCTAGGCAACATCAATCAGAACATCCTGAGACTGGAATACACTTGCCCACAGGCCATTTGACTCCTATAATCCCCGTGCTACTATAATAGCAGCCCCACTTTCCAAAGTGCTAATGGGAACCTGGCACGGTAGATCACGCCTGTAATCCCAGCACTCTGGGAGGCCAAGGCCAGTGGATTGCCTGAGTTTGAGACTAGCCTGAGCTAGAGCAAGATCTGCCTCTAAAAATAGCTGGGCGTTGTGGGCACCTATAGTCTCAGGTACTCCGGAGGCTGAGGCAAGAGAATCACTTGAGCCCAGGAGTCTGAGGGTGCTGTGAGCTAGAACACCAAGGCATTCAAAAAAAAAAAAAGTGCTACTGGTACTTAGTTGTACATCTCACCCTCTTCCAGTTAATATGCTACTCAGACTGAATCCCTGCTACCCCCCACAGGGGGCGCTGGGCCACACACCCGAAAATAGATACAGTACACTGAAATTGCAATAGTATGTGCTAGACAATACCATCCAACTTGGACCCTCCACAGCTTTAGACAATCGATGGTGTAGAAATAAGACACCAGCGAGGCTCCGCGCCCAGTGGTTATGGCACCAGCCACATGCACTGAGGCTGGCAGGTTCGAACAATAACAACTGCAGCAAATAAAAATAGCTGGGCATTGTGGCAAGTGCCTGTAGTCCCAGCTACTCAGGACGCTCAGACAAGAGAATAGCTTAAACCAAAAAGTTTGAAGTTGCTGTGAGCTGTGATGCCACAGCACTCTACCAAAGGCAGTGTAGAAAGACTGTCTCAAAAAAAAAAAAAAGACAAGTGAACATCTATGAAGAAGATGGTGCAGTGATGAAAGAAAAGCAAAACAAAACACTTTAATGGGAGAAAAGGGAAACGGGAAGAAAAAGTGAAAGAATACGGAGTTTATTGGTACCTACTTGACCAGGTTTCATTCTCCAAGAGTAAGACCTACTACTGAATTTATTAAATAAAAATATAAGTTGCCGGCTCAGGGCCTGTGGCTCAAGCAGCTAAGGCGCCAGCCACATACTCCTGAGCTGGCGGGTTTGAATCCAGCCTGGGCTGGACAAATAATGACAGCTGCAACCAAAAAATAGCTGGGCATTGTGGTGGGAACCTGTAGTCCCAGCTACTTGGGAGGTGGAGTCAGGAAAATCGCTTGAGCCCAGGAGTTGGAGGTTGCTGTGAGCTGTGATGCCATAGCAATCTACCCAGGGAGACAGTTTAAGGCTCTGTCTCAAAAAAAAAAAAGTATATGTATATACACACACATATATATAAGCTGCTTCATTAAACTTTCAGATAAACAATAAATGTTTATGTTCCAAATATTTTATGATACACTATAAAAATCTTTTTTTAGACAGAGTCTTATTTTGTTGCCCTTCAGTAGAGTGCCGTGGTGTCATAGCTCGCAGCAACCTCCAGGTCCTGGGCTCAAGCAATTCTCTTGCCTCAGCCTCCCAAGTAGCTGGGACTACAGGCGCTCACCACAATGCCCAGCTATTTTTAGAGATGAGGTCTCGTTCTGGCTCAGGCTAGTCTTGAACTCCTGAGCTTAGGCGATCTACTACCCACCTTGGCCTACCAGAGTGCTGAGATTACAGGTGTGAACCACCATGCCCTCAAAAATTATTTCTAAAAGATTGTTTATCTGAAGTTCAAATTTAACAGGACCTTGTGTACTTAATGTCTGTCAACCTTATCCAGGTTCAATTAGCCTGAGGATACTCTTCCCAAATCTTGTCATAAAGCAACATGGAGGCTCAGCACCTATGGCTCAAGTGGCTAAGGCGCCAGCCACATACACCTAAGGTGGCGGGTTCAAATCCCCAGCCCGGGCCCGCCAAATACCAATGATGGCTGCAGCTAAAAAATGGCCAGGCGTTGTGGCGGGCGCCTGTGGTCCCAGCTACTTGGGAGGCCGAGGCAGGAGACTCGCTTGAGCCCAGGAGTTGGAGGTTGCTATGAGCTGTGATGCCATGGCACTCTACCCAGGGGGACAGCTTGAGGCTCTGTCTCAAAAAAAAAAAAAAAGCAACATGGAGACTACTACAGCAAAGCAGGCACTTCACCCACAGCAGGGCAGAGGGTAGGCACAGATTATATGATCCTTTTAGCTCTCCAACTCTCAAAAAACGGAAAACCTGATGCTGTTTGGCAGGGTGTGTGTACTGTGTCAACCACTATTATGTAAACATTCCTTCCTTACCAAATGAAGGTCAAAAATCAAACTAGGGAAAAGGAGAAGCAGGCCCACTTGGACATATAATCTGATTGCCCTGAGGCAGCAGTTCTCAACCTGTGGGGACCCACAGGAACTGTAGTAAAGGGCCATGGCATTAGGAAGGTTGAGAACCACTGCCCTAAGGAAAGTTGAACAACTCTAACAAAGCCTAAAGTCCTGTACAACCATAAGAGGGACAGCGTTAGGGTACACAGATGAGGAGCCAACATACTCTTAACTCTGAACTAAAAGACCTCAAAGCCAAGCATAGTGGCATGTGCTGGTAGTCCCAGGTACGCAGGATTGTTTGAGCCCAGACTAGGCAACATAAAGAGAGATCCCATCTTTAAAAACAAAAAACTTCCAGCCAGTGAGGTGGCGCAGGCCTGTAATCCCAACACTTTCACGGAAGGCTGAAGTAGGAGGATCACTTGAGGCCAGCCAGGAGTTCAAGACCACCCTAGGCAACATAGCAAGACCCATTCTCTACAAAAATGTAAAAGCAGAGCCTGGTAGTGCACACCTGTAGTCCTAGATACTTTAGAGACTAAGGCAGTAGGATCACTTGAACCCAGGAGTTATAGCAGTGATTTTTGAGCAGTGTGCCATCAAAAATTTTTTAAGATTATTTTTGAAAGACATTCAAAGCACAGTAAGCATTTTTTTTTTGAGACAAAGTCTCAAGCTGTTGCCCTCAGTAGTGCCATAGCATCACAGCTCACAGCAACATCAAACTCTTGGGCTTAAGCGATTCTCTTACCTCAGCCTCTCAAGTAGCTGGGACAACAGGCACCCACCACAACACCCAGCTATTTTTTTTTTGTTGCAGTTACTGTTTTAGCTGGCCCGGGCCAGGTTCGAACCCACCAGCCTCAGTGTATGTGGCTGGCGCCCTACCAACTGAGCTATGGGCACCGCTAACATATTCTTTTTTTTTTTAACTTTTTAATCACCATAATTTAAGTGTGCCATGGTAGTTTAACTATAGGTTCAAGGGACGTGTGATTAAAAAAAAGGTTGAAAAATACTGAGAGGTTGGTGAGCTATGACCATCCCACTGCACGCCAGGGGAGACTCTGTCTCTTTAAAAGAAATAAAAAAGGACCATAGGGCTGAAAAAGCACAGAGAAGTGTCCTGAAGAAGGAATACAGGAATGGAGCAGAGCAGCCTTTATAGACTCAAATGTGCACATAAATGATGGCAGAAGTCCCAGAAGCATAGAACTCCCTGACAATGACTGGCAGGACAGCTTGTTTATTTTATTTTTTATTTTATTTATGTGGTTATCCTTGACTAGTCTATCCCTAAAACAAAAAGTAAAAGAGGAAAAGGAACCACACAGAAGATTCAAGCACAGCTTTTCAGGGGAGATTGATAATTCCACATAACCAGGTCCATATCTCTATCAGATCACATATCAATGCACTATCATAACTAAGTGCAAGACCCATCTCTTGAAACAGAGGAACCATTAACAAGTCCATGCTGGTAAACATCTGTCTGCAGAGGATGAAGGAGACACCAAAAAGAACAAGAACAAGACCACATCACTTTCTGACTTTTTTTGTGCTGGGTTAGAGCCTACCACCCTTGGTATATGAGGCCAGTGCCCTACTCACTGAGCCACAGGCACCACCCTGCTTTTTAACTTTTTACAGCTTCCTCCTTAGAAATTCTTAGTTCCCATTAACCTAGCTTCTCTGAAACTCTCACCAGAAATATTAATAGGTGTTGCATGGGACCAAAAAGAAAGTTCAGTGTGTAATAAGTTTGGGAAATGTTGCATACATACTGTTATAAAATCCTGCTATAAAAGAATCTGTTCAATTTTATTTAAATTACTGGGTCTTGGGTGGCGCCTGTGACTCAGTGAGTAGGGCACCCACCCCATATACCGAGAGTAGCGGGCTCAAACCCACCCCCACCAAACTGCAACAAAAAAATATCCAGGTATTGTGGCCTAAGCCCAAGAGCTGGAGGTTGCTAAGAACTATGATGCCACAGCACTCTACCAAGGGTGACAAAATGAGACTCTGTCTCTAGAATAATAAATTGCTAGTTCTTGAGCTTATTTGTAAACAGAACTCCCTTAAGAAACATCTATTACCATCCCAGAAAACTTTGGAAAATGATACTTAACATTTTTGTGAAAATGTCTCATCTTGGGCCAGGCATCATGGCTCACAGCTATAATCCTTAGCACTTTGGGAGGCTGAGGTAGGTGTATTGCTTGAGGTCCTGAGTTACAGACCAGCCTGAGCAAGAGTGAGATCCCATCTCTACTGAAAATAGAAAAACTAGCCAGGCTTACTGGCACACAGCTATAGTCCCTGCTACTGGGGAAGCTGAGGCAAGATCTCTTGAGCCCAAGAGTTTGAGGTTGCTGTGAGCTATGACACCAAGGCAACAAAGTAAGACTTTAGCTCAATGGAAAAACAATAGGCTGGGCACAGGTGGCTCACGCCTGTAACCCTAGCACTCTGGGAGACCGAGGTGGGTGGATTGCCTGAGTTCACAAGTTCGAGACCAGCCTGAGCCAGAGCAAGATCTTGTCTCTAAAAATAACCAGTCGTCCTGGTGGCCTGTATTCCCAGCTACTTGGAAGGCCAAGGCAAGAGAATCACTTGAGCCCAAGAGTTTCAGGTTGCTGTGAGCTATGACCCTATGGTACTCTACCAAGGGCAACAAACTGTCTCAAAAGAAAAAGTCTCGAGAATGGGAGGAACATGTCATCATGGGGAATACCCAGAAATCATACATAAAATGCCTTTCAATTCAAGCAGAGGTGCATGTGAAAAATAAAAAAGGTGGTTTTCAAAAATTAGCATATCATGTAATCCTAGCACTTTGGGAGGCCAAGGTCGGAGGATGCTGGAGGTCAGGAGTTTGTGACCAGCCTGAGCAAAGCAAGACCCTGTTTCTACAAAAAATAGAAAAATTATCCAGGCATGGTCATATACACCTGTAAGTCTCAGCTATTTGGGGGGCTAAGGCAGGAAGATCTCTTGACTCTATGATTTTGAAACTGCTGTGAGCTACAATGATGCCACTGCACTCTACCCAGGGTGACGAAGCAAGTCACCATCTCAAAAAAAAAAAAATGTATAGGAGAAAGTTTAAGGCAATGATATGAAAACTGAACAACTTTGTCTTTCTGTGAGGCACTTGCTCAATGTTAAATACAGCAAGGAAAGCTGAAATTAGATTTAAAAGCAAACAAGCAAAAGCCTACAAAGAATAATACAAGACTGCTTTGCTTACTCAAGGCCTGGCCAGGAGAGAAAACAACACACTGTGTGGTGTCTCCTCTTAACCATTTTGACAGAGGATACACATGCGTGTGTAACACACATACACACACTTTCCTCCACAAAAAGGATAGACCAAATTTCAAAGCAGCCATGTATAAACCAGTCTGTCTTCATTCTTCCAAAAGCCAAAAATCCTGGAGTCTAGAGTTTCTAGAAAAATGGCTTATGCTGGCATTCTTAATTGCTGTCAAAGGAATCCCCTCCCTTAAACTCCTTAGGTGCAGTCCCCACGTGGCACCCAAAAGCTATAAGAGGATGCACTTCTTGGTGTTTTTCTTTGTGGCAGGGTAAAGCACAGCCCGCACAGCCTCTGAAAATACTTCACGCACCCCATCCTGCTTCAGGGCTGAACATTCCAAATACTTCACAGCCCCCACCTGTTTAGCAAGTGAAGTGCCTTGCTGAGGAGTTGTGGGTACTAGGCTCTGCTCCTTCAGCTTCTTCACGGTCTCAAAGTCACTCCGCAAGTCCCTTTTGGTACCTACCAGCAGAACAGGTACATTGGGACAATGATGGGAGACCTCTGGGTACCACTTATGCCTCACATTGGCATAAGAGGACGGGTTGCCAATGGAAAAACAAATGACAAAGATATTGGTCTGGGGATAGGAGAGTGTTCGCAGACGGTCATACTCCTCTTGGCCAGCAGTGTCCCATAGGTTCAGGCTGACGATTTGGCCATCCACAGATGTCTGGGTGCTATAATTGTCAAAGACAGTAGGGATATACTCCTCAGGAAAGGCATTTGTTGTATAACTGATGAGGAGGCAGGTTTTCCCTACAGCCCCATCTCCTACAACCACACATTTAATTGTCTGCATTCTTCCCTTTGTAGTCCTATATAAAAGAAAGAAAGAAGGTTCAGAGATACATGGTCAACTTAGGGAGCCAATGCTTTATAAATACTTCTCTCTGGGCTGGGTGTGGTGGCTTACTCCTGTAGGCTCAGCACACTGGGAGGCAGAGTTGGATGGATTGCCTGAGCTCAGGAGTTCAATATCAGCAAGATCAAGACTCAGTCTTTACTAAAACTAGAAAAAACTAGCTGGGCATGGTGGCAGGCACCTGTAGTCCCAGCTATTCGAGAAGCTAAGGCAAGAGGATTGCTCAAGCCCAAGACTTTGTGGTTGCTGTGAGCTATGATGCCAGAGTACTCTAGCTTGGGGCAGCAGAGTGAGACTCAATCTAAAAAAAAAATGCAGGGCAGTGCCTGTGGGTCAAGGAGTAGGGCACCAGCCCCATATACCAGGGGTGGTGGGTTCAAGTCCAGCCCCAGCCAAAACTGAAAAAAGAAAAAAATTAGGCCAGGTGCAAGTGGCTCATGCCTGTAATCCTAGCACTCTGGGAGGCCGAGGTAGGTGGATTATCCTGAGCTCACAGGTTCGAGACCAGCCTGAGCAAGAGTAAGACCCTGTCAGGTGGCGCCTATGGCTCAGTGGGTAGGGTACCAACCCCATATACCAAGGGTGGCGGGTTCAAAACCAGCCCCAGCCAAACTGCAAGAAAAAATAGCCAGGTGTTGTGGCAGTTGCCTGTAGTCCCAGCTACTTGAGAGGCTGAGGCAAGAGAATTACCTAAGCCCAGGGGTTGGAGGTTGCTGTGAACTGTGATGCCACAGCACTCTACCAAGGATGATGAAAGGGAGACTGTCTGTTTAAAAAAAAAAAAAAAAGAGGCTCAGTGCCTATAGCTCAACCAGCTAAGGC
>NW_003852614.1:479532-481138 GCF_000181295.1 Otolemur garnettii
TGTAGTCCCAGCTACTCAGGAGGCTAAGGCTTGAATTGCTTGAGCCCAAGAGTTTGAGGCTGCTATAAGCTGTGATGCCACACTCTACCGCAGGTGACAAAGTTAAGACTCTGTCTCAAAAAAAGGAAATTGGGGGGCGGCACCTGTGGCTCAATGAGTAGCGCCACAGCCCCATATGCCAAGGGTGGCAGGTTCAAACGCGGCCAAACTGCAACAAAAAAAGAGCCAGGTGTTGTGGCAGGCACCAGTAGTCCCAGCTACTCAGGAGCCTGAGGCAAGAGAATCACCTAAGCCCAAGAGCTGGAGGTTGCTGTGAGCTGTGATGCCACAGCACTCTACCAAGGGCAACAAAAAGTTGTGTCGTACATGTCGAAAAGTGAATTTTTCTGGAAAGATCCAAAGCTATCATCAGATTCCCGACCCCCCCCAACCTCTATGCCCCAGAAGATCAAAAACCATTATGATATATGTGTGTCTCTGTGTGTGTATCTATGTTGTCATATGGTCTGGATACACTATATCAAACGTAGTAAAATGTAGGTGCTCAATAAATTCTAACTAATTTAAAAAAAAATCCATGTGCAGTGGCTCACTCTTGTAATCCTAGCACTCTGGGAGGCTGAGGCAGGTGGACTGCCTGAACTCAGGAGTCCAAGAATCAACCTGTACCCCATAAATGCATCAATGTACAAAGTTGTGATTTAATAAAAAATTTTTAAAAAGAATCAACCTGAGCTAGAGTGATCCCGTCTCTAAAAAAAATAGCCAGATGCTGTGGTGGGTGCCTGTAGTCCCAACTAACAGGAAGCCTGAGGCAAGAGAATCATTGGAGTCCAAGAGTTTGAGGTTGCTGTGAGCTATGACACCACAGCATTCTACAGAGGGCAACAAAGCAAGACTGTCTCAAAAATAAATAAATAAAACATTGGTATGGAAATGTTTACAAGGTTGAAACGAAAGAAACATGGCTCTCACTTTGGGTCTTTGGCTAAAGACTCAGCAAAGGAACTTCCCTTCCTGAAAACAGTGACATCTAATACTGGAAAGAAAGGTAGACAAGTCAAACCAACCATAGACAAGTGGTTACCTGTCAAGGCTCTGCAGTCAGACTGCCTGGAGTCAAAAACAAATCCTTCTAGGTTTTCTGAACTTGAACAAGCTGTTAACCTGAGGGTTAAATGAAAGAAGTCATGGGCAGTACTTACCAGTCTTCATTAAAAGTGTTAGAAGCTAAAAATGACTTAATTCTTCTATTCTACTACTAGGTAAGGCAAAAATTCAGCAGTATGGTTACAATGTCTCATCCCCTCTGATCTTATCTGAGTAAAACCACACATCATAATACCAGAATACTCTTGTCCATTTCTTCATGAATCAAGTTTCAGAATAAATATGACACAGATGATCTCCAGAGAGCAGAATGTTTACTACCAACTCCTATTATTTATACCCCGATATGAATACCCCATCATACCTTACCCTCAAGTTAGGCCCCAAAGCACTCCAATTTTCTGTAGGTTCTAAACTATTGCCCTAATTTCAGATCCAATCCTTATAGCATGTTCTTCGAGTTGTCAGAACAAGGAAGAGGCTCGGCGCCTATAGC
>NW_003852614.1:482399-486184 GCF_000181295.1 Otolemur garnettii
CTGAGTGCGGTGGCTCACACCTGTAATCCTAGCACTCTGGGAGGGCGAGGCAGGTGGATTGCTTGAGCCCAAGAGTTGAAGATTGCTGTTAGCTTGAGATTCCTGTCTCAAAAAAAAAAAAAAATAGCTGGGCAGCGCCTTTGGCTCAAAGGAGTAGGGCCCTGGCCCCATATGCCAGAGGTGGCAGGTTCAAACCCAGCCCCCGGCCAAAAACTGCAAAAAAAAAAAAGCTTAGATCTATATCTATTATCATAGGCAATAACAAAATAAAAACACCTCATTTTGGGTCAAGGGAAAGAAGTGTCCATCAGAGTATATTTCCTATGAGCCCACTAGGGGTAGCTCTCTCCCCACAAAGAACCAAATCTTTGCAGTTAGGCCATCCACCTATAAGTCTCACAGGACTCACAGCTAAAAGAAATCCAGAGCAGGGCAGTGCCTGTGGTTGAGTGGGTAGGGTGCTGGCCCCTTATGCTGATATACTGAGGGTGGCGGGTTCAAACCCAGCCCCGGCCAAACTGCAACAAAAAGCCGGGTGTTGTGGCCGGCTCCTGTAGTCCTAGCTACTTAGGACTCTCCAGGCAGGAGATAAGCCCAGGAGTTGGAGGTTGCTCTGAGCTGTGTGATGCTGCAGCACCCCACCTAGGGCAATAGAGTGAAACTTTGTCTCTATTTAAAAAAAAAAAAGAGAGAGAGAAATCCAGAGCATAAAGTTAGGTAAACACCCCAGGACATTCACTCAGTCAGCTCCGTCTTTTTTAGTTTTTAATTTTAGAATTTATTTTTAAATTTTTACTGATTGAGTTTTCATACACTGTCTTTTTCCATCTAGGAATAGGCACAAAGAATCAAACACAAAGTCAATAGAAACAGGGCAGGCTTGGCACCTGTAGCACAGTAGTTAGAGCACCAGCCACATACACCAAGGCTGGCAGGTTCAAACCCAGCCCGGGGCAGCTAAAGCAACAATGACAACTACAACAAAAAATAGTCCGGCATTGTGACGGTGCCTGTAGTCCCAACTACTTGGGAGGCTGAGGCAAAAGAATTGCTTGAGCCCAAAATTTGAGGTTGCTGTGAACTATAACGCCAGAGCACTCTACCAAGGGTGACAAAGTGAGACTCTGTCTCAAAAAAAAAAAGGTTTAACAAAAGTCCCAGGTATTGTAAGCTAGGGAGCTGCTTTGTATAATTCACTCATTTGTTCAGCCCACAAATTCCTCATGGTTAAAAAATCTCATACAGGGCAGTTGTGTGTCCCTCAGCCAGGAAGGACGCGGTGAGGTTGGCAATCCATCAAGGATAGTAACTACCATGTTTTCCAGTGCTTTGGCCAAACCTCAGATGTGTGGCCTTTTGGCCATGCGCCTGCGGATTCATATTGTTGGAGCATTTGTTGTATCCCTGGGGGTTGTAGTTTTCTATAAGTTTTGCTGTGGCTGAACCAAGAAAGAAGGCATATGCAGATTTCTACAGAAATTATGATTCTATGAAAGATTTTGAGATGAGGAAGGCTGATGTCTTTCAGCACATAAAATAATTTTGAAATACAAAGAATTTCTTTGGGCTGATTTACATAGACATTTGTCACTGACCTGTGTTCCTGAGCTATGAATATGAGTGATAAATAAACTATTAATAATTTTTTAAAAAATCTCATACAGGCTAGATGCCTGTAGCCAGGTTAGGGTGCCAGCCACATACACTGAGGCTGGCAGGTTTGAACCTGGCCTAGGTCCGCTAAACAACAATGACAACTGCAACAAAAAAATAGCCCGGCACTGTGGCAGGCACCTATTAAGTCCCAGCTACTTGGGTAGCTGAGGCAAGAGAATTACTTAAGCCCAAGAGTTTGAGGTTGCTGTGAGCTGTGACGCCACAACACTCTACCGAGGGCAATATAGTGAAACTCTCTCTCAATAAAAAAAAAAAGAAAAAAGTCTCATAAAAAAATTAGCCTAGTGGCTCAAGTGGCTAAGGCACCAGCCACATACACCTGAGCAAGAGGGTTCAATTTCAGCCAGGCCCGCCAAACAACAATGACGGCTGCAACCAAAAAATAGCCAGGCATTGTGGCAGGCACCTGTAGTCCCAGCTATGTGGGAGGCAGAGGCAGGAGAATTGCTTGGGCTCAGGAGTTGGAGGTTGCTGTGAGCTGTGATGCCACAGCACTCTACCCAGGGAGACAGCTTGAGGCTCTATCTCAGATTAAAAAAAAAAAAAATTAGCCTAGTGTGGTACACACCTGTAGTCCCAACTACCCCAGACCCTGATGTAGGAAGAGTGTTTTAGCCTAGGAATTTAAGGTGGCAATGACCTGTGATGACACTACTGCACTCCAACCTAGGCAACAAAGCAAGACCCTGACTCAAAAAAAAAAAGTCTCAATACTAAAAGTCAAAATAATAACTGATGCTGAGATCTCTCACCATAGGATTCCCTGCAGAATCCCCACCAGCAAGATGCAGCCCCTTGACCTTGTACATTTCAACCTCCATAACTGTAAGAAAGAAATTTCTTTTCTTAATATATTATGCAGTTTCAGGTATTCTGTTATAAGCAACAGAAAATGGGCTAAGAAAACTGGTACTGAGAAGTATGTTGTTGCTGATAAGAAATATCTGAAATATGGAAGTGACTTCAGAACTGGGTAATGGACAGAAGCTAGAAGAATGTGGAGGAGCAGCCTAGAAAAACCCTAGATTCTCCCGGGGGTTTAGAAAATAAGATGACTGGGGCGGCGCCTGTGGCTCAGTGAGTAGGGCACCAGCCCCATATTCTGAGGGTGGTGGGTTCGAAGCCAGCCCCAGCCAAACTGCAACAAAAAGAAAAAATAGCCAGGCATTGTGGTGGGCACCTATAGTCCCAGCTACTGGGGCGGCTGAAGCAAGAGAATTGCCTAAGCCCAAGAGCTGGAGGTTGCTGTGAGCTGTGATGCCATAACACTCTGACAAAAAAAAAAAAAAAAGAGAAATCAAGATGACTGAGGAAAGTTTGGGACTCCTTAGAGATCGGTTAAGTGGTCAAGGCCAGAATGCTGATAGAAATATGGACAATAAAGGCCATTCTGACAAGATTTCAGATGAAAATAGGGAACAAGGTATTGGGGACTAGATTAAAAGCCATCTTTGTTGGCCAGGCTCAGTGGCTCACGCCCGTAATCCTTACACTCTGGAAAGCCAAAGCGGGTGGATTGCCTGAGCTCACGGGTTCAAGACCAGCCTTAGCCAGAGTGAGACCCGGTCTCTAAAAATAGACAGGCGTTGTGGCAGGCACCTATAGCCCCAGCTACTCGGAGGCTAAGGCAAGACAATCACTTGAACCCAAGAGTTTGAGATTGCTGTAAACTGACGCCATGGCATTCTACCCAGAGCAAGAGTGAAACTTTGTCTCAATAAATACATAAATAAATCCCATCCTGGCCAGGTGCGGATAAATAAATAAATCCCATCCTGGCTTGGTGTGGTGGCTCATGCTTATAATCCTAGTACTCTGGGTAACCGAGGCAGGTGGATTGCTTGAGCTCACAAGTTTGAGACCAGCCTGAGCAACATCCAGACCCTATCTCTACTAAAAATAGAAAACCTGGGCAGCACCTGTGGCTCAGTGGGTAGGATGCTAGCCCCATATACTGAGGGTGGCGGGTTCAAACCCAGCCCCAGCCAAACTGCAACAAAAAAATAGCTGGGTGTTGTGGCGGGCACCTGTAGTCCCAGCTACTCGGGAGGCTGGGGCAAGAGAATCACCTAAGCCCAGGAGCTGGAGATTGCTGTGAGCTGTGATGT
>NW_003852614.1:486656-491286 GCF_000181295.1 Otolemur garnettii
GGTTGCTGTGAGCTATGACGCCATGGCATTCTACTCAGGGCAATAGCTTGAGACTGTCTCAAAAAAATAAAAAAATATAAAAGCCATCCTTATTATAAATCGGCTATAAATTGGCAGAAAACTTGACTTAACTGTGTCCATGCCAAAGGACTTGTGGGTGAACTTGAGAGTAATAGACTAGGGTGGCTGGCAGAAGAAATTTCTAACAGCAAAGTGCTCAGGATGCTGCTTGGTTACTTTGAACCTTTTATGGTGAACTGCTAGAGAAAAGAGAAACAAGGAAAACTGGCAGTCCGGCCTAGTGGTAGAGAAAGAAAGAGGAATAGAAAGGTGTGGTGCTTACTAAGATTAGCATAACTAAAAGGGAGCCAGGTGCTAATAGTCAAGACAATGGAAATAAGATCCCAAAGGCATTTCACAAATCTGAGGCTGCCCCTCCAGTCACAGGCTCAGAGGTGTGGGGGTGGGGGGGTGGGGGGTGTTCCTGAGGGTAGGTAACAGCATCGCTGCCTTGTTCCACCTCCGGAGGCTGCAGCTCTTTAAGTTGTAAACCTTAATGATCTCCCCAGGGTGCTAATTCTGCAGGCTTGCGGAAAAGTAAATGCTGTGGCTGCTTGGCAGCTTCCACCCAGACTTCAAAGGAAGTCATCTAAATCCTGGGAGTCCAAGCAGAGACTTGTCTCAGGGGTGGAGCCACGGTAGAGACACCCCCCACTCCCACTCCGAAATACCTAATGAAGTCGTGGGAGCCAGAACACCACCAAGCCCCCAGAACTGAAGAACTACTAGTACACAGTAGTAGCGAGGGAGTGCTGGGTAGACCCAGCCCAGAGAAGCCAGAGGTGAAAAGGGATGGGCTGCCTTCCAAAAATTACAGAAATAGGAAAATACCTAATCCTGCAATTTGCTAGTTAACAGTTAAACATCAATACTTTCTCGCTGGGCATCCTGTAGATTTTTGTTTTCACAAGTCTGAAGAGACCAAAAAGCAGACCAAAATGAAATGCAAATTCTTCATTTCACATTCATCAGCTCCTTTGTCTTTTAGAATTTGTACCTTCAAGCTTCAAATAATTCCTGAGTTTCCGGACAATGGGATGTCTTCAACCTCGCCTAAGGAAAAGCAGATGGACCAGTTCTCACAATTCCTTCCGAATTCAACTACAGTTGCCTTTTTTTTGTCTGCCTTAAATTCAGCTACCTATTGGACCTCAGGGTGGGCATTCTTTCTTTGGGATGCCACACCATCTCCCAGTTTTTCTCTCTCTCCCTCTCCTTCTAAAATATAAAATAAACTTATACTTTTATATCCTAATCTTGCCCTAAAGAAATTCTTTTTTTTGGTAATATTCTCTATTTTTCTTTTATTATTAAACCATAGCTGTGTACATTAATGCAATCATGGGGTACGATGTGCGGGTTATCCAAAGTACTTGCCCTGGAGAAATTCTTTTCTTGTCCCAAGTGCAGCACCTACTGAGCTATTTTTCCCAACCTATCAAGAGGGGCAGGTCTGCCCAAGGCATTGGGGCCCAACCCCCACACCGGTGTGCTGAGGATGCCAGACATAAAGAGTCAAAGGAAGATTATTCCCTCTCTTGGGTTTTGGTCTTGCTTGGAGCCAGTTACCCTTTCTTCTTGCCTATTTCATTGTATCTTTAAGTAGATAACTTGTTTTTATTTCACAAACTCACAGATAAGACTTTGGGGATAGGGGCATGGAATGAATGTGTGAGAAGGGTATGAGTTTTGGGGGAGGGGCGCCAAAAGTGGAATGCTATGGTTGGAATGTCCCCTCCAAAACTCAAGTTGAAACTTAATCCCCAATATGGCAGTATTGAGAGATGGGGCCTTTAAGAAGTGATTAAATCATGAGGGTTCTGCCATCATGAATGGATTAATCCATTAATAGATTAATAAACTAAAATGGGAGTAGGACTAGTGGTTTTATAAGAGTATTGACCTGAGTGAGCACTCTTGGCCCCCTCCATGTCAGCCACCTCAGGATTCTGCAGATTCCCCATGAGCAAACAGTAGGCTGTTAACCAGCTGTAGCCCCTCAACCTTGGATTTCTCAGCCTCAGCTTCATAACTGTAAGAAATGTATTTCTTTTCATTATAAATTACAAAATTTAAAGGGTTATGGGCTCTGAGAAACCTGAGAGATACAAAATAAAGGTTAATATTTTAGGTTGTTCATCACCTATGAGAAAAGTTTACCTCAGTTCCCGCATCTGAAATTATGCTGTCCTGTTAATGATCACACACAGCTTTCCCCTCATCATCCCCACTGTCCATCCACTCCCACGACACTACACTGCTAGGAGGGATTTATAAGAGTTTTTTTTTTTTCAAGACACCCTAAATGCTAGGAATGCTAGAAGCTTACAGTTTTGTGGCAAAGGAACAATCTATATAAAAAGCAAACAATAGGGCGGCGCCTGTGGCTCAGTGAGTAGGGCGCCGGCCCCATATACCCAGGGTGGTGGGTTCGAACCCGGCCCCTGCCAAACTGCAAAAAAAAAATAGCCGAGCATTGTGGCAGGCACCTGTAGTCCCAGCTACTCAAGAGGCTGAGGCAAGAGAATCGCCTAAGCCCAAGAGCTGGAGGTTGCTGTGAGCTGTGACACCACCACACTCTACAAAGTGGGACACAGTGAGACTTTGTCTCTAAAAAAAACAATACACAGAGGAAAAAGTTGCTACGGGGAAGCAAAAGGAAACTAAAAACTGAGTGCCTGTACTTTACATACCTTATCTTATTTAAGCCTCACAGTAGCACCTTGAAATAGCTCAGCGACCTTTAGCTATGCCTAGAGGATTGGAAATTTAGAGAGGCCAGAGTTGGGACCCCAGAAGGCTGCCTTCTGAGTTGGTCCCTGTGGGCAGCTCTGCCCCCCAAATCTGGAACGTGGGGCCATGGGGCCACATGTGGCCTTCTAGATCCTAGACTGTGGCCTTTTAACTGAATCCAAATTTTACGGAACACATACTTTTAATAAAGGAATCTCATCTAATAAAGCATCCTTCTCCACATACATAATCTGCCTGGCAGTCAATTTTCTCCTTAGGCTAGACACACAATAGGAAAGTAGCAACAATAGTCAATACAAGGCTGCAGTTCAAAGTACTTCTGTTCGTAACACATTCTCGGAGTCTCAACCTTCCCACAAGTCTGAGTCTGTATCTACTGGAAATTGCCTTCTGGGACTTTATGAAATCAAAATAATTAAACAGAACCCCCCCCTCCGTTTCTATTTACTGTACCTTCTGCAACTGAAGTTGTAGACTATATCAAGGGAACTTTTCACATTGAAGACTGATTTATTTGGTTCAAGACAGGTCAAAGGAAACTCTGGGACACTGAGGGGGAAGGAAACCACGTGAAAACTCCCCAACTTTGAGCCTGGGAAGACTATCTTGCACTTGGAAACTTAACCGGAGAAGAGGCAATCGTAGTGACTCATCAATAGACACACAAGTCCATCCGCACTTCCCTCACATCCTTCTCCATTAGGAGTAGATGGGTTTGGGGCTTCATATGGACTTGTGAGCCTGGGACAGAGAGGTACCTTCCACCTGATTCCCAAATAGAACAGCTAGTTAAATCTCCCCAACAGACACACACCTCACCCCACCCTCAAATTCCTTCCATCCAGAAAGTGGCAACTATACCAGGGGATGGGGAAAATGAAAGGGAGAAAATCAGAGGTGGGGAATCTGCTGGCGGTTTCTCAATAAAGGGTACCCAGCAAAATCTCACCCGTCCTCCAGCGACGTTCAACCGCAACTGACTGAGCCTCTTGAGAGTCTCGCGTTGGGATTGACAAACTTGGCGAGCACAGCGCCACATCCGGGTAGCGATCGAGTCCCACCCTATCGGTGGACGCAAACTTCACTCAACGCCCCAAGACCTCCTGGGAAGTGGAGTTCTAGGGCCAGCCTCACTGTCAGTCAATCACAGGCTTCTAAACTGCACCTTCAAGTAATTGCGGACTATTTAGACCAAAATGCCAGTACCAGTTACTTGGTCTGGTAGTGCCCAAGTCTCACCTTTCCTTTGGCAAAGTGAGACCATCCCCTCTTCCCCAGAGAACCCCCCCACCCCAGATCCTGTTTCCTCCGTAGGACCAATATTAACATAAATGGCCAGGCTTGGCGGCAGCTCACACCCATAACCCTACCTCACTGGGAGGCCAAGGCAAGAGTATCCCTTGAATTAGGAGGATCATTTGAGCCCATAAATTCAACACCAGCCCGGGAAATTTAGCGAGTCTGTCTCTAAAATAAATAAAACAAATAAATTAATTAAATTATTGTTTTTTAAAAAGGCAATGAAGCAACGAGCGCGTTAGAATTCCTTTTTGTCTGTGGGCGCAGTGGCTCACGCCTGTAATCCTAGCACTCTGGGAGGCGGAGGTGGGAGGATTGCCTGAGCTCACAGGTTCAAAACCACCCTGAGGGCTCGGCGCCTATAGCTCAACCGGCTAAGGTGCCAGCCACGTACACCTAAGGTGGCGGGTTCGAATCCCCAGCCCGGACCGCCAAACAACAATGACGGCTGCAACCAAAAAATAGCCGGGCGTTGTGGCGGGCGCCTGTGGTCCCAGCTACTTGGGAGGCAGAGGCA
>NW_003852614.1:493548-495590 GCF_000181295.1 Otolemur garnettii
TCCCAAGTAGCTGGGACCACAGGCACCCGCCACAACGCCCATCTATTTTTTGGTTGCAGCCGTCATTGTTGTTTGGTGGGTCCGGGCTGGATTTGAACCCGCCACCTTAGGTGTATGGGGCTGGCGCCTTAGCCACTTGAGCCACAGGTGCCAAGCCTCAAGTGTACAATTCAAAGGCAATAAGAACACTCAGAAAGTTGTGCAACCATCACCACTTTCTATTTCTAAAACTTTCATCACCCTAAACAGAAACCCCATACCCATCAAACAATAATCCCATTCCTTCCTTCTCCCAGCCTCTGATAACCTCCAATCTGATTTCTGTTTCTATGAATTTGACTATTGAAGATGCCTCATACAAGTAGAATCATAAACTATTTCTCCCCTTGTGTATGACTTATTTCATTTAGCATAATGTTTTCAGAGTTCATTCATGTTGTAGCATGTATCAGTACTTCATTCCCTTTTAATGGCCGAATAACATTTCGTTGTATGAACATTTTGTTTATACATTTCATCTATTGGACTTTTGGATTGTTTCAAACATTTGGATATTGTGAATAATGTTGCAAGGAACACTGGCATTCAAGTATCTGGTTTCATTGATTTTCTCCATCGTTTTTCTGTTTTCTGTTTCACTGATTTCCACTTTGATATTTATTATTTTGGGTTGAGGTTTTTTTGTTTGTTTGTTTGTTTGTTTGGGTTTTTTCTATTTTTTTGAGACAGAGTCTCACTATGTTGCCCACAGTACAGTGCCATGGCATCACAGCTCACAGCAATCTCAGACTCTTGGGCTTAAGTGATTCTCTTACCTCAGCCTTCCAAGTAGCTGGGACTATAGGCACTCACCACAATGCCCAGCTATTTTTTGGTTGTAGTTGGTCCCAGGCTGGAATTGAACCGCCAGCTCTGGTGTATGTGGCTTGGCACCCTAGCCACTGAGCTATAGGCGCAGAATCGAGTTTTTTGTTTTGTTTTGTTTTGGTTTTTTGGTTTTTTTTTCCCTAAGTCCAGGTCTCACTGTGTTGTCTAGGCTCTGGATTCCAGTAGCTATTCACAGGAGCCCGTATACTGGCACTATAGCCTCCAACTACTGGACTCAAACAATCCTCCCACATCAGCATCCTCATTAGCTGGGACTACAGGTGGGCACCACTGCACCTGGTTTATTTCAACTTTTTCTTCTTTTCTTTGCTTGTTTTTTTCAAGAACCATAAAAAAAAAAAAGGATTTTCCAGAGGTTTTTGTGTTATTGACTTTTTTTTTTGAGACATAGTATTATTTCTCTTCTCTTCTTATTTATTTATTTAAGATAGAATCTCACTCTGCACCTTGGGTAGAGTGCCTTGGCAAGGTAGTGCACAGCAACCTCAAGCTCTTGAGTTCCTAGTAGCTGGGACTACAGGCACCCACCACAACACCCAGCTAATTTTAGTTGCAGTTTGGCCGAAGCCGGGTTCAAACCTGCCACCATCAGTATATGGGGCCAGAGCCCTACCCGCTGAGCCACAGGCACCGCCTGTTTTTCTATTTTTAGTAGAGACAGGATCTCACTCTTGTTCAGGCTGGTCTCAAACTCCTGAGCTCAGGTGATCCACCTACCTCAGCCTCCCAGAGTGCTAGGGTTACAGGCATGAGCCATTATGTCCAACCTTATTTCAGTTCTTACACTGGAGTTTTATTTAGTCTTCCTTTTTTAGTTAACTAAAGTGAAAGCTAGGTGGCGCCTGGGGTCTCAAGGAGTAGGGCTCTGGCCCCATATACCAGAGGTGGCAGGTTCAAACCCAGCCCCAGCCAAAAACTGCAAGGAAAAAAATAATAATAAAGTGAAAGCTAAAGTCATTGTTTTGAGACCTTTCTCCTGTTCTAATGTAATTGTTTAGTGCTAAAAATTTACCCATTAACTACCACTTTAGCAGAATCCCATAAACTATGATGTGTTGTGGTTTCATTCAATTCAAAATATTTTCTAATTTTGCTCTTTTTTTTTTTTTTCTGAGACAGGAGCCTCAAGCTGTCCCCCTGGGTAGAGTGCCATG
>NW_003852614.1:495853-497675 GCF_000181295.1 Otolemur garnettii
CTTACCTCAGCCTCCCGAGTAGCTGGGATTACAGGCACCCGCCACAACACCCTGCTATTTTTGTTGTTGTTGTTGTTGTTGTTGTTGCAGTTTGGCTGGGGCCGAGTTTGAACTCGCCACCCTTGGTATATGGGGCTGGCACCTTACTCACTGAGCCACAGGCACCACCCCTAATTTCTCTTTTGATTTTTTCTTTGGCCCATGGGTTATTTTAAGTGCATTGTTTTGCTTTCAAATATTTGAGGATTTTCCAGAGATTTTTGTGTTATTGACTTCTTTTTTTTTTTTTTTGAAACAGAGTTTCACTATGTCATCCTTGGTAGAGTGCTCTGGTGTCACAGCTCACAGCAACCTCCAACTCTTGGGCTTAAGTAATTCTCTTGCATCAGCCTCCTAAGTAGCGGGGACTACAGGTGCCTGCCACAATGCCCTGCCATTTTTTTGTAGCAATTGTTTAGCTGACCCTGGGCTGGGTTCAAACCTGCCACCCTCAGTGTATGTGGCTGCCACCCTAACCACTGTACCAGGGGCCCCGAACCTGCGTTATTGACTTCTATAGAGTGTTCTATAAATGTCAACCATGTGAATTTGATTAATAATGTTGTTCACTTCTACTATATGCTTACTTATTTTATGCCTACTTGTTCCTTTTTTTTTTTTTTAGACGGAGTCTCAAGCTGTCACCCTGGGTAGAGTGCTTTGCCATCATAGCTCACAGCAACCTTCAGCTTGGGCTCAAGCAATTCTTTTGTCTCCGTTTTTCTGTTTTTAGCACAGACAGGGGTCTCATTTTTGCTCAGGCTGGTCTCCAACCTGTGAGTGCAGGCAGTACACCTGCCTCAGCCTCCCAGAGTTCTAGGATTACAGGTATGAACCACCACACCTGGCCTTTCTACCAGTTTTTTGTTTTGGTTTGGTTTTTTTGCAGTTTTTGGCCAGGGCTGGGTTTGAACCCACCACCTCTGGCATATGGGGCCAGCGCCCTACTTCTTTGAGCCCCAGGAGCCGCCCTGTTCTACCAGTTTTTAAGAGAGGATATTGAAAGTTCTGACTCAAATTTTGGATTTGTCTAGTTCTCCTTGTGGTTTATCAATTTTGTTTCATGTGTTTTGAAGGTCTTTTATTAAGTGCACAAATATTTAGAACCATTATGTCCCCTTCATTAATTGACCCCTTTATCATTATAAAATTACCTTCTTTATTCATTGTATCTTTTCTCTGTTATCAACCTTCACATTAATATTTTGGACTAGTGTTAGCCTACACACCTTTCTTTTTTCTTTCTTTAGATAGTCTTACTCTGTTGCCCTGGGTAGATTGCACTTGCATCATATCTTACAATAACGTCAAACTTCGGGGCTGAAGTGATCCTCTTGCCTGCTTCAGCCTCCCAAGTACCTGGGACTACTGGCACGCACCACAATGCCTGACTAATTTTTCTATTTCTTTATAGAGACGGGATATCACTCTTGCTCAAGCTGGTCTCAAACTCCTGAGCTCAAGCAATCCACCCTCACTCAGCCTCCCAAAGTTGCTAAGATTACAGGCGTGAGCCACCATGACCAGCTAGCATACACATCTTTTTACATACTTTTACTTCTAACCTATTTATGTTTATGTATTTAAAGAGTTTCTTGGCTCAGCGCCCATAGCTCAATGCTTAGGGCATTGTAGTTGTCATTGTTGTTTAGTAGGCCTGGGCTGAGTTTGAACCTGCCACCTCCAGTATATGGGGCCAGCGCCCTACTCCTTTGAACCACAGGTGCTGCACTAACCCTGTGTTTATTAAAAAAGAAAAAGAAGGCTCGGCGCCTATAGCTCA
>NW_003852614.1:497695-498828 GCF_000181295.1 Otolemur garnettii
CTGGGACTACAGGTGCCCGCCACAATGCCTGGCTACTTTTTTGTTGCAGTTGTCACTGCTGTTTAGCTGCCTAGGGCTGGGTTCGAACCCATCAGCCTCTGTGCATATGGCTGATATCATAACCATGGTGCTATAGGCACCCAGCCAGTGAAAAATTTTTGAATGGCTGGGTACACTGGCTTACACCCGTAATCCTAGCACTCTGGGAAACTGAGGCATGTAGATTGCCTGAGCTCAGGAGTTTGAGACCAGCCTGAGCTAGAGCGAGACCCTGTCCCTAAAAATAGCTGGGCACTATGGTGGGTGCTTGTAGTCCTAGCTACTCTGGAGGCTGAGGCAAGAGAATTGCTTGAGCCCAGGAGTTTGAGGTTGCTGTGAGATATGATGATGCCAGGGCACTTTACGGAAAGGGTGACCAAGTGAGAATGTCTCAAAAAAAAAAAAAGAAAAAGAAAAAGAAAACAAACAAACAACAACAAACAATCAAAGACATTAATCAACTGTCTTGGCTCCATGCCTGTAACTTCTTTTTTTTTTTTTTGAAACAGAGTTTCACTATGTCATCCTTGGTAGAGCCATGGCGTCACACAGCTCACAGCAACCTCCAACTCCTGGGCTTAGGTGATTCTCTTGCCTCAGCCTCCTGAGTAGCTGGGACTACAGGCACCCACCACAACGCCCGGCTATTTTTTTGTTGTTGTTGCAGTTCGGCCGGGGTCGGGTTTGAACCCACCACCCTCAGTGTATGGGGCCGGTGCCCTACTCACTGAGCCACAGGTGCTGCCCTACTTCAGTGAAGTTTTAATAACAAAAATCAACACAAATGGAAGGAATAGATGAAACAAGAATAACAGGGTATTGATCATTATTAGACTAGGTGATGTGTATATGGGATTCATATACTATTCTTTCTCCTTTGTGTATATTTAAAATTTTCACACTGAAAAGTTTTATTTATTCATCTATTTATTTGAGACACAGTCTCACTATGTTAGAGATTGCTGTAAGCTATGATGTACCATGCTGTGGCATCACAGCTCACAGCAACCTCAAACTCTTGGGCTTAAGTGATTCTCCTGCCTCAGCCTCCCAAGTAGCCGGGGCTGAAGTGATCCTCTTGCCTGCTTCAGCCT
>NW_003852614.1:499794-503575 GCF_000181295.1 Otolemur garnettii
AATCACAAACTTTAAGACAATTGAATTCATCCATTCTAAGGAGTAGGGAAAAAATAGAGAAAAATGAACAGAGCCTGAAGGCCTTATAAGACATCATCAAACATACTAACATGCATTTTAGGAGTACCAGAAGGAGAAGAGAGAAAGAAAAAGCTGAAAAAAATATTTGGAAGAAATAATGGCCTCAAACTTCTCTACTCTGAGGAAGGACATCAATATCTAACAAGTTAACAATGTCAGGTGCAGTGGCTCAGGTCTTTAATCCCAGCACTCTAGGAGGCCGAGGAGGAAGAATTCCTTCAGCTCAGGAATTAGAGACTACCTTGAGAAAAGTGAGAACCCCGTATCTACTAAAAATAGAAAGAATTAACCAGATCTGATGGGAGTCTACAGTCCCAGCTACTTGGGAGGCTGAGGCAGGAGGATAGCTTGTACCAAGGAGTTTGAGGATGCTGTAACCTAGGCTAATGCCATTGCACTCTAGCCTGGGGCATCAGAGTGAGACTCTGTCTCAAAAAATAAATAAATATGGGTGGTGCCCATAGCTCTGTGGGTAGGGTGCTGGCCACATACACCAGGGCTGGTGGGTTTGAACCCAGACCAGGCCAGCTAAAAAAACAATGACAATTGTAACAACAACAAAAACAACAACAACAAAAAAAATAGCCAGATGTTGTAGCAGGTGCCTATAGTCCCAGCTACTAGGGAGGCTGAGGCAAGAGAATCTCTTAAGCCCAAGAGTTTGAGGTTGCTGTGAGTTGTGATGACACAGCACTCTACCCCAGGGTGATAGCTTGAGACTTGTGTCAAAAAGATAAATAAATAAACAATAAATAATTTTTGTTTTGAAACAGAGTCTCACTTTGTCACCCTCAGTAGAGTGCTGTGAGGTCACAGCTCACGGTAACCTCCAACTCCTGGGTTTAGGTGATTCTCCTGCCTCAGCCTCCTGAGTAGCTGGGACTACAGGCGCCCACAACACCCAGTTATTTTTTTGTTGCAGTTTGGCTGGGGCCGGGTTCGAACCCGCCACCCTCAGTATATGGGACCGGCAACCTACTCACTGAGCTACGGGCACCGCCCAATGATAAATATATTTCAGTAGATTTAGGCACTACAAGTGGAGTTTTGCTACATGGATATACTGTGTGGTGGTGAAGTCTGGGGTTTTAGTGTACCTATTGGCTGAATAGTGTACATTGTACATATCAGGTGCTTTTTCAGTCCTTACTTCACTCTCAACCTCCTCCATTATAGTATTTGTTTTTGTTTTGTTTTGTTTTGTTATGTAGAGACAATCTCATTCTATGGCCTTGGGTAGAGTGCTGTGGCATCACACAGCTCACAGCAACCTCCAACTCCTGGACTTAGGCCATTCTCTTGCCTCAGCCTCCCAGGTAGCTGGGACTATAGGCAGCCCCCACAATGCCCAGCTATTTTGTTGTTGTTGCGGTTTGGCCCAGGCTGGGTTTGAACCTGCCACCATCGGTATATAGGGCTGGTGCCCTACCCACTGAGCCACCGGGGCTGCCCATACTTTTTTTTTTTTTTTTGAGACAGAGCCTCAAGCTGTCACCCTGGGTAGAGTGCCATGGCTTCACTGTTCACAGCAACCTCCAACTCCTGGGCTCAAGCGAGTCTCCTGCCTCAGCCTCCCAAGTAGCTGGGACCACAGGCACCCGCCACAATGCCTGGCTATTTTTTGGTTGCAGCCATTATTGTTGTTTGGCGGGTCCGGGCTGGATTCGAACCCGCCACCTTAGGTGTATGTGGCTGGCGCCTTAGCCGCTTGAGCCACAGGAGCTGAGCCACTTTTTTTTTTTTTTGAGACGGAGCCTCACGTAGTTGCCCTTGGTAGGTAGAGTGCTGTAGGATAATAGCTCACGGCAATCTCAAAATCTTGGCCTCAAGCGATTCTCTTGCCTCAGCCTCCAGAGTAGTTGGGACTACAGGTGCCCACCACAACGCCTGGCTATTTTTGTTGTTGTTGTTGATGAGACAGAGTCTCACCCTATGCCCCTGAGCACGGTGCAGTGGCTTGGTAGCTCAGTGCAACCTCAGACTCCAGTTTGTGGGCATTCCGCTGCCTCAGCCTCCGGAAGCCGCTGGGATTACAGGCGCTCGCCCACGTGCCGGGCTGGGTTTTTCCACTTTTTTCATGAGTCCGGGTCTCACTCTTGCTCAGGCGAGTCTTGAACTCATGAGCTCAAGCAATTCTCCCTCCTTTGCCTCCCACAGTGCTAGTATTATAGGCCTAAGCCACCGGCCGGCAACACCGGCTATTTTTAGAGACGGGGTACTTGCTCTCGCTGAGGCTGGTCTAGAACCTGTGAGCGTAAGCAATCCACCCTCCTCTCAGAGTGCTAGGATTAAAGGTATGAGCCACCAGCCTGGTCTTTTTTTTTTTGGAGACAGAGTCTCACTTTGTTGCCCTTGGTGGAGTCTCATCAAGTCACAAATTATAGCAACCCCAAACTCTTGGGCTTAAGCCATTCTCTTGCTTCAGCCTCCCACGTAGCTGAGACTACAGCCCACAACAATGCCTGGCTACACAAGGCTAGTTTTTTTGTTTGTGTGTGTGTGGTTTTTGGCCAGGGCTGGGTTTGAACCCACCACCTCTGGCATATGGGGCTGGCACCCTACTCCTTTGAGCCACAGGCACCGCCCCACCCAGCTAGTTTTTATAGAGATCGGGGGTTCCACTCTTGCTCAGGCTGGTCTTGAACTCCTGAGCTCAAGCAATCCACCAACCTTGGCTTCTGAGACTGCTAGGATTACAGGCATAAGCCATCCCACCCAACCTGTCCATTATATTTTTTTATATGGCTTGTTACTTAACTCTTTTTGTTCTATATGATTTAATAGGGAAATACATAAAATATAACTAGAAATTTATGTCAATGGACCTATAATACATTAAGATGCAGTCTATGACAATAAAAATATAAAGAGGACGGGTAGAGATGTAGTGTAAAAGAGCAGATTATATTCTTTTTTTCTTTTTAGACAGAATCTCAAGCTGTTGCCCTTGTAGATTGTCATCATAGCTCACAGCAACCTCCAACTCTTGGGCTCAAGCGATCTTCTTGCCTCAGTTTTTTTTTTTTCTATTTTTAGTAGAGATGGGGTCTTGCTTTTGCTCAGTTTGATCTGGAACCCGTGACTTCAATCAATCCACCTGCCTCAGCCTCCCAAGCGCTGGGATTACAGGTGCGAACCACTGGGCCAGGAAGAGAATGTTTGTATTCTAATGAAATTAAATTGAAATTAATCAGGGCCAGGCACAGTGGTTCATGTCTGTAATCCCAGCACTTGGGAGGCTGAGATGGGTGGATTGCCTGAGCTCCCAGGTTTGAGACCAGCCTGAGCCAGAGTGAGACCTCATCTCTAAAAATAAACGGGCGTTGTGGTGGGCGCCTGTAGTCCCAGCTACTTGGGAGGCTGAGGCAAGAGAATCACTTAAGCCCAAGAGTTGGAGGTTGCTGTGAGCTATGAGGCTATAGGACTCTACCAAGATGGACAAAATGAAACTCTGTCCCAAGAAAACAAACAAACAAACAAACAGGCAAGTCGCAGAAATAAATCCCTCTTTATCAGTATTTATGTTACATAGAAATGGATTAAACTCTCAGTAAAAGGAAGACTCTGGCACAATGGATTTGTTTGTTTGTTTGTTTGTTTGTTTGTTTTGAGACAGAGCCTCAAGCTGTCCCCCTGGGTAGAGTGCCATGGCCTCACAGCTCACAGCAACCTCCAACTCCTGGGCTCAAGTGAGTCTCCT
>NW_003852614.1:508582-510094 GCF_000181295.1 Otolemur garnettii
CAACTCCTGGGCTCAAGCAAGTCTCCTGCCTCCGCCTCCCAAGTAGCTGGGACCACAGGCGCCCACCACAACGCCTGGCTGTTTTTTTTTCGGTTGCAGCCATCATTGTTGTTTGGTGGGCTCAGGCTGGATTCGAACTCGCCACCTTAGGTGCATGTGGCTGGCGCCTTAGCTACTTGAGCCACAGGCGCCGAACCGACTCTGTCTCTTAAAAAAGAAAAAAAAGGCTCAGTGCCTGTGGCTCAAGTGGCTAAGATGCCAGCCACATGCACCTAAGGTGGCAGGTTCAAATCCAGCCTGGCCCGTCAAACAACAATGACAGCCGCAACCAAAAAATAGCTGGGCGCTGCGGCAGGTGCCTGTGGTCCCAGCTACTTGGGAGGCAGAGGTAGGAGACTTTCTTGAGCCCAGGAATTGGAGGTTGCTGTGAGCTGTGATGCCATGGCATTCTACCCAGGGGGACAGCTTGAGGCTCTGTCTCAAAAAAAAAAAAAGACTTCCTATTAGACACATTCATTACATTAATTGTCCCTCTTGCAACAAATCAATAATATCTTTCTCTCTTCCAGCCCTGTCCTCTACCCATTCATTCCCTTCCTGGGAAAGCAACAGATGTTATTTATCTTTCCAGAGACATTTTGTGACTCTATAGGCACAAATATGGAAAAGAAAGAACTTGCACTTGTTAAAGATATATAGGACTTGTGTAGGTAGAGAGAATGAAGATGATATTCCAACTGGAGGAAACATCCAAGGCAAAGGTATAGAAGTGCGAACAAATAAGATATATGTAGAAAATAGGGTATAGCGAGTGCTGCTGCCTCAACTGCTCCCTCTCTTTTTCCAGTTGACTTCAGCCCAGTTACTTCTCTGCCTGTCCTGTTCTACATACCAGCGTAATGGAAATATGAAACTACACGGCCCCTCACCCATACTATCTTGCCTAGACCTCGGTTACTATTTATTGAGCATTGACCCCAACCATCTGTTTGAGTCCTGTTAAAGAGGTCCCAGCTCCTTCCTGAGTTACTCTTCAAGTCTGACACCTTCCATTTCAATTGTAACATGGACAATTTCCTCACATTGCAAAAACAGAACAATGAATAAAAAGGATACCACATAAAGGTGTTATTCATTTTATTAATACATATGCAACATACAGAGGTCAAGTGACCATATTAAATATGCAACAGAGAAGCAGCAAAACAGACTGTATGCAACTCTATTGAAAAAACATTCCAGGCAGCACCTGTGGCTCAGTGGGTAGGGCAACAGCCCCATATACCCAGGGTGGCGGGTTCAAACCCAACCCTGGCCAGCTAAAACAGCAGTGACAACTACAACAAAAATAGCTGGGCATTGTGGTGGGCTCCTGTAGGCCCAGCCACTTGAGAGTCTGAGGCAAGAGAATTGCCTGGGCCTGAGAGTTGAAGGTTGCTGTGAGTTGTGACACCACCGTATTCTACCCAGGGCAACAGAGTGAGACTTTGTCTCAAAAAAAAAAAAAAAAAA
>NW_003852614.1:510512-512067 GCF_000181295.1 Otolemur garnettii
CTTGAGCCCAGGAGTTGGAGGTTGCTGTGAGCTGTGATGCCACAGCACTCTACCCAGGGGGACAGCGTGAGGCTCTGTCTCAAAAAAGAAAAAAATCCTAGCACTTTGGGAAGCCAAAGGCAGGAGGATTACTTGAGGTCTGAAGTTCAAGACCAGCCTGAGCTACATAGCGAGACCCCGTTTCTACAAAAAACAGAAAAATTAACTGGGTGTGGTGGCATGCACCTATAGTCCCAGCTACTCAGGAGGCTGAGGCAGGTGGATCACTTGAACCTAGGAGTTAGAGGCTGTAGTGAGATATGATCTAGTCCAGGAAAGAAAGCAAGACCTTGTCTCAAAAATTAAAAAAAAAAATTGACTTGGCACCCATACTCAATGGTTAGGGTATCGGCCACATGCACTGTTCACACCCAGCCCAAGTCTGCTAAACAACAATGACAACAATAACAAAAAATAGCCAGGTATTGTGGCGGGCACCTGTAGTCCCAGCTACTCAGGAGGCTGAGGCAAGAGAATCACTTAACCCCAAGTGTTTGAGGTTGCTGTGAGCTGCGATGCCAGAGCACTGTACTGAGGGTGATATAGTGAGACTCTGTCTCAAATAAAAAAAATTACAAAGGGCCAGACACAGTGACCCACACCTATAATTCCAGCATTTTTGGAGGCAGAACCCAGAAGTTTGAGATCAGCCTGAGTAATAGAGGGAAACTCTATCTCTATAAATAAATAAATAAATAAGGGCGGTGCCTATGGCTCAGTGAGCAGGGCACCAGCCCCATTATACCCAGGGTGGTAGGTTCAAAACCAGCCCCAGCTAAACTGCAACAAGAAAATAGTGGGGCATTGTGGTGGGCACCTGTAGTTCCAGCTACTCGGAAGGCTAAGGCAAGAGAATCACCTAAGCCCAAGAGCTGGAGGTTGCTGTGAGCTGTGACGCAGGGTAACAGAAGTGAGACTGTCTTTTAAAAAAAAGAAAAAATTAACCCAGGTGAAGTGGCTCATGCCTGTAATCCCAGCACTCTGGGAGGCTGAGGTGAGTGGATAGCTTGAGTTCAAGAGAGACCAGCCAGAGCAAGAATGAGACCCCATCTCTAAAAAATAGAGGGGAAAAAAAAAACAATATATAGACTTTATTTGGATACTGATTCAAACAAAAAAGCTATGACAAATTCTTGACACTTATGAAACTATTGGAATTTTTTTTTTTTTTTTTTGAGACAGAGCCTCAAGCTGTCGCCTTGGGTAGAGAGCTATGGCATCTCCAACTCCTCAGCTCAAGCAAGTCTCCTGCCTCCACCTCCCAAGTAGCTGGGACTACAGGTGCCTGCCAAAATGCCTGGCTATTTTTTGGTTGTAGCTGTCGTTGTTTGGTGTGCCCGGGCTGGATTCGAATCCACCAGCTCAGGTGTATGAGGCTGGCACCTTAGCCACTTGAGCCACAGGCACCGAGCCGGAATTTTCTTTTTTTTTTTTTGAGACGGAGTCTCACTTTGTCCCCCTTGGTAAAGTGCCATGGTGTCACAGTTCACAGCAACCTCAAATTCATGGGCTTAAG
>NW_003852614.1:513938-520882 GCF_000181295.1 Otolemur garnettii
TTGTTGTTTGGTGGGTCCGGGCTGGGGATTCGAACCCGCCACCTTAGGTGTACGTGGCTGGCGCCTTAGCCGGTTGAGCTATAGGCGCTGAGCCAGCAGTGTCTTATTTTTAGAGAAACGTGGTAGTTGAGAGAAGAGTCTTGGGGTCTTACTCTTGCTCCGCCTGCTCTCAGATTCCTGATCTCAAGGAATCCTCCCACCTTGCCTCCTAGAATGCTCAGATTACAGGCATGAACCACTGTGCCCAGCCCTTAGGTTTTTTTTTTTTTTTAAGAGGATCCTTATCTTTTGGAGATATACTGAAATATTTAGGTATGAAAAGGTATGATGTCTAGGACTTATTCCAAAATAATATAGGAGGGAAGAAGTGGAGGGGGATATATGTGGAACAAGATTGTTCAATAGTGGATAACTAGGCTTGGCGCCTGTGGCTCAAGTGGCTAAGGTGCCAGCCACATACACCTGAGCTTGCAGGTTCAAATCCAGCCCAGGCCCACCAAACAACAATGATGGCTGCAACTAAAAAATAGCCAGGCACTGTGGCGAGTGCCTGTAGTCCCAACTACTTGGGATGCGGAGGCAGGAGACTCGCTTGAGCCCAGGAGTTGGAGGTTGCTGTGAGCTGTGATGCCAAAGCACTCTGAGTAAAGTGACAGCTTGAGGCTCTGTGTCAAAAAAAAAAAAAGAGTTGATAACTACTTGAAATAATAACTGAGTGTCTGGTAAATAGGGATTCATTACACTACTCTGTTTACTTTTAAACTTTTTTTTTGCAGTTTTTGGCCAGGGCTGGGTTTGAATCCGCCACCTCTGGCATCTCTGTTTACTTTTATACACGTGATAAGTTCCTCATAAAAGTTTTAAAACAATGCTACTAAATTCTCAAACATTTGGTGAAAGCATAGATATTAGTCTAAAAAAGTGGAGTAGGAGGAGCTGGAATTTAAGGAGAGGAAGGTCTAGAATAGCCTCTGTGGGAGAGTGCCACAGAATGTATGAGACAAATAAAAGGGTTGCTAAGCAGCTACAAAGACCAAATTGAAAATGGACAGCATGAATTGATATACGCTACTTGGTTTTACCTCTAGCAATGTTCTGGGACTTTGGGAACAAAAAGGAAAAGGACAGTGGAGGCAGGGGTTCCAGAGACAGTAACATTGAAGTGGCTGTCCATGAAGTATTAGTAAGGGAGCAATCTGGTATTACTGGGAGATTATTACTTGACCCATATGAAATCAGAGGTGGAGTACCTAGGAGGTCTTATCAAGGTTAGAGATCAGGTGATCAGAGATGTAGAAGTTGTTTAGGGGTGGTGCCTGTGGCTCAAAAGAGTAGGGCACCAGCTCCATATGCCGGAGGTGGCAGGTTCAAACCCAGCCCCAGCCAAAAACTGCACACACACATACAAAAATTGTTTAGAAAAGCCTTATATCGGGTGGCATCTGTGGCTCAAAAGGGTAGGGCACTGGCCCCATATGCCAGAGGTGGCAGGTTCAAACCCAGCTCCAGCCCAAAAAAAAAAAAAAAAGGCCTTATATCAATGTAAGATGTAACCGATTAAACCAAGAGCCGTCCTTGTCCCCAGGTGTAGGGTTGTCAAAGTGACCCTGCCAAGCTAAGGGGTGTGATGTCAATCTCCTCTTCTAAGATCTCCGTTGGGTCCTTAGCTTTTGGATATTCTCAAATGGCTTTAGGATAGCTCTTAGGAATGACGGAAGTTTTAAATCAGTAGCAAGCTATTTTCTTCTTTGAGCCTTGGTTTCCTTATCTATAAGAAGTTGGCAGCTTGGCACCTGTGGCTCAAGTGGCTAATGCGCCAGCCACATACACCTGAGCTGGTGGGTTCGAATCCAGCCCAGGCCCTCCAAACAACAGTGATGGCTGCAACAAAAAACAGCCAGGCATTGTGGCAGGTGCCAGTAGTCCCAGTTACTTGGGAGGCTGAGTCAAGAGAATCTCTTTTTTTTTTTTTTTGAGATAGAGCCTCAAGCTGTCCCCCTGGGTAGAGTGCCATGGCTTCACTGCTCACAGCAACCTCCAACTCCTGGGCTCAAGCAAGTCTCCTATCTCAGCCTCCCAAGTAGCTGGGACCACAGGTGACCACCACAACTCCCAGCCATTTTTTTGGTTGCAGCCACCACTGTTGCTTGGCGGGCCGAGCTGGATTCGAACCTGCCACCTTAGGTGTATGTGGCTGGCGCCTTAGCCACTTGAGCCACAGACGCTGAGCCAAGAGAATCTCTTAAGCCTCGGAGTTGGAGGTTGCTATGAGCTGTGATGCTACAGCACTCTACCGAGGGCAAAGCTTGAGGCTCTGTCTCAAGAAAAAGCAGTAGGCTGGGCGGTGCCTGTGGCTCAGTGGGTAGGGCACTGGCCCCATATACCAAGGGTGGTGGGTTCAAACCCGGCCCTGGCCAAACTGCAACAAAAAAAGTATGGCTCGGCCCTGTGGCTCAAGTGGCTAAGGTGGCAGGTTCGAATCCAGCCCAGGCCCGCCAAACAACAATGACGACTGCAACCAAGAAATAGCTGGGCATTGTGGCAGGCACCTGTGGTCCCAGCTACTTGGGAGGCTGAGGCAGGAGACTCGCTTGGCCCCAGGAGTTGGAGGTTGCTGTGAGCTGTGATGCCACGGCACTCTACCCCACAGCACTCTACCCAGGGGGACAGTTTGAGGGTCTATCTCAAAAATAAAAATAAAAATAAAAATAAAAATAAAGTAGCCAGGGGGGGTGTGGCGGGGCACCTGTAGTTCTAGCTATTCAGGAGGCTGAGGCAAGAGAATCGCCTAAGCCCAGGAGTTGGAGGTTGCTGTGAGCTGTGTGATGCCACAGCACTCTTCTGAGGGTGATAAAGTGAGTCTCTGTCTCTACCAAAAAAAAAAGAAAAAAAAGAAGTTGGCTTAGGGCTCAGTGCCTGTAGCACAGTGGTTATGGTGCCAGCCACATACACAGAGGCTGGAGGGTTCGAACCCAGCCGGGGCCAGCTAAACAATGATCACTGTAACTAGCAGAGCATTGTGGGGGGTGCCTGTAGTCCCAGCTAAGTGGGAGGCTAAGGCAAGAGAATCACTTTAGCCCAAGAGTTGGAGGTTGCTGTGAGCTGTATGGTGCCACGGCACTTTACCGAGAAGACATATTGAGAGTATCTCAAAAAATAAATAAATACGGTGGCGCCTGTGGCTCAGTGAGTAGGGCACGGGCCCCATATACTGAGAGTGGCAGGTTTGAACCCAGCCCCCACCAAACTGCAACAAAAAATAGCCGGGCGTTGTGGCAGGTGCCTGTAGTCCCAGCTACTCAGGAGGCTGAGACAAGAGAATCGCCTAAGCCCAGGAGTTGGAGGTTGCTGTGAACTGTGATGCCATGGCACTCTACCAAGGGCAATAAAGTGAGACTCTGTCTCTAAAATAAATAAATAAATAAATAAATAGGAGAAAATTAGTTGGACATTATAGTCCCAGCTACTCAGGAGGCTGAGGCAGGAGGTTCACTTGAACTCAGGAGTTTAAGGTTGCTGTGAGCTAGGTTGATGCCACAGTACTCTAGCCTGGACAACAGAGGGAGACTCTTTCTCAAGAAAAAGAAAGAAGGGTGGTGCCTGTGGCTCAGTGAGTAGAGCTCCAGCCCCATATACCAATGGTAGCATGTTTGAATCTAGCCCCGGCCAAACTGCAACAAAAAATAGCCAGGTGTTGTGGCAGGCGCCTTTAGTCCCAACTACTTGGGAGGCTGAGGCAAGAGAATTGCCTAAGCCCAAGAGCTGGAGGTTACTGTGAGCTATGATGCCATAGTACTGTACCAAGGGCGATAAAGTGAGACTCTGTCTCTAAAAATAATAATAATAATAAATAAAGAAGTTGGTTTAATAATACCTATCTTGGCAGGGCAAGGTGGCTCACGGCTGTAATGCCAGCACTCTTGGAGGGCAAAGCAGACGGATTCCCTGAGCTCACAAGTTTGAGACCAGCCTGAGCTAGAGCGAGACCCTATCTCTAAAAATAGTACAGCATTGTGGTGGGCACCTGTAGTCCCAGCTACTTGGGAGGCTGAGACAAAAGAATTGTTTGAGCCCAAGAGCATTAGGTCGCTGTGAGCTATGATGCCACAGCACTGTACTGAGGGTGACAAAGTGAGACTCTGTCTCAAAAAAAAAAAAAAAAAGAAAGACACTATATATAAATACCTATTGATTGCACAGAGCAGGCATAAGGATTAAGGAAAATAATGTCGACAGAGGTACCTGCATTCTACATAGGATACCCATACTCCCTCAGCAGGTGAATATACTCTCCCTAAATTCAAAGCTGATGCAATTAACTTAAAAAAATATATATAAGAAAAAGAAAGCTAATGCGGGTAGCACCTGTGGCTCAGTGGGTAGGGTGCTGGCCCCATATACCTAGGGTGGCGGATTCAAACTGGGCCCTGGCCCCGGTCAAACTGCAACAACAAAACAGCTGGGCGCCTGTAGTCCCAGCTACTCGGGAGGCTGAGGCAAGACAATTGCCTAGGCCCAGGAGTTGGAGGTTGCTGTGAGCTGTGTGACGCCATAGCACTCTACCGAGGGCAATAAAGTGAGACTCTGTCTCTACAAAAAAAAAAAAAAAAAAAGAGAAAGAAAGAAAAGAAAGAAAAGAAAGAAAAGAAAGAAAGAAAGAAAGAAAGAAAGAAAGCTGATGCAATTGCATGGTAAATTTGTTATTACTTTCTAAAGTAGCAAAACCTGACTCAAAAAAACCCCTTACTCTCTTATTAAAACAACTTAAAATTGGATATTGGAGACATGTTTCCCCACTCTAAAAACTAAAAGACCAGGCAGTGCCTGTGGCACAGTGAGTAGAGCACTGGCCCCATATACTGAGGGTGGCAGGTTCAAACCCAGCCCTGGCCAAACTGCAACAAAAAAATACTTGGGAGGCTGAGGCAAGAGAATCACCTAAGCCCAAGAACTAGAGGTTGCTGTGAGCTGTGATGCTACGGCACTCTACCAAGGGTGACAAAGTGAGACTCTGTCTCTAAAAAACACAAAAAAACCCTAAAAAACCACCCTAACTTTCCTAAGAGCCTGAGGTAAAAGCTTTTGATGAAGAGAAAGAATAGTAGCAACAATAATAATAGCAAACATTTATATGGTATTTATTAGATCCAGGACTCAGAGGAAAAATGTACCCTCGAGATTAAAATGTGTGAGTCATGTGCATGTGGGTGGTATTTGAAGTCATGGGTATAATTGAGAGTTCCTAAAAGAGAGTCACATGAGATGAGAACAAACGTAGGACTGAATACTTAGGAACTTCATCACTGGCTAGGTAGAAAAGGAGAAGCTGCAAGAGACCAAAAGGAATAGCTGAGAAGACAAGAAGGAATAATGTGGGGTCACAGGAGCCAATGTATGAAGATATTTCAAGGAGGAAATGATTATAAGTGTCAAATTGTGTTTGAGAAGCCAAGTAAGATGAGGACTAAAAGTACTCAGCAGATTTAGAGATTTGGTAGTCAGTGGTGGCATATTACCACAGTTTGAGGGGTTGAAAGTGAGATTAGAGTGTGTTGTAAAGAGAGCAGGGAGGAGGAAATGGAAAAAGAATACAGCTATTTCAACAAGTTTGGCTCTATAGGACAGAAAAGAGTTATATGGTAGCTGGAAAGGTATGTGAACTCAAGGGAAAATGTTTTTGTCAGATTGGAGAGACTTGAGCATGTTTAAATGTCAATCAAAATACCCTAATAAGGGAAAGGTTGAATAAAAAGGAGAGAGAAGGGATAATAGTGGTAAAGTCTCTGAGAAGGCGTGAGAGAATAGTATACAATGTACAGAGGGAAGAAATTAGAAATATAAAAGGATATAGGTAGAGGATTTATTTTCATGTGAGCAAATATATAGGTTTGACAGTGGGAAGTACGGGATTAAATGAGATAATATATGCAAAGACTTAGCATAGTGCCTAGCACAGTTAGTTTGTTATCAGAAATAGTAGCTGTGGTCTGTGCACTGGTCTGGTCTGATCTATACTTCTTCTGACTGGTCTATGCAAGGCAGAAGCTTGAGGATGAGCAGCAGCGGTGTGGGACTGATAACTGATTCATTCCTTTGGACTTTTTCACCTTCCTTCTTTAATCTTAGATGTAAGAATATAAGACATGAAGGTTGTGAAAAATCTATCCAAAAGGTAACCCAACTAGACAAATTGTCAAAATTGTGTTATTGGTTTATTCTTATTATGAATGTACGGGAAAGCCTGAAGGTACTTGTATATGTAATAACACCCAATATCAGATATGTGTGTCCCCCAGTAGGCCAGTAGTTTGCTACAATTCTTCTGAACCCCCAGAGCAAACTGAATTTGCTATGTGAAAACAAATAACAAAAGTCATTAATAACAATTTTGCAATATATACAGACATATGTCTTTCTTTCTTTTTTTTTTTTTTTTCAGAGACAGAGTCTCACTTTATCGCCCTCCATAGAGTGCTGTGGCAGTGTCACACAGCTCACAGCAACCTCCAACTCCTGGGCTTAGGTGATTCTCTTGCCTCAGCCTTCCGAGTAGCTGGGACTACAGGTGCTTGCCACAATGCCCAGGCTACTTTTTTGTTGCAGGGCTGGGTTTGAACCTGCCACCCTGGGTATATGGGGCCAACACCCTATTCACTGAGCCACAGGCACCACCCGACACGTGTTTTTCTATATTTTCAATAATAATTAAAAGTTTTCCATATAGAAATACTATATATTTCTGAAGAATTCTTTTCTTTTCTTTTTTTTTGAGACAGACTCTCAAGCCATCACCCTGGTGTTGCCGTTAGGGTCTCACGGAGAAGTGATGTCGTGAAGAATAAGCACGCTTATTGAAATTGTGTTTTAAGGCTCGGCGCCTGTGGCTCAAGCGGCTAAGGCGCCAGCCACATACACCTAAGGTGGCGGGTTTGAATCCCCAGCCC
>NW_003852614.1:521101-522128 GCF_000181295.1 Otolemur garnettii
AAAAAAAAAAAAAAGAAATTGTGTTTTAAATAAAGGTAACCATCTGCCTGCTCAGGCAAAATGGCAAGCTTTCTTTATTTACGGTTGGTTTATATAGGGAATCTTGTGTATGTGCACTATACAGCAATGACCTCATTAATATTCATTACAATCCCTCTACACATGTGCATTGGACATCATGACTTCTCTCTGCACATGTGCATTGGACATCAGTGACTTCATTAAACCATTTAAACATCTTGTGACCACCCGCCCTGTAAGTAGCTCTTCCCTAGTAATCTGATAATCCACCCAACACCCTGGGTAGAGTGCCATGGCATCACAGCTCACAGTAACCTCAAACTCCTGTGCTTAGAGTGATTCTCTTACTTTAGCCTCCCAAGTAGCTGGGACTACAGGTGCCCACCACAATGACCAGCCATTTTTGGTTGTAGTTGTCATTGTTGTTTGGCAGGCATGGGCTGGATTCGAACCCGCCAGCTCTGGTATATGTGCCTGGTACCCTAGCCACTGAGCTACAGGTACCGAACCTGAAGAATTATTTCTATATATTTCATATTTTGTGTTGTCATGTTAACTTTAATTCTCTAATTGTTAATGGTATACAATGGATATCTGTATATTGAACTTCAACCCAAATTTTTTTTTAAAAGAAGGTAGCTATGGCTATTATTTTTTTATTTCTATTTTTATTCAGAGATAGAGTCTTACTTTGTCACCCTCGGTAGAGTTCCGTGGCGTCACAGCGCCCCACTCACTGAGCCACAGGCACCACCAGCTATGGCTATTATTGCTATTCATGTTACATACCTACTTGAAAATTTCTTAGGTTTGGGTGGTGCCTACGGCTCAGTGAGTGATTGAGGGTGGTAGGCTCAAACCCAGCCCTGGCCAAACTGCAACAAAAAAATAGCCAGGCGTTGTGGTGGGCACCTGTAATCCCAGCTACTCAGGAGGCTGAGGCAAGAGAATCTCCTAAGCCCAAGAGCTGGAGGTTGCTGTGAGCTTTGATGCCACAGCACTCTAC
>NW_003852614.1:523413-525185 GCF_000181295.1 Otolemur garnettii
CCTGTAGTCCCAGCTACGTGGGAGGCTGAGGCAGGAGACTCGCTTGAGCCCAGGAGTTGGAGGTTGCTGTGAGCGTGATGCCATGGCACTCTACCCAGGGGGACAGCTTGACAGCTGTCTCAAAAAAAAAAATCTCTGCTTCAGTATGGCTCTCAAATCTTTCATCCCCAACCAGATTTCTCATTCTTCAAACTTTCATTCAAAATATACAGTTGACCCTTGAATAACATATGTTTGAAATATGTGGGGCCATTAATATGCAGATTTTCTTCTGTCTCTGCTACCCATGAAACAGTAAGACCAACCCTTCCTCCTCTTCTTCCTCTTCCATGGCCTATTCAATGTGAAGATGAGGAGGATGAAGAACTTTATAATGAACTTCTACTTAATGAATACTAAATATATTTTCTCTTAAAATAAGGAAGATTAACACTTTCTTCATAACTTTTTTTTTTATTTTTTGAGACAAAGTCTCACTTTGTCACCCTCAGTAGAGTGCCGTAGCATCACAGCTCACAGCAACCTCTAGTTCTTGGGCTTAGGCAATTCTCTTGCCTCAGCTTCCTCAGTACCTGGGACTACAGGTGCCTGCCACAATGCCTGGCTATTTTTTGTTGCAGTTTGGCCAGGGCCTAGTTCAAATCCACCACCCTTGGTATATGGGGCTGGCGTCCTACCCAGTGAGCCATAGGCACCACCCCAAAAATGATAAATTTCTTAAACATACAGTACTTTGGTATCTTGTTAAAAGAACAGGGGAAAGTGCAAACACAGTCCAAAAATTATGCAGTTGAGTTTCCCACATTTGGGGAAATCACAGGGGTCAGCACATGTGGAGTGCAATGGATAAGCCTTGCCCTGGGAAAACTACCTTCGTAATCATGTTATCTTCCCTGCCAGGTAAGTATCAAAATTCTTTTTTTCTTGAGACAGTCTCACTATGTTGCCCTCTGTAGAGTGCCATAGTGTCACAACTCACAGCAGCCTCAAACTCTTGGGATTAAATAATTCTCTTGCCTGAGTCTCCCGAGTAGGTGGGACTATAGGCGCCTGTAACGCCTGGCTATTTTTATGCTGTACTTGTCATTGTTGTTTGATAGGCCCAGGCCAGGTTCGAACCTGCCAGCCTGGGTGTATGTGGCTGTGCCCTAGCCACTGAGCTACAGGCACTGAACCCAAAATTCTTTAGTAGTTCTTTCTCTTACTATCTAAATTTTCTTTTTTTCTTTTTCAGTCTCACTTTGTTGCCCTTGGTAGAGAGCTGCAGCGTCATAGCTCACAGCAACCTCAAACTCTTGGGCTCAAGCAGTTCTCTTGCCTCAGCCTCCCAAGTAGCTGGGACTACAGGCGCCACCACAATGTCCAAACTATGATTACAGTTGTCATTGTTGTTTAGCTGGCCTGGGCCAGGTTCGAACCTGCCACCCTCGGTGTATATGGCTGATGCTATAACCACTGTGCTACAGGTGCTAAGTCTGAGGTTTTCTCTTTGTTTGTTTTGTTTTTTTGTAGTGACAAGGTACTACTTTTGGAATTTAAAATAAAATATAAGAAGTAAAATAAAACATCTCGGCTTGGCACCTATAGCTCAACCGGCTAGGGTGCCAGCCACGTACACCTAAGGTGGCGGGTTCGAATCCCCAGCCCGGACCCACCAAACAATGACAGCTGCAACCAAAAAAATAGCCGGGCGTTGTGGCGGGCGCCTGTAGTCCCAGCTACGTGGGAGGCTGAGGCAGGAGACTCGCTTGAGCCCAGGAGTTGGAGGTTGC
>NW_003852614.1:525205-527520 GCF_000181295.1 Otolemur garnettii
AAAAAAAAAAAGGGAATGCAGAATATAAACACATAACATACAAAATATCTGTTGTGGTTTATTTTTTTATTTTATTTTTTTTGAGATAGAGTTTTACTTTGTCACCCTAAGTAGAGTGCAGTGACATCACAGCTCACAGCAACCTCCAATTCCTGGCCTTAGGTAATTCTCTTGCTTCAGCCTCCAGAGTTGCTGGGACTACAGGTACCTGCCACAACACTTGACCATTTTTTGTTGCAGTTTGGCTGGGGTTGGGTTTGAACCTGCCACCCTTCGTATATGGGGCCAGCCCCATACCCACTGAGTCACAGGTGCTGCCCTTGATGGTTTATTTTACCAGGAAATTTTCCTTCCGGTCAACAATAGTAGTAGTTAGTAATTTAAATTTTTGGCAAGTCAAAAGTTCTACATGGGGCTTAATGCCAGCCACATACATCGGAGCTGGCCCAGGCCTGCCAAACAACAATGACAACTACAACCAAAAAATAGCCAGGTATTGTGGTGGGCGCCTGTAGTCCCAGCTACTTGGGAGTCTGAGGCAAGAGAATCACCTAAGCCCAAGAGTTTGAGGGTGCTGTGAGCTGTGACACCACAGCACTCTACTAAGGGCAATGTAGTAAGACTGTCTCAAAAAAAAAAAAAAAGTACTACATGGTCCAGGTGAGGTGGCTGACACCTGTAATCCAAGTACTCTGCAAGGCTGAGGCACGTGAATTGCCTGAGCTCACAAGTTCGAGAGTAGCCTGAGCCAGAGGGGGACCTCATTTCTAACAATAGCTGGGCATTATGGGGGACACCTGTAGTCCCAGCTACTTGGGAGGCTGAGGGAAGAGAATCGCTTGAGCCCAACAGTCTGAGGTTGCTGTGAGCTGTGATGCCACTGTACTCTACCAAAGTAAAATTCTGTCTCAAAAAAAAAAAATGTTCTACATGGATTTTCTTTTTTCTTTTTCTTTTTTTTTTTTTGAGACAGAGTGTCACTTTGTTGCCCTCGGTAGAGTGCTGTGGCATCACAGCTCACAGCAACCTCAAACTCTTGGGTTCAAGCAATTCTCTTCCCTCAGCCTCCCACGTAGCTGGGACTACAGGCGCCCCCCATAATGCCCAGCTACTTTTGTTGTTGTTGTAGTTGTAGTTGTCATTGTTGTTTAGCAGGCCTGAGCCAGGTTCGAACCCACCAGCCCCAGTGTATGTGACTGGCACCTAACCACTGAGCTACAGGTACAGAGCCAGCTACATGGATTTTCATCTGCATGAAGGTTTGGTACCCCAGCCCCACATTGTTCAAGGGTCAAATATACTTCTTAACCCTTATGTTTATGGTCAGTTAATTTTCAACTAGGGTACCAAGATAATTCAATGGGAAAATAATAGTCTTTTCAACAAATGGTGCTAGGACAATTGGACATTCCCATGCAAAAGCATAAGGCTGGACCCCTACTCCACACCCCCATACAAAAACTGACTCAAAATGTATTAAACACCTAAATGTAAGAGGTAAAACTATAAAACTTTAAGAAGAAAACATAGGGGCAAATCTTTTTTTAGCTGTGCCCCTGGGTAGAGTGCTATGACATCACAGCTCATAGCAACCTCCAACTTCTGGGCTCAAGCAATTCTCCTGCCTCCGCCTCCCAAGTAGCTGGGACTACAGGCACTCACCACAATGCCCGGCTATTTTTTGGTTGCAGCCATCATTGTTGTTTGGCAGGCCTGGGCTGGATTTGAACCCACCAGCTCAGGTGTATGTGGCTGGCACCTTAGCCGCTTGAGCCACAGGCGCCAAGCGAGGGCCAGATTTGAACCCACCACCCTCAGTACGTGGGGCCAGCACCCTACTCAGTGAGCCACAGGCACCTCCCTCTTGATAGCATTTTCTTTTCTCTAGCTTACATTATTGTAAGAATGCAGAATATAGGTCGACACCTGTGGCTCAGTGAGTAGGGCACTGGCCCCATATATGGTGGTTGGCGGGTTCACCCTGGCCCTGACCAAACTGCAACAAAAAAATAGCTGGGTGTTCTGACAGGAGCCTGTAGTTCCAGCTATTCCGGAGGCTGAGGTAAGAGTATCACCTAAGCCCAAGAGCTGGAGGTTGCTGTGAGCTGTGACACCATAGCACTCTACTGATAGCGACGGAGTTAAGACTCTGTCTCAAAAAAAAAGGGGGGGGCTCCATACCTATAGATCAAGTGGCTAAGGTGCCGGACACATACACCAGAGCTGGCAGGTTCAAATCCAGCCCGGGCCTGCCAAAGAACAATGAGAACTACAGCCCCAAAAATAGCTAGGCACTGTGGCCAGTGCCTGTAGTC
>NW_003852614.1:527540-531551 GCF_000181295.1 Otolemur garnettii
CTCAAAATGTATTAAACACCTAAATGTAAGAGGTAAAACTATAAAACTTTAAGAAGAAAACATAGGGGCAAATCTTTTTTTTTTTTTTTTTGTAGAAACAAAGTCTCACTTTGTTGTCCTCAGAAGAGTGCCAGGGCATCACACAGCTCACAGCAACCTCCAACTCCTGGGCTTAGGCCATTCTCTTGCATCAGCCTCCTGAATAGTTGGGACTACAGGCACCCGCCACAACGCCTAGCTATTTTTTTGTTGCAGTTTGGCTGTGGCCAGGTTTGAACCCACCACCCTTGGTATATGGGGTTGGCGCCCTACTCACTGAGCCACAGGCGCTGCCTGTTTTTTTTGTTGGTTTGTTTGTTTGTTTGTTTGCAGTTTTTGGCCAGGGCTGGGTTTGAATCCGCCACCTCCAGCATATGGGGCCAGCACCCTACTCCTTTGAGCCACAGGCACCACCTGGCAAATCTTTACAACTTTGGATTAGGTAATGGCTTTTTTGGATATGACATCAAACACCTAAGGAAAAAAATAGATAAATTGTATTTCATCAGAATTAAACTTCTGAGTATCAAAGAACACCAAAGGAAGTGGAAGGACAACACATAAAATGGAAGAAGATATTTGTAAATCATACATCTGACAAGAGACTTGCCCCTACAATATATAAAGAACTCTTACAACTCAACAATAAAAAGACAAATAACCCAATTAACAATGAACAAAAGATTTGAACAGACATTTCTCCACATAAGATACATGATGGCTCAATGTCATTTGGCATCAGGGAGATACAAATCAAAACCACACTTTGACATGGTTCATCTTCTAAGGGTACATGTGAATCTTTCTAAATGTAGAATATAAATATCTTAACACAGTAACTAAGAAAATGACAAGAAGGCTATATTAACCGGTTTGAAGAAAATATTTCAAATTGTATATAAAAACAGCACACTGTACCCCTTGACAGTATTAATGTACACAACTATGATTTAATAAAAAAAAATACACACTTTGATTTCACTTTATACTCACTAGCGTGGCTATAGGAAAACAAACCAACAAATAAAACCTTGCAAATGAACATTTATAGTGTTATTATTCATAGTAGAAAACAACTCAATGTCCCTCAACTGATGAATAGATAAACAAATTGTGGTATAACCATACAATGGATTTATTTGGCTGTAAAAAGGAGTGAAGTACTGATATATCCTACAACATGAATGAACCCTGAAAACATTATGCTAAGTAAAAGATGCTAGTCAAGACCAGGCACAGAGGTTCCCACCTGTAATCCTAGTACTCTGGGAGGCCGAGGCAGGCGGATTGCCCTGAGCTCATAAGTTTGAGACCAGTCTGAGCCAAAGGAAGACCTCATCCCTAGGGCAGCACCCGCAGGTCAGTCAGTAGGGCACTGGCTACATACACCAAGGATGGTGGGTTCAAACCCAGCCACAGCCAGCTAAAAACAACAATGAAACTGCAACAACAACAAAAAAATAGCCAGGCCTTGTGGCAGTTGCCTGAAATGCCAGCTACTTGGGAGGCTGAGGCAAGAGGATCGCTTGAGCCCACGAGTTTGAGGTTGCTGTGAGCTGTCATGTCAGGGCACTTTACCAAGGACGACAAAGTGAGACACTGTCTCAAAAAAAAAAAAAAAAAAAAAAGCCGGGGGCGGAGCCAAGACGGCAGACTGCAGCCAGCTTTTTACAGAACCTCTCTTCGAGAAGGAGGCTTAAAGGACAGTTTAGCAAGTTAGCTGATGGTTTGGAGCAGAGCCGAGAGAGAAGATTGAAGAGTGCACTTCAACCTTCCTGAGGCAAGCTGCGACCCCCAAAATACAACCAAAACGTACAAAATCCACCAGCAAGTGGATGGGAGTCCCCTCCCCCACAACAAGGGCTCTCAGTTTACCGCATGCAAATATGTGAGCAGAGTTCAAACTTCCTCCCACTCTATCCCAAGGGAGAGACCCCCTAAAAACTGGACCTCCTACCCCTGCTGGCGTGCTACGGTACCCTCCTGCCAGGCATAAAACTGTAAAACTGTATAAAACTGTATATATTCCCCACCTGCAACATTTAACTCTGAGGAGTCCCCACCGACCCTCTCCGAGTTCTGGAGGTTTGTTACCTATGGAGTCCAGATTCTTGGGCATCTCCTTGAGAGAAGTAGAGGGGCAAAGGGCTGGTGCTGCTCTGTGCTGACTGTGGCACAGAAGTGAGGAAAAGAGAGTTGGCTCGGAGGAAGCCAATACACTAACAGTGGCATCCTGAGCTGCGAACTAACGCCATTCCAGCCCCGTCTCTCTGGGCAACCAGAGGTTCCATTCAGCAGCCACAGGCAGAACACTGATAACTTTTGTAAGTAAAGAGCCCATTAAAAGAGCCCATTATCACCAGCCCTCAGGGTAATACAGCTGAGACAAAGGCAGTGGGCAGGCAGAGGCTGGAATTGACACCTGAGTGTAAACTGCTATTTGTCTGCTGCCCAGAGCTGAATGCAGCCTCTGACTTGCAGAGGAAGATAGCCGGACAGAAGCCTAATTCAAACACGCAAGGCCCCCCTGTCGAACTTAGATTTCTGGCTGATTTTGCCAGTCGTGAACCCGGGAGCAGTTGCCTACTGGAGTGAATAGGGTCACAGACCCGGGGGATTACGAGTGACTGGGTGCAAGGTGCGGAAGGACGTATTAACCTTCCCAGACTAACTCATTTTCTGGGTGGGTCCCTTTGCCGTCACAGAGCACCAGAGCAAGTTATATCTGAGCAGCAAGCAGAACCCTCTTATCTAGCTGCCGGAGACATTTGAACTCTTCCACCTAAAACTAGTGCTGACTGGGACAACTGATTTGGACCCCTTAAACCTGGCAGACCACCCAGGGACTATTCAAAGGAGCACCCTGGGTGTATGGTCAAGGGAAGGTTTGATTTTCCAAGCCCAATTGTTGTTTGTGGGGGGCGTGGCGACCTAATTGCTGGTATTTCTCCACAGCACAGACTTCAACCAAGAGTAACTGAATCACTAGGGTAGGACAGAGACCAGCTGAAAATAAGACAGAGACACTTAGCCCCACCACACCAAGCAGGTCCCTAGTCTCTCAGGCCATAACACCATATGGGTCCTTGACAAACTTCAAGGGGAAAAGTCAAGTGGGGTAAAATAATCATGGGCTGGAATCAGCAGAACAGCTCTGGTAATATGAATAACCAGAGTAGATTAAACCCCCCCCAAGAAAGGATGTGGCTTGTAATATGAATAACCAGAGTAGGTCAACCCCCCCCCAAGAAAAGATGTGGCAGATGAAACTGAAGATCCCCTTTATAAACAAATGGCTGAGATGTCAGAAATTGAATTCAGAATTTGGACTGCAAATAAGATAAACAGAATAGAGGCAAAGATAGAAGTAGAAATTCAAGGAGCATTCCAAAAGTTCACTGAAGAATTCAACAAATTCAAAGACAAAACCACCAAAGATTTTGAAACATTAAGACAAGAGGTTGCAGCCCTCAAAAATCTGTAAAATATGGTAGAATCTCTTGGTAACAGAGTGCAGGAGGCAGGAGAAAAGATCTCAGGCATAGAAGACAAAGCTTTTGAATATGTCCAAATGTCCAAAGAGAATCAGAAATGGAAAGCAAAAATGGATCATTCTATCAGAGAGCTCTGGAATAATTCAAAGAAAACTAATATTCGCTTTATAGTAATCCCTGAAGGCAACGAAGTTGCTTCGCAAAACACAGAAGCTCTTCTTTATGAAATTATGGAAGATAACTTTCCAGATATGTCAAGAGATCCTGAAATCCAGATTTCAGACAGCTTTAGAACCCCAGCACAACTCAACCTGAATAAGACATGCCCCAGACACATCATAATTAACTTCACTAACTAAAGTGAATATGAAAGAGAAAATCTTGAAAGCAGCGAGACGTAAGACAACTATAACCTACAAAGGGAAGAATATTAGAATAACTGCAGATCTCTCTGCCAAAACCTTTCAGGCAAGAAGAG
>NW_003852614.1:537195-539704 GCF_000181295.1 Otolemur garnettii
CGCCTGGCTATTTTTTTGTTGCAGTTTGGCCGGGGCCAGGTTCGAACCCACCACCCTTGGTATATGGGGCCAGCGCCCTACCTAGTGAGCCACAGATGCTGCCCGACCCCTACAGTTCTTAAAAACTGTACTGCACAATTTAGTACTCCATTAAGCTACCTGATGATGTTTATTATTATCATTTTTTTTTTTTTTAGAGACAGAGTCTTACTATATTGTCCTTGGTAGAGTGCCGTGGTATCACAGCTCATAGCAACCTCCAACTCCTGGGCTTAAGTGATTCTCTTGCCTCAACCTCCCAAGTAGCTGGGACTACAGGTGCCTGCCAGAATGCCCGGCTATTTTTTTGTTCCAGTTTGGCTGAGGCGGGTTTGAACCCACCATCCTCGGGATATGGCACCAGCACCCTACCCACTGATCCATAGGCACCACCCGGTGTTTATTATTTCACATAGATTATCTTTGTCAGACAGACTATAATTTTTTTTTTTTTTGATACAGAGTCTCATTTTGTCACCCTTGGTAGACTGTCGTGGCATCTTATCTTACAGCAACCTCAAATTCTTGGGTTCAAGTGATCATCTTGTCTCAGCCTCCCAACTAGCTGGGACTACAGGTGCCCACCACAATGCCCAGCTATTTTTTATAGACAGGGATCTTGCTCTTGGTCTTGAACTTGTGAGTTCAGACAATCCACCTGCCTCAGCCTCCCAAATGTGAGCCACCACGCCTAGCCTTATAATTTTCTTGTGAGAAATAAGTCTTCTGTTATTCAGATAACTCTAAACCATCTAGCACATAACTGGGCACATAGGAAGTATTCACTAGATACCTGGTGGTTGTAAAGAATAGATTGAATATACATATGCTTCTTTTCTTTTTTTTTTTTTTTTAAAGACAGAGTCTCACTTTGTCACCCTTGGTAGAGTGCCGTGGTATCACAGCTCACAGCAACTTCCAGCTCTTGGGCTTAGGTGATTCTCTTGCCTCAGCCTCTCGAGTAGCTGGACTACAGGCATCTGCCACAATGCTCGGCTATTTTTTGTTGCAGTTTGGCTGGGGCTGGGTTTGAACCTGCCACCGGCCTACTCACTGAGCCACAGGTACCACCCTGCATGTGCTTATTTTCACGCATGTATCAAAACATACATAGAAAATGTGGCGGCTCGGTGCCTGTGGCTCAAGTGGCTAAGGCACCAGCCACATACATCCAAGGTGGTGGGTTCGAATCCAGCCCAGGCCCGCCAAAACAACAATGACGGCTGCAACCAAAAAATAGCCAGGCATTGTGGAGGGCACCTGTGGTCCCAGCTACTTGGGAGGCTGAGGCAGGAGACTTGCTTGAGCCCAGGAGTTGGAGGTTGCTGTGAGCTGTGATTTCACAGCACTCTACCCAGGGGGATAGCTTGAGGCTCTAAAAAAGAAAAAGAAAATGTGGCAATAAATGCGATCTTTGTGAGGTGAGAGAATGACACTATGTGAAACTGCAGAATACAAGATTTATTTAACGTTCAATGACACCACACAGCCAACCATATCCTGTCTAATGGAGTCAACAAGGTCCTATCTAGATACTCAACTGTCTGGTATCACTATTCCCCCATTGCTTCCTCCTCTTCCTCCTCCTCTGTCCAGCTCAGATCATCTGAATCCTCAGATTCTTCCTCATCCATCTCTAACACAACCCCTGCCCTAGCTTTCTCAGCTAGTGCATCAGGGTGTTCCAGCTGGGCCCAGGATCCTGGGTCAGCCTTGACCAGGGAGATTTCAACCCGAGATGGCATCAAGGAGACAGAGCTCTGTTCCACGTCTATGACCTGAGGAGGAGGGCAAGATAGAAGAACACAGAAGAAAGGGAATGAAGAAATCAAAAGGATTGGGGTGGGGGTAAAGTGGTGATGAAAATTTAAAAATGTAAGGTGGGAAAAGAGGGGAAAAACATAAGAGGGGGAGAGAAAGGAAAGAAATGAGAAGGGACGGGGAAGAGAGAAAGAGAAGGGAGGGGAGGAAAAAGGAGAGAAGGGGAGAGAGGGAGAGAGAGAATATGAAAGCAAATAAAGAGAAAACCTCCACTTTCCCACTACAACTCCTTCCCTCAATACACCCTCTATTCATTCCAGTCTAGCCCTTCTTTTGCCCCATCTACCTCCCCCTCCTGTGCCCCCTTCTCTTCACTTACCCCCCAGAGCTTCATCTGTGCTTGGAACACACGGTTACCATCAAAGACAATGTGGATATGAAGCTAAGAGAAAAGAATTACAGGGATAGTAACAATCAGAAGATCAGAACAAGTCAGAGAACCAGGTCAGAGGTGTGATCCAAAGGCCAGCTAGACAACCCTGACTTAATAGCTACTAGCTCTCTCTACCTTTCAGAAGACTACAGGTTAACTGCATATAACAACTCTGCCTATAAGAATGTAATATCACGGCTCGGCGCCTATAGCTCAACCGGCTAAGGCGCCAGCCACGTACACCTAAGGTGGCGGGTTCGAATCCCCAGCCCGGAC
>NW_003852614.1:540137-545531 GCF_000181295.1 Otolemur garnettii
GCCTGTGGCTCAAAGGAGTAGGGTGCCAGCCCTATATACCAGAGGTGGCAGGTTCAAACCCAGCCCCAAACAAAAAACTACAAAAAAAAAAAAAAAGAATAAACTCTTAACCCAAGAGGAGTTCTGATGGTGTATGTGGAAAAGAGACAAAGACTCACAGAAAGATTAACATACTACTTTTTATTGCAAAGCCTCTGGGATGTTGAGGGATAAGGACCATAATTTTATTTGGTTCATACTAAAGGGAGAATATAGGAAGCTTGGCCAGGAGGTCAAGGATAATTTATCTCTAAGACTGGTTTCTAATCAAGATTTCAGGAAAGCTGGGGCTTACCTGCTTCCCCCAATCATGTCTACCAACTCTGCATCCTGGTTGTGTCAGGAATGCACCAAAATCCAGGGTCTGGATCCCACAACAGCTCCAAGATTTCATCCTGAGGTAGGAAGATAATTCAACTGCATTCCCCCACATACAACCCCCTCACTCCCATCTTGTGGCCAATATTGGGAGAAACCCATCTCACAGCCCACAGTCCCCTTCCTCACCCCTCATGGAATCGAGGTGCTCCTGGGTGGTAGGTACATGGAGTAGCATCACTCTCAGGGCCTTGGTAAACCTAAGGATAAAGGAAAATCAGGAGAAGAATCAGGTCATTCTAAGGTATACCCCATTCAGCCGCATATCTATGCCCAGTCATCTCTCAGCCACATGCTTCAGCCCCTCAAAACTCTCACTCACAGCATCACATCCTGGATTCTGGCAGCTGGAACCAGTTCGGATTAGACTACTGTCAAGTCCTGGGCAAGGGAAACAGAGTCAGGAACCTATCCATTCCCCCACCCAACTGCCACTTCTACCAAATTCCAGCCGTGAGGCCTGTCTTGTAGGCCTGACCCACCTACCTGCCCCAGGTTCCTGGTCTAGTTCCTTCTGTTCCAATGCCATTTCCAGGGCTTGTGATATATTTAGTGGCAGCAGCTTCAGAGGCAACTCTGACCTAAGGGTTATAGGTGGTTGATTTAGTCCTGACCCAGTCACCATAATTTCCAACTTTAACACTTCCACCTATGGTAATAGAGTTGAAGAAATCCAATGAAAGTGAGGCAAGGTTGGAGAAGTTGAGTAGCAATCCTATTGCCAATTTTTATCTCTATGGATAGCCCAAATTCCTGAGCCCTGGAGAAATCCCCAGTGCTTCTTGCTCTTCTATTCAGTTGCTCTAAATCTGTCTACATTTCTCTGTAGAACTATGTCATTTCTTCTTCCTCCTTACCTAATTGTGAACCTAATGACTTTCGTTTGCTGCTCATATTATTGATACGAAATTAATTTATTCTCTGCAGTCTCTTGGCTGCCAATATGCATCCTTTTTCTTTCTTTTTTTGAATGGCTAATCAGACATGGATTTTTTTTTTTTTTGAGATAAGGTCTTCACTGTTGCCCTCAGTAGAGTGCCGTGGAGTCACAACTCATAGCAATCTCTAGCCTTTGGGTTTAAGCAATTCTCTTGCCTCAGCTGTCCAAGTAGCTGGGACTACAGGCGCCCGCCACAATGCTCAGCTACATCCTTTTCTTGATGCAAGACTTACCTTAAAGCTCTTTCCTAGAAGGAAAGAAATCAAGTCATTCTCAATAATTCCCCTCGTGTTATACTCTAAGTATATATTTCTGAGGGGATGTCTATTCTGTTGATTTATAAGTATCTAGTCCATCATCCCATACCACCTTAGAGTAAAGGACATTATTTCCAGACACAAATTTCTCTTAAGGCACAGGATATATACAACATCCAAACCTTGACACCTGGACCTCCTCACATCTCTGGTCCCCTAGCTCCCAAATTCCAATATCTATTAATCACTCCTAGGAACCTCCATGAAAAATGTGAAAAACCCAGGGGCCTCCTCCTCTTTACTTGGGCCTCTCCCTGCGCAAGGTCTCTGCTGACTTTGGAATCGCATTCAGAGGTTTTTGCTCCTGAAGTGAACTGCTTGTAGCAGGGCCCTCAGCTTGAGCGGCCTCAGGAAGCTTCTCAGCACAGTGTAGTCCCATAGTACAGCCCTAGTACAGATAAGGAAATAAAGATTAGGAGCAGTATCCTTCTATTAGAGGCAGAATCCAAGAAGTAAAAGATTTACCTTGATGTTTAAAAACTCAGAGAAATCTACAGTTCGCTTTTGGCAGCAGGACCAACCCTAATAACAAGAGACCCAAATCAGCTTATATTCTTGGGTATAACTCCTTCAGGAAATGTTCTTCCTATCCCCCTCACTTACTCCTCACCTTAAGCGCATCATGGAAGATTGGGACCCCAGGGTGATGGCAACAGGAATCTGTGGATACCAGAAGTATCAGAAAGAAAACCATACCAAATATTGCTTCTTACTTCTTTGTTTTATATGTTTATGGTTTCTTTCCATATGATGTAAAGAAAAAAAATCAGAAGTTGAAGATCACCCAGACTTAATAAAGTAGGGCAGGAATATTAAGTTTCTTTTCCTGCTCCTTAAACAGACTGCCTTAAAGATAGCTACCCACCCCCCAACACCTACACAGAGCCCCTAGCCAGGGCAGGATTATTTACTTACCAGGAAGGTTGGTGTTGGGGTCAAACTGCTGCCCACAGCCTTTGTTATGGCAGAGTAGAGACATAGAAGCGTTTATAGAATTACTGAAAGGGTATTTCAAGGAGTCTGGCTGCTGAGTGGGGAACACCTCTTAGACTGGAGGCTTTTAGCTGCCTGGAAGGGCCAGCTGTTTCTATCTTTGGTTCAGGAGGCGTACACCTCCTAACATGGGCAAGGGAACTTCAATTGGTCTTCCCAGCCAATAGGAAAGAGCTCACGAGCATTTCAGCTCTGAGGCTCAGAGGAGGAGGATCAGGCAGAGTAGGGCTTAGAACTTGGGTGAGGTCAGCTCACCACTGCTGAGACAGTTTTAGATTTACCATGCCAATTCCAAGCCTCTGACATACCAGCAGCTGCTCAGCAAAAAATACCAATTTTGAGACCCTCCCCCCAGTTCAATTAGAGTTGAATCCATTTTCTTCCTTTCAAAGGAATAGCTTTCCTCTATTCTCATTATTTCCATGTAGTGTTAACAGCACTGATCCTTGCCAATCACCTCAGCCATAATATGCATCTCATCCCCACAAACTTCCCATGTTTGTTTAATACTTTAATCAAAAGGTCATGAAGATTACCCTTATAGAGCCTACTGCTCATATCCTTAGAACTCCCCTCTTCTTTTCCCTCCAAAAACAGCACAGAAAATTAAAAGGCTTAAAATGTATTTTAATAAGTTGATGCTGCATTACTGCTCCATTTCTCAGAAAAACTCCAAATTTAAAGAATCAAGGACAAATCAAACATGGTACACCAATAAAAAATGCACAGCATAACTACCTAAGATAGGCAAGGCTAAGAGCTACTGTTGAGACCTTTAGCATACAGCAACCCTGTTCCCAAGATTGTACTAGGCCTATCAAGAAAAGCTGTGAACAGCAACATCATAGACACAAAAGGGTCATTCCTGGGTCATCTTTACCCAAGACAAGGATGGAGGCAAGTTAATACAAGATTTTTTTAAAGATAGACTAAAATGAAAATCTCTAAGAGAAAATGTCTTCCTTAAAGACATGAGGGGTAATAGATGGGACATAACAGAACCGTATGTTTGTCTGTGACCTCTGTGGACATTTGCCTGAATTCTCACCTGAAAGTGAATGGAGCAATGGGGCTAAGGTCATTGGGGGATGTCTGTTTTGTGGTGTTGTGTGGTAGTATCTCTGGGGTAGGGGGTGTAAGGGTAAGAAAACAAAATGGGATGGACAAAAAACGGAATGATCAAGATTAATGGGGCTCTAATTGGATCCATTTTGCCATGGTTCCCCTAGGCCCTCAACAATCACATTTGAGACTTCAGGAATGCACCAAATAGAACTGATTAAACAATATACCACATAGAACTCATTTGTTAAATATGGCCCCTCCCTTGCCCTCTGCCTCCAGCATACTCCCTAGAATAGTACAGGCAGGGTAGACCTAACTATTGGGGAGGAATCTCTAACACTTTTCCAGGATAGAATTCTGACTAGTCCAAAAAGGGTCCTTCTTTAAAGGGTTTTAAGAAACTAGACACTGCAACTTTATTAGTATCGGCGACGTTTGTTTGGAGCAAATTCAGCTCCAGGAGCTGCACGGTTGAATGCAGGAGGAGTTCCACCAATTGCCCCAATTCCTTCCATTGTAGCAGCTTGCCCAAAGCGTTCAGTTGTTGGTGGGGTCTTAAAGAGAAAAAGAGCAGAATATTATAAAAGAACATTTATTCTAAGATTCCCACCCATCTGTAGTCTCTCCACTGGCGACAATAGTTTCTACCCAACTATTCAAGGCTCCTGATGCTAGAGGTAGGTGAGCAAGTCTCAAGAATTCTAGTAGACAACCCTGAAAGGAAGGTTCTCTGCATTAGGGATTTACCCAGTCATCTTACTATTAACTTTTTAATCCATGTTCTTCACTATTGACTAAGCAATGTCACATACAGTACTAAATTCCTACTTTGGCTAAGTTTTAACCAAATCTTTTTTCCTGAATTAGGGATCTGGATAAGGGCAGGCCATCACTCTTTAGCAATGTTAAGCCTATCCAGTTTTGGTACTATCCATTTTGACACTAGAACGAAAACAACCTCAGGGTTGTTATGAGCCACAGAGCATTTGGATTCACCTTTTATACGATAATGAATAGATTTCATTGATTTTTCTTCCAAAAACAACCTGTTACCCAAAGTAGCACTAGCTGGTCATCTGCTTAACCCCTGAAGTATAATTAGAGACTGAGTTTGCTCTAGACTCAAAGACAAAGACCTTTTTTTTTGTTTTTGGAGGCAGAGTCTCACTATGTTGCCCTCAGTAGAGTGCCATAGCATCACAGCTCATAGCAACCTCAAACTCTTGGGCTTAAGCGATTCTTCTGCCTCAGCCTCCCAAGTAGCTGGGACTACAGGCGCCCGCCACAACACCCAGCTATTTTTTTGTTGCACTTGTCATTGTTGTTGCAGGTTCAAACCCGCCAGCCTCAGTTTATATAGCCAGCACCCTACCTACTGAGGTATGGCGCCACCAAAAAAAACACAAAGATCTTGAGGTACATTTAATACTAATAGTCTTAAAGACTGATATCTGTAACAAAAACTGAGGTAGGCCTAAGGGGTGTGAAGGCAAAGCCCTTTCTCCTCCTACCACCATTCAGAATTACTATAAGGCCCTGCAGTTAATTACCAATCCCAAGGTTCCATCCGGCATCATAGTGGCAGGTCCTGGAGGAGCTGGGGTACCAGCTGGCACAGGAGCAGGGGGCATGGCGCCTCTGTTGTTTATGCCCATAGCACCT
>NW_003852614.1:545796-552874 GCF_000181295.1 Otolemur garnettii
GTCAAGTCCTTACCTCCCATAGCCATCTGGCCCATCCGTATCTCCTGCTCTCTCTGAAAAACAAAAATACTCAAGACAGTCCATGATACCATTGAGGACCGCACACTATGAGAAGTAGATAGAGTGATAATACATCCCAAGAGCACTGAGATTAAGCTGAGGCATACCAATAGCTCAAGTTCACAGAACTATTAGGACACAAGCCAAAGTACTACGAACAGAAAGAGAGGTGAGGCCAGGTGCAGTGGCTCACACCTGTAATCCTAGCACTCTGGGATGTGGAGACAGGTGGATTGCCTGAGCTCAGAAGTTCAAGACCAGCCTGAGCAAGAGCGAGACCCCATCTCTACTAAAAAAGAAAAACTCGCTGGGCATTGGGAAGGGCATCTGTAGCTCTAGCTACTTGGGAAGCTGAAGCAGGATTACTCAAATCCAGGAGTTTGATGTTGCTGTGAGCTATAATGCCCCAGCACTCACTCTACCCCCCACCCCCAAAAAGAAAGAGAGGTAAAAGGAAAGGGAAAGATAGCTGACTCCTAGGGTTCTAACTTCAACAGCTACGAGAATGACAGACCAACAAAAGCTGGTATATGACTTAATATATCTCATCCTATAGTAACTCAATCTTAACAGCATACAGTGGCCCCAGCTTTTCATCCTAAGCTGCCTGTGTGGAGAGAAGAGCTCCCCTTCAGATCTTACCTCTCCTTCCCATGAAATCTTTTTTCTAAAGAGCTTCATAGCATAGAAAAATGGTCATAACCTGGTGTCCTAGCAGACAATTTATGGTGGGTTTATCATATCACAACTGGCCTGGCACATCATGGGAACATGGGAGATATACCGCATCAGGGAAGGTTCCCTTGAATCCTTCCTGCTGTCGCCGCATCATTTCTTCCTGTTGCCGCCGCATCTCTTCCTCACGGCGCCTGCGCTCCTCCTCCTGCCTAGAGAGTGATCAAGGTATTTAAGACAGAGGCATTCTAGAACTTGAGTAGATTATCTTAGTAGGGGACTCAGCCAAGAAGACTAGCCTACTGAAAACTATCACAGTTCACCAGGACACTCACTGTTAAGTGTGCCCATCCCTAAGGCAACCCCTAAAGGAAGTTTAAGAAACCATGTAGAGGCTTTCTCTTGAGTGTAGCCCCAGGTAATTCCTAGAATCAAGAAGAGCTAAAACGTCCCCTCTTTCCACAGGGAGACTTGGAGGCTCTACACCTGTGACTCAAGCAGCTAAGGCGCCAGCCACATACACCTGAGCTGGTGGATTTGAATCTAGTCTGGGCCCGCCAAACAACAATGAAGGCTGCAACCAAAAAATAGCCAGGCATTGTGGCAGGCGCCTGTAGTCCCAGCTACTTGGAAGGCAGAGGCAGGAGAATCACTTAAGCCCAGAAGTTGGAGGTTGCTGTGAGCTGTGATACCATAGCACTCTACCCAAGGTGATAGCTTGAGGCTCTGTCTCAAAAAACAAATAAAAAAAAAAACAAAACAAAGGGAGACTTGGAGAAGTAGTCAGGAAATATTTGCCAACACATCTACAAATGCATGAGGTAGCATTACCTGTCTAAAAGACATTACCTTTTAGAGTTGTCAGAGAAAAAGGATTCAACAAAATAAGTTACCTGAGCTCCAGCTGCTTTCGTTTTTGCACCTCTTGGTTATGCAGTTCTTCCATCCTCCGAAGTTCTTCTTGGCGCCTCATCAAATCTAGAAAAACAACAGACTGAGAATATTACTCACTCTCTTCATATAGATAGACCTGATAATTTTCCATTAAAAAGATCAAAGAAGCGGGTGGCACCTTTGGCTCAGTGTGTAGGGCACCAGCCCCATTACCAAGGGTGGCGGGTTCAAATCCAGTCCCAGCCAAACTGCAAACAAAAAAAAGTAGCCAGGCATCGTGGTGGGCACCTGTAGTCCCAAGTACTCGGGAGGCTGAGGCAAGAGAATCGCCTAAGCTCAGGAGTTGAAGGTTGCTGTGAGCTGTGTGACTCCATGGCACTCTATCCAGGGCGATAAATTGAGACTCTGTCTCTACCCAAAAAAAAGACTGAAGAAGCAAAGAGGGTATGATCCCCGAGGGGCCTTCCAAGGTATCCAGATTCAAAAATGGAAACCAAATCTATTATTTTCTTCTCTACAGAATCAATATTCTCTGCTATATCTTCAAGCCTATTTGTCTTCCAAGATCAGTGAGCTATTTAAAAAAATAAAACCAGGGCGGCAGCTGTGGCTCAGTGGGTAGGGCACCAGCCCCATATACCAAGGGTGGCGGGTTCAAACCCAGCCTCAGCCAAACTGCAACAAAAAAATTGCCAGGTGTTGTGGCAGGTGCCTGTAGTCCAGCTACTCAGGAGGCTGAGGCAAGAGAATCACCTAAGCCCAGGAGTTGGAGGTTGCTATGAGCTGTGTGATGCCAGGGCACTCTACCATGGGTGATAAAGTGAGACTGTCTCTAAAAAAAAAAAAAAAAACAAAATTAATAAAACCAGAGCTTTAGGCCCTTGTACTGATACAAATTAACTCCTGAAAAAAGTCATTTTATACTTATTGTAGCTTTAAGATCTATAGACCTATACTCACCCTGTCTCATTAGCATGACCTGGTGCTCGTGACGAGCAGCCTCCATCTCCATCTCCAGCTTCTCACGAGCCTCCTTGATGTTACGGTCCACTTGGTCCTGCTGCTGCTTCTCCATTTCAATGAGTGCCTTCCAGCGCATGGCATACTCATACTCAAAGGAGCCAGGCTGTGCAAATCTGGGTGGCTGCTCTCGCTCCCTATAAACAAGGTTCCTAAGTTACTAACTTGGTCTAAGATTGCCCCATCTAGCCCAGCACAGTGGCTCATGCCTGTAATCCTAGCACTCTGGGAAGCTGAGGCAGGTAGACTACCTTAGCTCAGGAGTTTGAAACCAGTCTGAGCTAGAGCAAGACCCCATTTCTAAAAAATAGCTGGGCATTGTGGCAGGCACCTGTAGTCCCAGCTTCTTGGGATGAGGGAAGAGAATCATTTGAGCCCAAGAGTTTGAGGTTGCTGTGAGCTATGACGCCACAGCACTCTACTGAGGGTGACAAAGTAAGACTGTCTCACAAAAAAATGGATTACCCCAAGTAAGCACTGCACTATTTCTGAGGGCAAAGATAAGGGCTGCCAATGAACACATTTAAGCAAAGACTTGTCTCTTTTAGACAACCCTTGACAGGCTTCCTTAAGAAACAAGCACTTAATAGGGAATCTATCAGGACCACATACTTGTGAAATTGCTGGTTCTTTATAACCAGCTTTTCTGGAAGTCCTTCTTCATCATCTAACTGGTCCATGGGCTCCACAGTCACAGGACGAGGAAATCTGAAAAGAAAAAGTTAGCACAGCACTAATTAAATCATACCCTACACCAGGCTTCCCCTCTACAATTGCCAGTGGCACAATGAACCAGGCAGGGGGTTAGGACAGGACAATTAGATGGTCTCCTGAGGGAATTTTTATACCAAGCTCTTTTAATGGCATTATGGAAAATCTGGGGTTGATGGTCAGGATAGAGTCAGGCTTCAGATCTCTGAATAAAGCTCCAAAAAGATAATCATAGCACGTAAGTACAGTATTTAAGTATAGCCTAAATATCTGGTATCTGTATAACTCCAAGAATAAGAGATACTGCATACATGAAACAACTTCTCAGAGTCCTAAAACCTCTAAGTAAAGGGATTAACACTCATTAAATTGACCCCTTACTTACGTGGTTAACAGGAAGGAGCCTTCACTGCATCTGTCCAGAGCTTTTCGAGCAGCTGGCTTCCCTGAGAATTCAACAATGCCTTTTCCTGAGGGCCTTCCTCGATCATCCACAATGACTACAGCCCTCTCCACCTGGCCAAACACAGAAAAGGCTTCTTCCAGAAGTTCATTGGACACGTACTGAGGAAGGTTTCGGACTGTAAGGGATGCACTGTGGCAGGCAAAGCGCACACGCAGCTGCTTTCCACGGAGAGGCATATTGTCCAGCTCCACTTTGGCAATCTCCGCTAAGGTTCGTGTTTCCTAAGAAGTAGAGGACAATTAGAATAACTCAGTTTGACAAAGATCGCTCAAGCAGCCATCAACAGTCTAAAGTAGCACAGCTCTGGCCAGCCCAATAAACCGAGGGTGGCAGGTTCAAACCTGGCCCCGGACAAACTGCAACAAAAAGAAATAGCCGGGCATTGTGGCAGGTGCCTATACTCCAACAAAAAGAAATAGCCGGGCATTGTGGCAGGTGCCTATACTCCCGGCTACACAGGAGGCTGACGCAAGAGAACTGCCTAAGCACAAGAGGTGGAGGTTGCTGTAAGCTGTGACACCACAGCACTCTACCGAAGGCGACAAAGTGAGACTGTCTCTAAAAAATAAAAAAAATAAAAATAAAGTAGCACAGCTCAGTAACAAAACGTCTCCATAAAAACACTTGGCAACAAGCATACAAAAAATCATGTGCACATAACAGGAAGAACTGAAATATGTGTTTCAGGGAATGTTTTCTTCTTTTTCCTGAGAGAGTCTCATTTGGTCACCCTTGGTAGAGTGCTGTGGCATATAAGCTCACAGCAACCTCAAACTCTTTTTTTTTTTGAGACACAGCCTCAAGCTGCCCCCCTGGGCAGAGCGCCGTGGCATTACAGCTCACAGCAACCTCCAACTCCTGGGCTCCAGCGAGTCTCCTGCCTCCGCCTCCCAAGCAGCTGGGACCACAGGCGCCCGCCACAACGCCCGGCCATTTTTTGGTTGCAGCCGTCATTGTTGTCCGGCAGGTCCGGGCTGGGGACTCGAACCCGCCACCCTAGGTGTACGTGGCTGGCGCCTCAGCCAGTTGAGCTATAGGCGCCGAGCTGCAACCTCAAACTCTTGGGCTCAAGTGATTCTCTTGCCTCAGCCTCCCTAGTACCTGGGACTATAGGCACCTGCCACAATACCCAGCTATTTTTAGAGATGGGGTCTCGCTCTAGCTCAGTCTGGTCTTGAACTCGTGAGGTCAGGCAATCCACCAACCTCAGCCTCCCAAGTGCTGGGATTAAGGCATAAGCCACTGCACCCAGCCTCAGGTAGCTTATTGGTTACCTCAATTTGTTTTTAATTTTTTTTTTTGAGGCAGAGTCTCACTATGTGGCCCTCAGTAGAGTGCCGTGACATCACAGCTCACAACCTCAAACTCTTGGGCTTAAGCAATTCTCTTGCCTCAACCTCCCAAGTAGCTGGGACTACAGGTACTCACCACATGCCTGGCTATTTTGTTGTTGTTGCAGTTGTCATTGTTTTAGCTGGCCCAGACCAGGTTTGAACTTGCCAGCTTTTGTGTATGTGGCCGCTGCCCTACCTACTGAGTGACAGGTGTCACCAGGTTTTTCCATTTTTAGTAGAGATGGGGTCTCACTCTTGCTCAGGTTGGTAGCGAACTCCTGAGCTCAGGTGATCCACCTGCCTGGCCTGATTAATTATTCTGATGGCCTTACAATAAACCAGACATAATTCCAGAAGCCAATACCATATATGGTCACGAATGTTGTTATCTGACCAAATAACAGGTCATCCAGAAAACGATCACCCAAAAATCTAACCTTACAATACAGTACAAAAAATATTTTTATTTTTTCTAGCTCCACACCAGAATCACTTATGTTCTCTGCAAGAGGCCTGTTTAGAATCACAGACCTTGATGGGCCCCCCTCATATTATTAAAGATGAATCTGACACCCAGGTAAAATGACTCCTGTATGGTTTCTAGTTAGTGGCAGATCACAAAGAGATCTTTCTGAGGCAGGGCATGGTGGCTCATGCCTATAATCCTAGCACTCTGGAAGGCTGAGGCAGGTGGACTGCTTGAGTCCAGGGGTTGGAGACCAGTGTGAGCAAGAATGAGACCCTGTCTCTACTAAAAATAGAAAAAGTTAGGGTGGCGCCTATAGCTCAGCTGCTAGAGTGCTGGCCACATGCATTGGTGGTGGCGGGTTTGAATCCAGCCCTGGCCTGCCAAACAATACTAACAACCACAACAGTAACAACAACAACAACAAAAATAGAAAAAGTTAACCAGGCATTGTGGTAGGTGCCTGTAGTCCTAGCTACTCAAGAGGCTGAGGTAAGGGGATCACTTGAGCCCAAGAGTTTGTGGTTACTGTCAGCTATGATGTCACGGTACTCTATCAAGGGTGACAAACTGATACTGTCTCAAAAAAAAAAAAAAAAATAAATAAATAGAAAGAATGAGATCTTGCTGTCACATTATGCTCATTTACAAAGGAAGATAATACCTAGAAAAGTTTTCATCAACTTTCCCTAAATCAAACTAGATTTAAAAATAATCTCTATACTTAAATATGGTTAAAATGGTACATTTTATGTTGTATAAATTTTATTGCAAATTGAATGTTTCTTTCTTTTTTTGGAGTCAGAGTCTCACTTTGTCACCCTGGGTAGAGTTCCATGGTATCACAACTGACAGCAACCTCAAACTCTTGGGCTTAAGCGATTTTCTTGCCTCAGCATCCCAAGCAGCTGGGACTACAGCCCCAACGCCCAGTTATTTTTAGAGACGAGGTCTTGCTCTAGCTCAGGCTGGTCTTGAACCCATGAGCTCAGGCAATCCACCCCCCTCAGCCTCCCAGAGGGCTAGGAATATAGGCATGAGCCACCATGCCCAGCTCAAATTAAATTTTTTTTGAGACACCATCTTGCTCTGTTGCCTGAGCTAGAGGGCCATGGCCTCAGGCTAGCTCACAGCAACCTGAAATTCCTAGGCTGAAGGGATTATCCTGACTCAGATTCTTGAGTAGGTGGGGCATAAGGATCACTTCTGATCGACCAAAACTAAGAGTTTTAGGTTGCTATGAGTTATGACAATGCCACAGCCCAGGGCAATAGAGACCCTATCTCAAAGAGAAAAGCAAATAAAACTATCTCCTTACGGCTCTGAAGTCTTACAAATAATATAAACCTTGCTTATTGCTATATATATATTTTGACATCGTCTTAAGCTGTTGCCCTGGGTAGAATGCCATGGCATCATAGCTCACAACAACCTCCAACTCTTGGGCTCAAG
>NW_003852614.1:553202-555160 GCF_000181295.1 Otolemur garnettii
CCCAGCTACTTGGGAGGCTGAGGCAGGAGACTCGCTTGAGCCCAGGACTTGGAGGTTGCTGTGAGCTGTGATGCCACAGCACTCTACCCAGGAGGATAGCTTGAGGCTCTGTCTCAAAAATAAATAAACAAACAAATAAATAAATAAATAAAAATGAAAAAGGACCAACATAGTAAAATATTTATGGGAAAAGTAAACAGAGGAAGGGTATAGATAAAACACAGTTTACCGTGAGTTGACAATTACTGAAGCTGGGTGAAACCTATGTATAAGTTTGTTATACTATTCTACTTACTTCTATGTTTGAAATTTCCCAATTAAAACAAAAAGCTCAGCTCAGCGTTCATAGCTCAGTGAGTAGGGTGCTGGCCACATACACCTAAGCTGGTAGGTTTGAGCCTGGCTTGGGCCTGCTAAACAATAATGACAACTCCAATAAAAAAATAGCTAGGTATTGTGGTGGGCACCTGTAGTCTCAGCTACTTGGGAGGCTGAGGCAAGAGAATCACTTAAGCCCAAGAGTTTGAGGTTGCTGTGAGCTGTGATACCATGGCACTCTACCAAGAGCAAAATAGTGAGATTCTGTCTCAAAAAAAAAAACAAAACAAAACACTCTAAAAGGCATACTTTAGTACCAATAACCTAGGAAAATAAACCTATGTTGTAAATAATAAACTTTAAAATAACCTGAGGAAAAACTAAAATCTATATTTTTTATCCTGTTCCATGTAAGCTTTTTCCTACAGCCTACTTTTCTATATCCACCACTTCCCTCACCTTTTAAAGCACATTCCCCAAAGCCAACAGTTGCTCACCAAGCGGATAAAGCCAAATCCTTTATCCTTATGGATGAAGACTTCGCCTGCCTTCCCATATTTCTCAAATAATTTCCTCATTTCCTCCTCAGTGATGTCAGGGGGAAGATTGCCCACAAATAGGCGGCTTCGTTGGGTGAAGGTCTTCTCTCCCGGTTTCCTAAAATTCTTCAGGTCAATAGTCAAGCCTTCATCTAAGAGAATACAATCAAGTTACCCAAAAGACAGGGGAATGAGAATTACAGTCACATTCTCAAAGAGCTCAAATTGCTGCTAGACTGGGAAACAATTATTGTAGAAAAGGCAAACACTATTTCTTAATGGAACCTATCCACTAACCATTTATCAGTAAATTACATCTTATAATGCAGACATCGAGGGCCACATATCAATAACTCCACTATGGGATGGAAGCCAAGCTGAACTAAGCCAGAGAGAATGACAACACAGAAGCTATTGGCCAAAGAGAAAATTACGCAATTCAAGAAGCCTTAGGTTACAAAGAATTGGACAGATTTTAAAATTTAAAACATAATTGTTCCATTCTCTTGGGCGGCGTCAGTGGCTCAGTGAGTAGGACGCCGGCCCCATATACCAAGGGTGGCGGGTTCAAACCCAGCCCTGACCAAACTACAAAAAAAAAAAGTCAGGCATTGTGGCAGGCGCCTACAGTCCCAGCTACTTGGGAGGCTGAAGGAAGAGAATCACCTAAGCCTAAGAGCTGGAGGTTGCCATGAGCTGTGATGCCACAGCACTCTACCGAGGGCAACAAAGTAAGACTCTGTCTCTTAAAAAAAAATAGCTGGGCTTTGTGGCAGGCACCTGTAGTCCCAGCTACTTGGGAGGCTGAGGCAAGAGAATCACTTAAGCCCAAGAGTTTGAGGTTGCTGGGAGTTTGATGCCACAGGCACTCTACCGGGGTGACAAAGTGAGAGACTCTATCTCAAAAATAATAATTGTTCCATTCTCCTAATCTCTCACCAATTTTCATAACCTTAATAGTTCCCATCCTTCAGGCTTGCAGCAATGCAATAAAAATAAGTTAGGAAAGTATTCTTTCTCGGCGCCTGTGGCTCAAGCGGCTAAGGCGCCAACCACATACACCTAAGGTGGCGGGTTCGAATCCCCAGCCCGGGCCCGCCA
>NW_003852614.1:555624-558918 GCF_000181295.1 Otolemur garnettii
ATATACTGAGGGTGGCGGGTTCAAACCCGGCCCCGGACAAACTGCAACAAAAAAATAGGCAGGTGTTGTGGCGGGCACCTGTAGTCCCAGCTACTCAGGAGGCTGATGCAAGAGAATTGCTTAAGAGTTTGAGGTTGCTGTGAGCTGTGATGCATTGGCATTCTATCCAGGACAACAGCTTGAGACTGTCTCAAAAAAAATAAGTAAATAAAAATAACCATGTTGAAGGGCAGTGCCTATGGCTCGGTGGGTAAGGCGCCAGCCCCATATACCAAGGGTGGCGGGTTCAAACCTGGCCCCGGCCCAGCCAAACTGCAACAAAAAAAATAGCCAAGTGTTTGGTGGGCACCTATAGTCCCAGCTACTCAGGAGGCTGAGACAAGAGAATCGCCTAAACCCAGGAGTTGGAGGTTGCTGTGAGCTATGATGCCACGACACTCTACCGAGGGAGGGGCAGTGCCTGTGGCTCAAAGGGGTAGGGCGCTGGCCCCATATGCCAGAGGTGGCGGGTTCAAACCCAGCCCCAGCCAAAAACTGGAAAAAAAAAATTGGTGGTGACACTCTACTGAGGGCAATAAAGTGAGATTCTGTCTCAAAAAAGAAAAATAACCATGTTGAAGGGCGGCAGCTGTGGCTCAGTGGGTAGGGCGCTGGCCCCATATATGGAGGGTGGTAGGTTTGAACCAGCCCTGGCCAAAGTGTAACAACGAAAAAAGAATAGCCGGGGATTGTGGCAGGCACCTGTAGTCCCAGCTGCTCGGGAGGCTGAGGCAAGAGAATCACTTAAGCCCAGAAGTTAGAGGTTGCTGTGAGCTGTGATGTCACAGCACTCTACCCAGGGTGATAGCTTGAGGGTCTGTCTCCAAAAAAAAAAAAAAAAACAAGGACCATGTTGAAGTAAAACACGCAGAATGTGCCAACACAGCAACATATACCCAACTCGGTCACATGTGTCTGCTCTTTAGTTTCAGGTAATCAGCTTTTTTTCCCATCGTAAGAGGTATTAAGAGGTAAATAGGTAAAAGAACAAAGATGTTCTAAAGGCCTATTTCATTTACAATCCCCAAAGACTAATCTAAAGATGAAGAAATCATTCCTAAGAGAGAACCTATTTCTACCCCATCTCCTAGCATTCACCCACTTTGGCTGCTGGCCTGTTGCCCATTTGCAGGTATTGGTGGTGGCAGTGGCTGCTGCTGTTGCTGCTGGTGGTGCTGCTGGTGGTGATGCTGATGATGCTTCCGTGGAGTATGGTTTTGCTTCTCCAAGTTAAAAGTTTTATTGCTCTGCATATTTGCAGCCTAAAAAAAAAGTGGATTGTTAACATTCAGAGCTAAGGATGCAGTCATCTTCCTGATGCTTTTGCCAGATCCAAATTAATTGGTTAATTTGAACAATTATGGCAAAGGAATACAATTAAAAAATCGAAAACAACCAGGCATCAGCAGTTACATGGTACATAAAACTAGATGAGAACTTGTACTAGGATGACTTAAGGAAGTTTCCATTAATGGTAAACTTTCCCAAAAGAATCTATCCCTTAAAACTTAACTCTATCACACAATAAAGTGTTTTGTTTTGTTTTGTTTTCAGGAGACACAGTCTCAAGCTATGGCCCTGGGTAGAGTACCGTGGCATCACAGCTCACAGCAACCTCAAACTCTTGGGCTTAAGCAATTCTTTTGCCTCAGCCTCCCAAACAGCAGGGACTACAGGCACCCACCACCAACGCTCAGCTATTTTTTGCAGCTGTCATTGTTGTTTAGCTGGCCCAGTCCAGGGTTGAACCTGCCAGCCTGAGTGTTATGTGTCCGGTGCCCTACCCACTGAACAATGGGCACCGCCAGTAAAGTGTGTTTAAAAAATACAATTGGGGTGGCATCTGTGGCTCAGTGGGTACGGCACCAGTCCCATATACTGAGGGTGGTAGGTTCAAACCTGGCCCCGGCCAAACTACAACAAAAAATAGCTAGGCATTGTGGCGGGCACCTGTGGTCCGAGCTATTTGGGAGGCTGAGGCAGGAGAATCGCCTAAGCTCAGGAGTTGGAGGTTGCTGTGAGCTGTGTGACACCATGGCACTCTACCAAGGGTGATAAACTGAGACGGTCTCTACACACACACACAAAAAATTAAAATAGGTTCTAGTTCTCACAAGGACATGGACTTGCTCTTCTCTGGCACCTAGCACAGTCCTAGGCCACAGTAGATACTTTAAAAAGAATAGTGGGCAAAGTATGGACTGCGGAGTTAGACAATCTTAGGTTTAAATAATGCTCCTAGTACTTACTAGCTCTGTACTACTTAGTAAATTACTATGTATCTGAGGGTGGCATCGTCCCTCAGTGAGTAGGGTGCCGGCCCCATATAGCAAGGGTGGTGGGTTCGAACCCAGCCTTGGCCAAAACTGCAACAAAAACAAAATTACTTATGCATCTGTTTCTCCGTTGTAATAAAAGGAATGATTAAATATCTGTCTCTTGGCTCAGTGTGTGTAGCACAGTGGTTACAGCACCAGCCACATACACTGAAGTTGGCAGGTTCAAATCCAGCCTAGGCCAGCTAATCAACAATGACAACTGCAACAAAAATAACCGGGCATTGTGGCAGGCACCAGTAGTCCCAGCTACTTGGGAGGCTGAGGCAAGAGAATGGCTTGAGCCCAAGAGTTTGAGGTTACTGTGAGCTGTGATACTACTACACTTAACTGAGGGCAACATAGTGAGACTCTGTCTCAAAAAAAAATAAGTGAATAAAGTAAAATACCTGTCTCTTATGATGCTATGAAAAATAAATGTAGACCAGGCACAATGGCTCACACCTATAATCCAGCACTTTGGGAGGCTGAGGCAGGTGGATTGCCTGAGCTCACAGGTTTGAGATCAGCCTGAGCAAGAGCAAGACCCCATCTCTAAAAATAGCTGGGCACTGTGGTGGGTGCTTGTAGTCCCAGCTAATTGGGAGGATAAGGGAATAGAATTACTTGAGCCCAAGAATTTGAGGTTGCTGTGAGCTATGATGCTACAGCACTCTACCAAGGGTGACAAAGTGATACCCTGTCTCAAAACTAACAGGCTTGGCGCCTGTGGCTCAAGCAGCTAAGGCGCCAGCCACATACACCTGAGCTGGTGGGTTTGAATCCACCTCAGGCCCGCCAAACAATGACAGCTGCAACCAAAAAATAGCAGGGCGTTGTGGCAGGCACCTATAGTCCCAGCTACTTGGGAGGTGGAGGAGAATCGCTTGAGCCCAGGAGTTGGAGGTTGCTGTGAGCTGTGATGCCACAGCACTCTACC
>NW_003852614.1:559522-561479 GCF_000181295.1 Otolemur garnettii
TGTGGTCCCAGCTACTTGGGAGGCTGAGGCAGGAGACTCACTTGAGCCCAGGAGTTGGAGGTTGCTGTGAGCGTGATGCCATGGCACTCTACCCAGGGAGATAGCTTGAGGCTCCGTCTCAAAAAAAAAAAAAATAGCTGGGCAGGCACCTGTAGTCCTAGCTACTTGAGAGGCTGAGGCAAGAGAATTGCTTAAGCCCAAGAGTTTGAGGTTGCTGTGTGCTGTGATGCTTTGGTACTCTACCGAGGGTGACAACTTAAAACTGTCTTTAAAAAAAAACCCAACATGCTGGGCACAATGATATATGCCTATAGTCTCAGGTACTCAGGAGGCTGAGGGGGGATCACCTGAGTCCACAAGTTCAAGCCCAACCTGGGTAACATAACAAGATCTCATCTCAATGACAACAAAAAATCAACAGATTAAAAAGAAAACAAAATAAAAATTCCTGACACAGTCCAGACTGAATTCAAAAGTTTAGTTTTTTTTTTGAGACAGTCTTATTTTGTCACCTTGGTAGTGTTATGGTGTCACAGCAAAACTCATAGCAAACTCAAAATCTTTAGCTCAAGCAATTCTCTTACCTCAGCTTCCCCAAGTAGGTAACTACAGGTACTCACCACAATGCCCAACTATTTTTAGAGAAGAGGTCTTGCTTAGGCTCAGACTGGTCTCGAACTTGTGAGTTCAGGCAATTCACAGGCTGCAGCCTCCCAGAGTGCTAGGATTAAAGGGGAGAGACACCATGCCCAGTCAAATTAACAGTTTTATAACTATTTTTTTTAGAGAGTTTCAAGTGGTCCCCCTGGGTAGAGTGCCATGGTGTCACAAAGCTCACAGCAACCTCAAACTCTTAGGCTTAAGCAATTCTCTTGCCTCAGCCTCCCAAGTAGCTGGGACTACAGGTGCCTGCCACAACGCTCGGCTATTTTTGGTTGCAGTTGTCATTGTTTTAGCTGGCCTGGGCTGAGTTTGAACCCTCCAGCCTCAGTGTATATGGCTGGGGGCATATCCACTCAGCAACGGGCACCACCCTAAATTTACTGTTTTAAAATGAAAATACTTACCCAAGGATAGTACTCTAGGAAATAAATTAAAAGGGCAAAGTCAGGCTGGTCTTGGTGGCTCACACGTATAATCCTAGCACTCTGAGAGGATGAGGCAGGCAGACTGCCTGAGCTCACAGGTTCGAGACCACCCTGAGCCAGAGCGAGACTCCATTTCCAAAAATGGCCAGGTGTTGTGGCGGGCACCTGTAGTCCCAACTACTTGGGAGGCTGAGGCAAGAGAATCACTTGAGCCCAAGAGTTTGAGGTTGCTGTGAGCTGTGATACCACAGCACTCTACCAAGGGTAACAAAGTGAGGCTCTGTCTCAACCTAAATAAAAAATAAAAATAGAGAAACTGAGGCAAAGGATCGCTTGAGCCCAAGAGTTGGGGTTGCTGTAAGCTATGACACCAGAGCACTTTATCCAGGGCAACAGCTTGAGACTCAAAAAACCAGTAGGATGGTGCCTGTAGCTCAAAGGAGTAGGGCATCAGCCCCATATGCCGGAGGTGGTAGGTTCAAACCTAGCCCCGGCCAAAAACTGCAAAAAAACCCCAAACAAACAAACAAAAAAACAAGGCGGTACCCATAGCTCAATGGGTAGGGTACCAGCCACATACACCAAGGCTGGTGGGTTCAAACCCAGCCCGGGCTAGCTAAAACAAGGACAACTGCAACAACAAAAAAACAGCCAGGCATTGTGGCATCTGTAGTCCCAGCTACTTGGAGGATGAAGCAAGAAAATAGCTTAAGCCCAAAAGTTTGAGGTTGCTGTGAGCTGTGACACCACAGCACTCTACCCAGGGCAACAGCTAGAGACTCTGTCTCAAAAAATAAACAAACAAGGCTTGGCGCCTATAGCTCAACCGGCTAAGGCGCCAGCCACGTACACCTAAGGTGGCGGGTTCG
>NW_003852614.1:562554-563960 GCF_000181295.1 Otolemur garnettii
AAAAAAAAAAAAATTGCTTAAGCCCAGTAGTTTGAAGTTGCTATGAGCTGTGATGCCACCAGCACTCTACCAAGGGTGACATAGTGAGACCCTGTCTCAAGAATAAATAAATAAAATACTGCATCCATAAGTACATTCAATATGATGGGCTTTATGGGAACAAAATCAAAAATGACTTAAATATCCAAATTAGGAAAATGGCTTTTTATCAAATTATGGTATATCTATACAATGGAATATTACACAACATTAAAAATTATGAAGATCACATCAACATGAGAAATGTTTAATGTTCTAAGGGGAAATTTTTTTTTTGAGAGTTTTACTTTGTCACCTTTGGTAGATTGCCATGGTGTCATAGCTCATAGTAACCTCAAACTCTTGGGCTCAAGCAATTCTCTTGCCTCAGCTTCCAAAGTAGCTGTGACCACAGGCACCCATCACAATGACTGACTATTTTTAGAGATGAGGTCTTTTTCTGGCACAGGCTGGTCTTGAACTTATGAGCTCAGGCAATCCCCCCACCTTGGCTTCCCAAGTGCTGGGATTATAGGCATGAGCTACCAGGCCCAGCCCCAAGAGGGAAATTTTTTAAAAATTTTAAATGTGTAAATGTAGACAAGAAACTGCCCTGCTGGTAAAGTTGATAATTTTTTATTAATTCATTCAACAAATACTCACTGGCTGCCTACTATTTGCTAGGCACTATTCGAGGTTTGGGGGAATAATCAGGAAACAAAGCTGATTAAGTCTTATCTTCAGAGTTTACTTTCTAGTGAGATCAAATATACACTTGATAAGAGGTAAGTCCTATGTGGAAAAAATAAAGAAAATAGTAGGGGGTAATGGATAAAGTTAGACATAAGGAGTAGGAGGAGGCAGACTATAGTTTTAAATTACCAGCCACATACACAGAGGGTGGTAAAGACAAGGCCTTAAGGGACCTTGGAAACAAATGCAATAACAAAAAAAATAGCTGAGTATTGTCAGGCACCTGTAGTCCCAGCTACTTGGGAGGCTGAGGCAAGAGAATTGTTTAAGCCCAAGAGTTTGAGGATGCTGTGAGCTATGATACCACAGCCCTCTACTGGGGGCTACATAATAAGACTCTATCTCCAGAAAAAAAAAAAAGTCATTTCTTAAGACAATAGATAATAAAAGCTATCAAGGCCAGGCACAGTGTCTCATGCCTGTAATCCTAGCACTTTGAGAGGCCAAAGGCTTCAGGCCCCATCCTTTGAGAACAGGAGTTCGGAGCCCACTCTAATTAAGAACAAGACCCAGTCTCCAAAATTAATAGCCAGGCATTGTGCCTATAATCCCAGCTACTTGGGAGGCTAAGACAAGAAAATCACTTACGCCGGCTCAGTGCCTGTGGCTCAAGTGGTTAAGGCACCAGCCACATA
>NW_003852614.1:563980-567304 GCF_000181295.1 Otolemur garnettii
AAAAAAAAAAAAAAATTCACTTAATGAGCAAAGACTTGGGCTCAGCTCCCATAGCTCTGTGAGTAGGGTGCCGGACACATGGTTCAAGACAACAATGACAACTGCAACAAAAAATAGCCGGTCATTGTGGCAGGCACATGTAGTCCCAGCTACTCTGGAGGCTGAGACAAGAGTATCACTTAAGCCAGAGTTTGAGGTTGCTGTGAGCTGTGACATCACAGCACTCTACCAAGGGTGACATCATGAGACTCTAGACTATCTTCTTTGTGACTTGCCACAATGTGCAGTGTTGTTTTCTCAAAAAGTTAATGTAAAATGCCATGAACAGGTGTACCAGTTTCACCTCAAATCGGGTATCTCAAAAAAAGGAAACCACACTTTTAAAGATATAAAAGTATGAAACTAAATCACAGAAAATCTAAAGTCCACCCCAGAAACAGCTGGGGATGGGGCATGATAGGAGTTAGAATCAAATCTTTTCCTATTTGGGTCCCAGCTATTAAACAACTCCCACCCCCAACCCCAAAGAGGCCCAACAGGGAATGCAGTGGTAAAAACTAAGTAATATTGTATAAAGCATCTACAAAGTACCAAGTACCTCAGAAAGTATTTATTCCTATCACCTACTTCTGATGATGACCACCAACATTAATGCGAAAATATGTGCAGAAAGCTCCTCTGAGTAATAAATGCACTGCCCCCTAACTGCTGGGCCACTGAAAAGAGAACAAAGCACAAAGATAAGCAGCAAAAATTTCCATCTATTTATCTGGCCTATAGACTTATATGAGTTACTAGACTAGAAAGACTGTAGCTATTGGGTGTGATACAGTTGCACATGTTTAGATACAAGACTAAACACCACGACACCTATCTGAACTCTAAATAAATGCTCCCTCCAATTCAGCAAAAGGGTCAACTTTTAATTTAAAAGTGGAAACTGCAGATGGAAATCTGGTATAAATTTACCAGACTGACTGAGATGGATGTCTGGATTGCCTGTCTGAAAGCTGTAAAATGAACCAAGAAGGTACAGTCCTTTTCTAAGTTTCTTAAGATCTGTTATTTAATAACAAGGAAGTTGGACAAAGGCGCAGTAAAAGTCTAGCCGGAGACCCCCACAATAGAGTTGCTAAATTTAGCAAATAAAATGCACAACTCACTGTTAAATTTGGATTTTAGATTTTAAAAATGGTTTTGTTTTAAAGTACCATGCAATGTATACTAAAAAATAATTCGTTGTCTATGTGAAATTCTAATTCAGCTGGCTGTCCTGTATTTTATTTGGCAACCCTACCCCTTACACCTACCTCAACTTCGACTGAAGACGGCAAAGTGCCTCCCAGGCCTCCCTAACCTCGATTTCTCTGTTAAAAACACAAAGAAAGGTGTCAGCTTACTTACAGTAAGAGTTTCTCAAAGTGGAAGATTAAATACCCAATACGAAATCCATAAATTTAAGTTTCATTTTTAAAAAGTGATGCCATAAATGGGTTGGGGAACTAGGCAGCAAGACTAGAAAAGAAGCTTATAGGAGGAACCCGACTATGAAAGCGGTGGGATCTGGACCAACAGAGAACTTCCCAGCTAAGAGTTTTGACAAAGAAACATCGCTCTAGGGGCCCCACTTGCCCATTCTGGATTAATGGCCTCCCGGGGCCGAGAGGAGGAGCGCCCGACAAAGCGCCTCCTCTTCCAGCCAACCACGACATCAGGGCCCTGGCATAATAGACCCCACACCCTCCGGCCCAGGGCAGTTCAGAGGCCTGCAACTTAATGACAGGACTAAGATTCAGAGATAAGCAGCACAAAGAAACAGGAGGAAAAGAAACCCGGAGAGTGGTTAAAGCGTAAGGCGGGTTGAGGGCTGGGCGCCTGCAGGTGGGCTGAGAAGGCCGTGCAGCGGCAAAGACAAGGCCTTAAGGGACCTTGGAACGGCCATCCTCCCTCCAAACCTAGCCTCGCCCTAGCTTCTTCCTTTGCAGATTGTTCCCAAAAATCCCACTCCCCTCCTAAACAAGAACCAAGCCGTCCTAAAACTCACCCTCTACCGACTGGTCTTTCCTCAAGAGTAACGGCGACGCTACACGGCCTCTACCGTCCCGAGAAAAGAGCGCGCGACCGCCGGAAACCAGACGACGGAGCTCGGGGCCTCCCAAGGGATACAAAGTGGCATTCTCCATTGGTTAACTGAACTGCCAGTCAAGCTTTATCTACAGGGGCAGAATCATTTTTCCGCCATTTCTTAGATTTTATTGGCTACCGAATGCCAGAGGATTGAGTTCGTGTGAACGACAGATGGGGACAAAGAGCGAGGTTTTGTACCAAATGCGCATGTACAGCGGCCCGTACGCGAGAAATGGAAAAGGAAGAGGGGGATGGGGAGAACGGAGTGGAGAGCGGGGGGTCAGAAAGAGAGACATAAATGGACTAACGGAAAGACTGAAAGACCAAGCGGTGGGAGGGGGAAAGGGGACGAGAAAAAGGGAGAGAGAGGAGAGTGGAAACAGAGAGAGGAAGGGGAGAAAGTGCGCGCGTAGGCGTGCTCTGAGAATTCCTTCACTGCGCCTGTGCAAGAAGCAAGAGTGTCAATGTCATTGTATTCAATGTAGCAGATCTGGCCTTTTCCTACCGAAAAAAAAAAAAAAAGCCCCGCCATGTTTCCTTTTTCACACTACGTCGTTAGGGCTTGTACCCTAACACCTCGTACTTAATCAGATTTTTTTAATTGATGCTCCTGCTACTGGGGCTACTCGGGAAGCATAGCTGAAATAGTCATCTCTGTGGGGAGAGAAGGGAGTTGACACTGCAGTCTCTGTGTGATTACACAGAAATGTAACCAGCACCTTCATTTCCATGGTAACCAGGGAACCTAGCAGTCCAGACATCACTGTTGTTCCTATGATTTACAGAGAGATTCAACAGGTGTCATCCTTGCCATAGATGTATTGTATGCCTCCAGATCAGACTGATTCTGTGTTCCATTGGAAACCTATTAGCTAATCACCTTCATTGTTTCAGTAATGTCTAACTGGCCCCTGTGGCTAACAAGGACTGCAAGGCTCCAACTGATAGGTATTTGAACTTAATTCCTACTAATTAATTCACACTCAGGGTTGCAGAGTATCCCAAGTGTCACCATCTTATGTAGGGACTCAGAGATCTAGACTTGGGCTATCCCAATAGAGTGTTCTGCAATGATGGAAAGGTTCTGTGTCTGGCTGGGCGCCTATAGCTCAGTGGTTAGGGCGCTGGCCACATGCTCCGGGGCTGGTGGGTTTGAACCTGACTGGGCCTGCTAAACAAACAAAAAAAAAAAAATAG
>NW_003852614.1:568983-572329 GCF_000181295.1 Otolemur garnettii
GCTCAAGCGAGTCTCCTGCCTCTGCCTCCCAAGTAGCTAGGACCACAGGCGCCTGCCACAACGCCCAGCTATTTTTTTGGTTGGAGCCATCATTGTTGTTTGGCAGGCCGGGCTGGATTTGAACCCTCCACCTTAGGTGTATATGGCTGGCTCCTTAGCAACTTGAGCCACAGGTGCCAAGCCAATACCTATTCTCTAGAGGTAGCAATTATGACAACTTTCTTGATTTTCCATTTTCTATGGCAATATTTATACATTTTTTTAAAGACAGATTCTCACTACGTCACCCTTGGTAGACTGCCATGTGTCACAGCTCACAGCAACCTCAAACTTTTGGCCTTAAGCAATTCTTTTGCCTCATCCTCCCAAGTAGCTGGGACTACAGGCGCCCACTACCAATACTCAGCTAGTTTTTTCTGTTCTTGTTGTTGTAGTTGTCATTGTTGTTTGGCAATCCCGGGCTGCGTTTGAACTTGCCAGCCCTGGTGTAGGTGGCCAACGCCTTAACCAATGAGGGACAGGCACCGAGCCTGTTTATACATTTTTATGTATGTAGGACTAAGCTATGCCTGCTTTTCTGAGTTTTGACTTCTCACTTTAAAAAATACCTTTGCAGGGCGGCGCCTGTGGCTCAGTGAGTAGGGCGCTGGCCCCATATACCAAGGGTGGTAGGTTCAAACCTGGCCCTGGCCAAACTGCAGCAAAAAAAATAGCTGGGCGTTGTGGTGGGCGCCTGTAGTCCCAGCTACTCAGGGGGCTGAGGCAAGAGAATTGCCTAAGCCCAGGAGTTGGAGGTTGCTGTGAGCCGTGTGATGCCACGGCACTCTGCCAATGGCAATAAAGTGAGACTCTGTCTCTACCAAAAAAAAAAAAATAAATAACCTTTGCTGGGCGGCACCCATGGCTCAAGGAGTAGGGCACCAGCCCCATATGCTGGAGGTGGTGAGTTCAAACCCAGCCCTGGCCAGAACTGCAAAAAAAAAAAAAAATACCTTTGCAGGACAGCACCTGTGGCTCAGTGAGTAGGGCGCCAGCCCCATATACTGAGGGTGGTGGGTTCAGGCCCAGCCCCGGCCAAAATGCAACAAAAAAATAGCTGGGCGTTGTGGCAGGCCCCTGTAGTCCCAGCTACTCGGTAGGTTGAGGCAAGAGAATCACCTAAACCCAAGATCTGGAGGTTGCTATGAGCTGTGACACCATAGCACTCTACCAAGGGCAATAAAGTGAGACTCTTGTCTCTTAAAAAAAATACCTTTGCAGCTAACAACAATGGTGTGTTTGGGAGGCTGAAGCAAGAGGATCACTTGAATCCAGAAGTTAAAAAAAAAAAACAAAACCTTTGCTATCTTTCCATAGGAATGTGTAAAGATTTATGAGACTCCCCTTTTTTTCTCTGAGGCAAAGACTCATTTTGTCACCCTTTATAGAGTGACAGGATTCATGGGTCACAGCAACCTCAAACTCTTGGGCTTAAGAAATCCTGTTGCCTCAGCCTCCTGAGCTGCTGGAACTACAGAGGATCACCACAAAGTCCAGCTATTTTTGTAGACGGGGTCTCCCTCTTGCTCAGGCTGGTCTTGAACTCCTGTATTCAAGAAATCCATTTCTCTCAGCCTCCAAGAATCCTAGGAGACCTCCTTTATAATAGCAAATTTTTATAGGCTCACACATGATGGTTTTTAATACTTGTTGAGTAAAAAAACTATAATTATATAAAAACTATGAATTCAGTAACATTTTACTGAATGTATATTTTGTTAATCATAACAGCTGTTTAAACTGAAAAACTAATCTGGCAAAATAAAAGAAAAACTGTGTATGTATATCTCTTTAAGGCAATCATAACATAAGCAGAAAGATGTTCATGTAAATAATTGTGATACTGTAGGCAAATAAAATAATAGTATAATTTGGGGTATATAGTGGCAACTAAAAGGTAACATGGATCTGCATGAGTAAATCAAGAATGGCTTCACAAAAAAGAAAACCCTTGAATAACACTCTTTTTTTTTCTTTGTAGAGACAGAGACTCACTTTATGGCCCTCAGTAGAGTGCCATGGCGTCACACAGCTCACAGCAACCTCCAACTCCTGGGCTTAGGCGATTCTCTTCTCTTGCCTTAGCCTCCCATGTAGCTGGGACTACAGGTGCCTGCCATAACGCCTGGCTATTTTTTTGTTGCAGTTTGGCCAGGGTGGGTTTGAACCTACCACTCTCGGTATATAGGGCTGGCGTCTTACCCACTGAGCCACAGGCGCCACCCTTGAATAACACTCTTAACCAAGGAGATCATTTCTCTTTGTGCTCCTTCAGCAGCACATATACCAAGGAGATGAAGTTAGAGATGCCAATATGCAAAGGATCAGAAGCAGAATACATAGGTTTTAGGTAGTTTAGAATGGCTGAGAGAAATGAGGAGGCTGAAGTGATAGAATATTAGGCTAGATACATAGGCATAGGCCAAGTAATTAAGGGTTTATGCCATCCTTAGAAGTTTATACTTTAGGCTGGGCACAATGGCTCACGCCTGTAATCCTAGCACTTTGGGAGACCAAGGCAGGTGGATTGCCTGAGCTCACAAGTCTGAGACTAGTCTGAACCAGAGCAAGACCTCATCTCTAAAAATAGCCAGGTGTTGTGGTGGGCACCTGTAGTCCCAGCTACTTAGGAGGCTGGCAAGAGAATCGCTTGAGGCCAAGATTTTGAAGGTGCTGTGAGCTGTGATGCCATAGCACTCTACCTAGGGTGACAAAGTGAGGCTCCATCTCAAAAAAAAAAAAAAAAAAAAAGAGAGAGAGAAAGAAAGAAATTTGTACTTTAATCTATAGGTAACAAGGAGCCATTGAAGGTGTTTTAAAATATATGTTGCTTCTTTTGATTATAAAAATAATGTATACTTTCTGAGGAAAAAATTTGAAAATACACAGAAATATAAAAATGACCATAATCCCTCTATCCAGAAATAACAGTTTAGGACTGGCCGTGGTGGCTCATGGCTATAATCTTGTAATCCTAGCACTCTGGGAGGCTGAGATGGAAGAATTGCTTGAGCTCAGGAGTGAGAGACCATCCTGAGTGAAGTGAGACCCTGTCTCTACTAAAAATAGAAAAAAAAGCTTGGCACCTGTGGCTCAAGTGGCTAAGGCATCAGCCACATACAACTAAGGTGGCGGGTTTGAATCCAGCCCGGGCCCGCCAGACAACAATGATGGCTGCAACCAAAAAAATAGTCGGGCTTTGTGGCAGGTGCCTGTGATCCCAGCTACTTGGGAGGCTGAGGCAGGAGACTCACTTGAGCCCAGGAGTTGTAGGTTGCTGTGAGCTGTGATGCCATGGCACTCTACC
>NW_003852614.1:573316-574353 GCF_000181295.1 Otolemur garnettii
GACAGCTTGAGACTGATTCAAAAAAAAAAAAAAAAAAAAGTTGCTGGGCATTGTGGCAGGTGCCTGTAGTCCAAACTACTCAGGAGGCTGAGGAGTTTGAGGTTGCTCTGAGCTATATGATGCCATGGGACTCTACCAAGGGTGAGAAAGTGAGACTCTGTCTCAAAAATAAAAAAAAAAAAAAAAAACATAAAGAAAGTAGGATCAAGGGGACTTATTAGCCAATCAGATGTACAGGTTCAGGAATGGAAGACTAGACTGATTCTTAGTTTTCTGTTTTAAGTGTTTGGAGTCTGGCTGTGCCACTAACCAGGAGAGGAAAAAGAGGAGGAAGAGCAAGATTTTAAGGAGGAAAGTACAGTTTTGGTCATGTTGAGTTTAGTTGTATATAGTCCAAATATAGATAACGTGTAATTAGTTATTAGCCACTTGGTCATGTAGGTTAAATCTCAGAAGAGAAATCTGGATTTGAGGTATAGACAGTACATGAATTATCAACCTAAAGTACAAGCTGAGGGCATGAGGGAACAAGAAAACTAAAGTAGGCCGGGCACAGTGGCTCACACCTATAATCCTAGCACTCTGGGGGACTGAGGCAGGTGGATAGCTTGAGCTCACGAGTTCGAGTCTAGCCTGAGCAAAAGTGAGACCCCTCACTCTATTAGTAATAGAAAAACTGAGGCAAGAGGATTGCCTGAGCCCAGGAATTGGAGGTTGCTGTGAGCTATGATGCCATGGGCACTCTACCCAGGGTGACAGCTCAAGACTCTGTCTCAAAAAAAAGAAAGAAAGAAAAAGAAAACTAAAATAAAAAGAAAAGTTGACCTAGGCCTGCAAAACATCTATACTTAAAAGGCAGGTAGCTAGGTGTGGTGGCTTGCAGAGGCTGAGTCAGGAAGATCACTTGAGCCCAGAAGTTTGAGACCAGCCTGGGTGATGAAGCCAGAACCTTTCTCAAATTTACTAGGTGTAGAATATAAATGTCTTAACACAATAACTAAGAAAATACCGTGAAGGCTATGTTTTTTTTTTTTTTT
>NW_003852614.1:576791-580991 GCF_000181295.1 Otolemur garnettii
CCTGAGCCCAGGAGTTGGAGGTTGCTGTGAGCTGTGATGTCACGGCACTCTACCCAGGGGGACAGCGTGAGGCTCCTGTCTCAAAAAAAAAAAAAAAAGGAATAAATTTAACAGAAGTGCAAAGCTTTCATACTATGAAAACTGTAAAACATTGTTAAAAGAAATTAAAGAAGGTCTAAATAAGTGGAAAAAGATCTCATACTTATGGATCAGAAGACTCAATGTTGCTAAAATGCCAGTATTTCCCAAATTAACCTACAGGTTCGACACAATACCTATCAGAATCCATCTAAATTCTTTGTAGAAATTGAAAACCTGATTCTAAAATTCTGCAAGGGACCCAGATTAGCCAAAATAACTTTGATAAAAACAAGAACAAAGTTGGAAGACTCACACTTTCTAATCTGAAAAGTTACTACAATAGTAACCAAAAACAGTGTTACTGTTGGGATAAATACAGACATGTACATCAGTAGAGTAGAACTGAGAGTCCAGAGATAAATTAGTGTGCCTATGGTCATTTGTTGAAAAAAACAAATGGTGCTAGAATAACTGGGTCTACTTTCAAAAGAAGAAAATGGAACCCTAAATTAACTCAAAAAATAAGTCAAAAATATAATTTTTTTTTTTGAGACAGAGCCTCAAACTGTTGCCCTGGGTAGAGTGCTGTGATACCACAGCTCACAGCAACCTCCACTCCTGGGCTCAAGTGATTCTCCTGCCTCTGCCTACCAGTAGCTGGGACTACAGCCACCCAGTTGCAGTTGTCACTGTTGTTTAGTCGTCCCAGGCTGGGCTTGAACCTGCCAGCCTCGGTGCATGTGGCTAGCGCCGTAACCACTGTACTATGGGTTCTGAGCCTATTATAGTTCTTTTTTTTTTTTTTTTAAGAGACAGAGTCTCACTTCGTCACCCTCAGTAGAGGGCTGTGGCATCACAGCTCACAGCAACCTCCAGCTCTTGAGCTTAGGTGATTCTCTTGCCTCAGCCTCCTGAGTAGCTGGGACTACAGGCACCCACCACAATACCTGGCTATTTTTTCGTTGCAGTTTGGCTGGGGTTGGGTTTGAACCCACCGCCCTCAGTATATGGGGCTGGCGCCCTACTCACTGAGCCACAGGTGCCGCCCTATTATTGTTCTTTTTAAAGGTAAAATGGGCAATAACTCAGAACTGCAATTCTTTTCTTTCTTTTTTTTTTTTTTTGGCTGGGGCTGGGCTTGAACCTGCCACCTCCGGCATATGGGGCCAGCGCCCTACCCTTTTGAGCCACTGGTGCTGCCCCAGAACTGTAATTCTTGCACTCTGAGGGGCCCAGGTGGGAGGATTCCTGGAGGTCAGGAGTTAAGAGACCAGCCTGAACAAGAGCAAGAACAAGAGCAAGAAAGACCCCATCTCTACTAAAAATAGAAAAAAATACTAACCGGGGGTTATGGCCAGCACCAGTACTCCTAGCTATTCCAGAGACTGAGGCAGGAGGATCCCTTGAACTCAGCAGTCTTAGGTTGCTGTGAGCTATACTGTTGCCAGGGCACTCTAACCCTGGCCAGAGCAAGACTCTGTTTCAATAAGTAAGTAAGTAAATAAATAAATGTAAGATGAAGATGCCTTATCTTCATCTGCCTGCCTTTGTTTCACTCTTATCTCTTTCCTTATTAAGCTTTATATTATAGAAATATTATAGCCAGGTGCAGTGGCTCACTCATGTAATCCTAGGGCTTTGGGAGGCTGAGGTGGGCAGATCCCTTGAGCTGGGGAGTTGACCAGCCTCAACAAGAGTAAGGCCTGTCTCTACTAAAAATAGAAAAAGTAGAAAGAAAGGAAAAATAAATATTACCATAAGTTGGATTCATTAGGGCTTTCCCCTATCTCTTTCTCCTGTATTCATTCATCCAATAAACATTAATTTTTTTCTTTCTTTTTTTTTTTATTGAATGGTAACTATGTACATTAATGCACTTCTGGGGTACAGTGTGGGGTTTTCACATGCAATCTGAAATACTTCCATCAACTGATCAACACAGCCTTCATGTCATTTTCTCAGTTATTGCTTTAAAACGTTCACATTCTACTCTTAGAAAGATTCACCTGTACCCCTATAAGCCAATAAACATTAATTGAGTACTTACCAGGGACTATACTAGATGCTGGAGATTTAGAATGTGTAAGACCTGATCTGTATTGTTGAGAAGCTCACAGTCTAGTTTTTCCTAATGTCTCTCTAAAACACATATTTCTTTTTCTTTATTCCAGGGTACTTAATATGCAAAAAAACACTAAATAAGAACCCAAATGGGGCAGCGCCTGTGGCTCAAAGGAGTAGGGTGCCGGCCCCACATGCGGAGGTGGCGGGTTCAAACAAGCCCCGGCCAAAAAACGGAAAAAAAAAAAAAAGAACCCATATGATTCCAGAGTTGGTTCTACAGAGTGAAGTTCATCCTAATCAAATAATTGCCAAAGAGTCTGCACCTTAATGCCACTTTCAGAGTTAATTATTCAGATATCTCTCTCTCTCTCTTTTTTTTCAGAGTCTCAATACGTTGCCCTCTGTAGAATGCTGTGGCATCACAGATCACAGCAACCTCAAACTCTTGGGCTCAAGCAATTCTCTTGCCTTAGCCTACCAAGTAGCTGGTACTACAGGCACCCGCCACAACACCCAGCTATTTTTTTGTTGTTGTTGTAGTTGTCATTGTTGTTTAGCAGGCCCAATCCAGATTCAAACCTGCCAGCCTGGTGTATATGGCTAGTGTCCTAACCACTGAGCTATGGCGCTGAGCCTCATTTTTTGTTTGTTGGTTTGTTCTTTGAAACAGAGTTTCACTTTGTCGCCCTTGGTAGTGTGTGTGCCATGGCATCATAGCTCACAGCAACCTCAAACTCTTGGGCTCAAGCGACTCTCTTGCCTCTGAGTAGCTGGGACTACAGGTATCCGGCTATTTTTAGAAACTACAGGCCCCCCTACAATGACTGGGTATTTTTAGCGATGGGGTCTCACTCTTGCTCAGGCTGGTCTCAAACTCATGAGCTCAGGCAATCCACCCACATTGGCCTCCCAAAGTGCTAGGATTACATGCATGAGCCTCTATACCTGACCACTCAGATATCTCTTTTCACTTGGAGTTCTACAGAGTCCTTGGTTTTGTTGTTGTTGTTGTTGTTGTAGTTTTTTTGCAGTTTTTAGCCAGGGGTGGGTTTGAACCCACCACTTTCGGCATATGGGGTCAGCACCCTACTCCTTTGAGCCACAGGCGCTGCCCCCGAGTCCTTGTTGATGTTCATGGAAGTGATTAAATTCAGAAAATATTATACTTCTTGTTGTGAAAAAATAAGGTTTGATATCCACGCTTGAGTGCAAGAGTTTGAGGTTGCTATGAGCTATGATGCTGCCATGGTTCTCTACCCAGGGCAACAGAGGAAGAATCTGTCAGAAAGAAAGAGAGAAAGAGAGGAAGAAAGAGAGAAGGAGGGAGGGAGGGAGGGAGGAAGGAAGGAAGGAAGGAAGGAAGGAAAAGAAAGAAAAGAAAGGAAAGGCAAAAAAGGCAGCACCCATAGCTCAGGGTAGGGCTGTGGCCACATAACACCAAAGCTGGCGAATTCGAACCTGGCCCTGCCAGCTAAAGCAACAATGACAACTGCAACAACAACAAAAAATAGCTGGGTGTTGTGGTGGGCATCTGTAGTCTCAGTTACTTGGGAGGCTGAGGCAAGAGAATCGCTTAAGCCTAAGAGTTTGAGGTTGCTGTGAGCTGTGACACCACACACTCTACTGAAGGTGACATAGTGAAACTCTGTCTCAAAAAAAAAAAAATGTTTGACATGGGTGGCTCCTGTGGCTCAGTGAGTAGGGCGCTGGCCCCATATACTGAGGGTGGTGGTTTTGAACCTGGCCCTGGCCAAACTGCAACAAAAAAATAGCCGGGCATTGTGGCAGGCCCCTGTAGTCCCAGCTACTCAGGAGGCTGAGGCAAGAAAATCACTTAAGCCCAAGAGCTGGAGGTTACTGTGATCTGTGATGCCACAGCACTCTACTGAGGGCTACAAAGTCAGACTCTGTCTCTAAAAAAAAAGGTTTGACATTTAGTAGTAATTGGTTAAACAAAGCATGGCATATCAAAATGATGGAATAATATATAGCTATTATAATAATGTTGTAGAACATACTGTATAATTGCAATTTTTTTTTTTTGAGACGGAGCCT
>NW_003852614.1:583565-600442 GCF_000181295.1 Otolemur garnettii
CCTGTTGTCCCAGCTACTTGGGAAGTGGAGGCAGGAGACTCGCTGGAGCCCAGGAGTTGGAGGTTGCTGTGAGCTGTGATGCCAGAGCACTCTACCCGGAGGGTCAGCTTGAAGCTGTGTCTCAAAATAAATAAATAAATAAATAAAAAAGTAAATAAAAAGTTAATATTTTTTCCTATAGGCTGGGCACAGTGGCTCATGCCTATAATCCTAGCACTCTGGGAGGCCGAGGCAGGTGGATACAATTGATGAAACTACATTGATAAATCATTATTAACAAGAGCCCACAGTTTACATGAGAGTTCACTTTTGGTGTTGTACATTCTGTATGGTTGAACAAATATATAAAAATAATATATTGTCAGTGGAAAAATTTAGAAAATAGAGGTAATGTAGAAAATTATTTTTATTTTTTTTTTTATTTCCAGAAACAGTCTCAAGCTGTTGCCCTGTGTAGACTGCCAGGTCATCACAGCTCACAGCAACCTCCAAATCTTGGGCTCAAGTGATCCTCTTGCCTCAATTTTTCTATTTTTAGCAGAGATGGGAGTCTCAATTTTTGCTCAGGCTGGTCTTGAATTTGTGATCTCAAGCAATCCACCCTTCTCAGCCACCCAGAGTGCTAGTATTATAGGTGTGAGTGACCACCCCTGGCCTAGAAAATTATTTTTAAGTTTATATATATTCCCAGTTCACAGAGATAATTCTTCTTCTTCTTTTTTTTTGAGACAGAGTGTATTGTTTCAGGCCAGACTAAGTGCCAGGGCTTCAGCTTAGTTCACAGCAACCTCAACTCCTGGGCTCAAGTGATCCTCCTACATTAGCCTCCCAAGTAGCTGAGAATACAGGCAACCACTAATTTTTCTATTTTTAGTAGAACTGTGGACTGGCTTTTGCTCTGCCTGATCTTAAACACAGAATCACTCAAATCATTCTCCCACCTCAGTCTCCCAAAGTGGTATGATTATAGGCATTAGCCACCAAGCCCAGTGAGATAATTATCCTTGACATTTGGAGTATTTACTTCCAGTCCTTTCCCATGCATACATGTATACAGAATTCTTCTCTACATAATTAGGGTCACATTTAACTCCTTTAAAAATTAATTTTAGGCTCGGTGCCCGTTGCTCAGTGGTTCAGGTGCCATCCAGATAACCGAGGGTGAAAAAGTGAGACTCTCAAAAAGAAAAAAAAATAAAAGAAAACCTATTAAAATAAATATGAATGATAAATGCAAATGCCCCAATAAATTTTTTTTTTGAGACAGAGTCTCACCATGTCTCCCCGGGTAGAGTGCTGTGGCGTCACAGCTCGTAGCAACCTGAAACTCTTGGGCCCAAGCGATTCTTTTGCCTCAGCCTCTGAAGTAGCTGGAGTCCCGCCACAACACCCAGCTATTTTTTTGGTTGTAGTTGTCATTTTTGTTTAGCAGGCCCAGGCCAGGTTCGAACCCGACAGCTTCGGCGCCCTAACCACTGAGCCACAGGAGCCAAGCCAGACTTTATTTTTTAGAGCAGGTTTTGGGTTCACTGCAAAATTGAGCTGAAAGTATCAAGAGTTCCCACACACATCCTACTCCCATACAGGCATAGCCTGCAAGACTGTCAACATCTTGTGCCAGTTTGGTACATTTGTTACAATAATGGACTTACACCCACAGGTCATTATCAAACAAAGCCCATTTTTCACATAAGGGTTCTCTTTTGTTGCTGTACATTTTGAGGGTTTTAATTTTTTTAAATATAGAGTTTTTTTTAAGAGAAGTTTTAAGTTCACAGCAATACTGATAGGTAGGTACAAAGATTTTCCATATGCCTTTTGCTTCCAACAGCAGGCAAAGCTTCTCTTGCAGACTATCAACATCCTGACAAGAGCAGTAAATTTGTTACAATCAGTGAACCTATGGTGATATATCACTACTAACCAAAGTTCACTCTTGATGTTATGCATTCTATAAGTTTGAACAAATATAATGTACACTGACATATATCTACCATGAACGCATCATACGGAGTAGTTTCATTACCTTTGATTTTATTTTCAGACATAGTCTCACTTTGTTGCCCTGGGTGGAGTGCACTGGCCTCATAGCTCACAGCAACTTCAGCCTCAGCTTCCTGAGTAGCTGGGATTACTCAGCCAGTCACAAAGCCTGCCTATTTTTAGAGCAATCCGCTTGCTTTGGCCTCCCAGAGTGCTAGGATTACAGGCGTGAGCCACCATACCTAGCCTCTGATTTTGGCAATTATTTTTTAGGCTAGGGCCGGGTTTGAACCCACCACCTCTGATATATGGGGCTGGCGCCCTGCTCCTTTGAGCTGCAGGTGCTGCCTTGTTTTTTATTTATTTAAATGTGGTTGTAGGCCAGGTGAGGTGGCTCATGCCTGTAATCCTATCACTCTGGAAGGCCAAAGTGGGAGGATCCCTTCAGCTCAGGAGTTCGAGACCAGTCTAAGCAAAAGTTTGACCCTGTCTCTACTCAAAATAGAAAAAATGTTAGCCAGTTGTGATGGGTGCAGGTACTCCTAGCTACTCCTGAGGCTGAGGCAGCAGTATCACTTAAAGCCAGGATTTTGAGGTTGCTATATGAGTTAGGCTGACACCCTGGCATTCTAGCATGGGCAACAGAGTGAGACTCTGTCTCAAAGAAAAAGAAATGTGGTGGTTAAGGACTACATCCACTGCACGAATATAACCAGAATTTATTTAATTGATCCCCTTGTATTGGACATTGAGATTTTGTTTCTTATCTGTGTTTTTTTATTTTTATTTTTCGTAGAGACAGTCTTACTTTATCACCTTTGGTAGAGTGTGGCATTACACAGCTCACAACAACATCCAACTCCTGGGCTTAGGGGATTTTTTTTGCCTCAGCCTCCCGAGTAGCTGGGACTACAGGTGCCTGCCACAAGGCCTGGCTATTTTTTTTGTTGCAATTTGGCTGGGGCTGGGTTTGAACCCACCACCCTTGGTATATGAGTCCAGCACCCTACCCAGGGAGCCACAGGTGCCGCCCTCATTTGTGTTTTAAAGGTGAGAAAACAAAGGCTCAGTGACTTCAGTGACTTGTCCAAAGTCACCTGGCTAAGGAGTAAGCAGAGTTGAGATTAGAAATCTGGTCTGGTAGCTGGGCATTGTGGCGGGTGCCTATAGTCCCAGCTACTAGGGAGGCTGAGTCAAGGGAATCTCTTAAGTCCAGGAGTTGGAGGTTGCTGTGAGCTGTGATGCCACAGCACTCTACCGAGGGCAACAGCTTGAGGCTCTGTCTCAAGAAAAAATAAGTTGGCTGGGTGGCACCTGTGGCTCAGTGGGTAGTGCGCCCACCCCATATACCAAAGGTGGCAAGTTCAAACTCGGCCCCAGACAAACTGCAACAAAAAAATAGCTGGGCCTTTTGGTGGGTGCCTGTAGTCCCAGTTATTCAGGAGGCCGATGCAAGAGAATGGCCTAAGCCCAGGAGTTGGAGGTTGCTGTGAGCTGTGTGACACCACAGCACTCTACCCAGGGCAATAAAGTGAGACTCTGTCTCTACAAAAAAATAAAATAATCTGGTCTGGGTTTGGTGTGCGTTACTCAGTGGTTAGGGTGCCGGCCACAAGCACCAGTGCTAGCGGGTTCCAACCCAGCCCGGGCCAGCTAAACAACGACAACTACAACCCTCCCTCAACAAAAAATAGCTGGGCATTGTGGTGGGCACCTGTAGTCCCAGCCACTTGGGAGGCAGAGGCAAGAGAATCACTTGAGCCCAAGAGTTTGAGGTTGCTGTGAGCAGTGACGCCACAGCACTCTACCGAGGGCAATGTAGTGAGACTCTGTTTAAAAAAAATAATCTGGTCTGACTCCAGAACCCACTCCTATGCCTGCCACCATACTGCCTGTAGAATGAATATCACACCATTTACCTCACCTTAGATTGTCCTTCCTAAACTTTAAAGCTAGTGACCAAGCACTCTCCACAACCAGAGCAGCCAGAGATCCAAGCAAGTGTTGAGGGCAGACAATAGAAAAGAAGGAGGAGGCCCAACTGAGATAGAACAAATAGAAAATGCAAAAGGGAGGTACAAGGTTAGAAATAAGCAGAAGGTGGGAGATAGGCACACGGAATATTGGTTAAGATAAAGAGAAAGCTGGGTTTGGGAAACTTAAAGGAGAAAAACTCTTTTATCTCAGTATATAGAGGAGAGCAACAATAATCTCAAGGCCATGTGGGGAGCTAGGAAGGATAAGGTTTCTGGGAAGGTTACTGAAAAAAAGGGAGGATAAAACTCCCCAGGACTACATGGTTAGTAAAGGCTTACTGTAGGAAGGAGGAAAAGCCAGAGGTCAAAGAAGCAGGCTAAAGAAGGCAGTGCATATCAAGCCTTCATATTTCTAAAGGGACTTCCTTACAGCCTGAGTCTTCTCTAGTACCCAGCTACTAAATGCTTTTCAGCACTTAGGGAACATAGGGAGCAGGGATTATAAAGTGCTCTAACTATAAGGAGGACTGGGAATGGATCCTGGCACACATTTTTTAAAGCCAGTGGGCCCAGAGGTAGTGTCACCTACCCCTACTCCACTTCTATAGCCTTAACCTCAGCCACACCCACATGCTAAGGACCGTCCGGGCGGGGGAGCAGTGAGTGTGTTATCGCGCGTGCGCGCTCGTGCGTAGGAGCAGCAGAGATACAGAGACTGAGACAAAAAGAGACAGAGGGAGAGAAAGAGAGAGGGGAAAGACAGAGACATATAGACAGGGACTTAAAGAGGGAGGGAGGGTGGAAGGAAGAGAGAGCGCGAGTGAACTACCAGCCCTGACGAGGGAGGAAAACTACTCAGGAGATAATGCAGGAAGCTCCTGCAGGAAGACTCAGAGAGAGTAGCCCAGAACTTACCCTAAAACCATTGAGAGTGTGTGTGTGGGGGGGGTAGCTTTGCAGTACCTGGTTTAGGGGTCATCAAGCAGTAACGGTTACTGCATAGGCGTTGTCAGTGAGCTACAACCATTTAACCCTCTCTGGGTCTCTAGTGACCAAGCTTAAGGCACCCCATAACTATGACTCTAAGACTGGTGAGGGGGCCCTAGGCTGCAGACAAGGGGAGGAGGGGCACGTGAGGGCTGGGTGCCTGACTTCCCCCATCCTCCGCTGTCACTCACTACCCCAACAGTCGCCCAGGGGGCGGGCCTCGAAGAGGTGGGGATGGGGGCAGGGTAATCTTGGCAGGCGCCTGCTGCATGGCGTAGGTAGGGACTGTTGAAGGGGGCGGACGCGGGGAGGGCTGTTGAACACGAGTGGGAAACGAAGAGACACGGGGAGGGGGAGGGGACCGGGAACCATTTGAATGAGAGGAGGGGATCACGGGTAGAGTGGGCTACCGGAGGTAGGGCGGGCACGGGTGTTGACGGGGGTCAGACTGTTGAGCCAGGTAAGGGAAGCAGGTGCGTAGGTCTGTGTTTTTGTAGGTTACTGTACTCTGGCCCTTTGATGGAAAGAGGACGCCGTCTTTCCTGGGGGCGGGCTTCAAAGCTTCAGAGGCTATCTTTTCCTGCTCAACTAACGGGGCCCCGGGCGGGGGCTCACGCTCCATCTCCAATGACTATACTCCACTCCGCAATTTCCAGGAGGCCACTGGGCTGGGAGTCTCGCGCCGGGGGCCGGCGCTGTCTCGCGAGCCCCCTCCTTAAGCCAGCCAATGGGGTTGTTTGCTGGCACCGCCCGCCCGCCTGGTGCAGAGCGCTAGTCGCGGCGAACGGCGTTGCCATTTAAAGGGGCCGCGACCCCTGTCCCGGCTGCCAGGGAGGGAGGTGGAGAAGGAGCGTGAGGCCGTCGCTGTCTGCAGTTCTAAGCTTGTAGCGGTTACACTAACCCTGCCGCAGGTAGGGGTCGGGCCTGATCAAGCCGAACCGAACCTGCTGGAGGATCTCGCAGTAACCGGGAGGGGGTCTAAGGAGAGATCGTAGCTCCAAAATGTCTTCCTGTAAATGCCTGAGGTGGGGGGTGGGCAACAGGAGAAGGAAGGACTGGGGGGACCCATAGGAAAGGGTGATGGGGCTAAGGAAGTGGGCGACCCCAAAAGGTAACTAGGGTGGAAGGGGTTAGGAAGGGCAGTTTGTGGGGGCGGGGGAAGGGCTGAGGGAGGACCCTGTAACGAGGGGAGGAGGAGTGGGGCCAAACAGGGTGGGTGAAGACTAGGGAGCCGGAGGTCTCTCGGGGAGTGTGGAGGGAATAGAAACTGAGATCGTGGGGGCGGGTAAAGCTCCTGGTGGCGACGGCCCTAGGAGACTCTAAGGGGGCGTTGAGCTCTAGTTGGGGGGGAGTGAAAGGTAAGGGGGGAGGGGAGCTGTGAGTTGCTGTGTGGGGGGCGGGTGGTGGAACGACTGTCTGCCTGGTGAGTGTGGGCACTGGGCCAGGGCGGGGAACGCCTCTCCCCACAGGGGGCGCTGTATGGGGGGGGAGTGGTCTTTAGGACTAAAGCCTGTGGAAATGCTTGTCGGTTTTTGGTGGGGACTGTTCGTGATAAATTTAAGTGGATGATGGGGTGTGTCCCAGAGCCTATATAAGAACAACTCTGGCTAAGACCACCTCTACTGCCTCCTCTTCTTACTCCTAATCTGCAGCCCATATCCAGCCATCCTCATGGACCCCAGTGATTTCCCCAGTCCATTTGATCCATTGACCCTGCCAGAGAAGCCCCTGGCTGGAGACCTTCCAGTAGACATGGAATTTGGAGAGGATCTACTGGAATCCCAGACTGCCCCAACTCGAGGATGGGCCCCCCCTGGCCCTTCTCCCTCCTCGGGCGCCCTGGACCTGCTTGATACTTCTGCTGGCCTGGAAAAAGACCCTGGAGTTCTGGATGGAGCCACTGAGCTACTGGGGTTGGGGGGGCTGCTCTATAAAGCCCCCTCTCCCCCAGAGGTGGACCATGGTCCTGAAGGAACCCTTGCCTGGGATGCAGGGGATCAGACCCTAGAACCTGGACCAGGGGGCCAGACCCCTGAGGTGGTGCCACCTGACCCAGGGGCTGGGGAAAATACTTCTTCACCTGAGGGGCTACTAGAGCCTTTGGCTCCAGATTCTCCAATAACCCTGCAGTCTCCCCACATTGAAGAGGAGGACACAACCTCCATAACTACCACCAGAAGGGGCTCTCCTAGGCAGGAGGAGGAGCTTCCCCAAGGGCAGCCACAGAGCCCAAATGGTCCCCCTAGCCCTTCGGTGGGAGAGACTCTGGGGGATGGAATCAACAATTCTCAGACCAAACCTGGGGGCTCTAGCCCCCCTGCACATCCTTCCTTGCCAGGTAGGTTGCCTAATTGTCTGGAGAATCAAGGCTGGGTAGAGGGTGGGAGTATGGAGGGGTATCTGTGAGTTTTGGGAAGTAGAGGTGAGGAGGAGGAAGATGGAGAGATAAGAGTAGGGATAATGTATGGGGAAGGAGTTCGAGTTTGGGAGGGAGGAATGGGGGGATACGTGTCAAAGAAGATTAAGGAAAGAAGGAGTAGGGGGCAGCAGGAGGCCTCTGTGGAAGGAATGGGGTAAGGTTTCTGTGAATGGCTTGGAAGAAATCAATCTGGGGGGAAAGTTCCCTTTTTTTTAACCCCAGTGGGCTTTTGATGCCATAGTTCTTCCTTTGGAATTTGGAGGAGTACACTAGGCTTCTTGGTTCTAAGATCTTTCCAGCTTTTTGGTTCCACATGGGAGTGGGGTTTCTGGGTTTGATGAATGGTAACTAGGTTCTGGAGCCCCCAACAACATAATGATTTCAGGAGAATGGTATAAATGCAGGGCCTAGGATTGAGTCACTAATAGAGGGAAGACAGCCTAGATTTGAGGGTGCTGTGGTTTCTCCCATGTTTTGCCTCATGGTATGCCTCTCCTAGGCTGTGACCAGGGTCTTGGGACTTATATAAGTACCCAAGTCCTGAGGAACATACCCATACGTTGATGCTTCCTTTTCCTCTTGCTACCTTTGGGTGGTTATGTTTGTTTTAGGTTGGCAAAACATAAATTCTAAATGAAAGGTGTGTTACCTGTGTTTCCTTAACTCCCAAGGATTAGGACAGAAAGCTGGTGGGAAGGGTAGATTTTTTTTTTCTTTTTGGTGGAAAATAGCTGCACGCCCCCTCCCCCTTAGTGCAGTGCCTGAAGTAACCCTGAGATGGGCCCCAAGAAGCCACAGGCACTTGCACTCGTGTTTTCCCTTTCAGTTTTGAGTAAGTTCTTCCCTAGGAATGGAGGCGGGGGCGGATCAGGGAGGGGTGGTGAGGACAGGCTCAACATTAAGGCTGCCTTTTGCTTCCTTTGCAGGAGATGGCCTAACTGGGAAGGGGAATGAGAAGCCGCCTGAGAGGGTGAGGGGGGGAGGGGATCGGAAGCAGTCTGGTTTCCCCTATAGCTCTGGGAAGGACAGACCCTTCATTTTCCCTCCCAGATGTTGTTCTGTGGAGAGTGTGTATAAGGAGAATTAGGAGGAGGGAGGGAGCTCTTGTGTCTCCTGCTTCTTAGGGAGAAAGTCCAGCCTTCTTTTCACCTCTCCTCTTAAGGGCTGGGCTAAGGGTCCCTTCTCTTCCTCCCCCTCCTATGACCTATCCCCCCTGCAAACACTGTACTGGTGTTAGCCTGCCCCTGGTGTCAGCTTTCCTCCCCTCCCCTTTTTCCAAGGTACAGAAGAGAAGCGAGCGCGTTAGAAGAGCAGAGCCTCCAAAACCTGAGGTTGTGGATTCCACTGAGAGCAGTAAGTAGGATTTGAGGAAGTGTGACCTGGGAATTCTGAGTGTGGAGAAGAGTGGAAAGAAATATGTAGCAGGTCATGGGTCTTCCAAGCTCCTGTAGTCCCACTTCATGCAGAGTGTGAAGTGCCTATCTCTTCCACTATGGGTTGGCATGGGAACCAGGGGCAATGGGGGAAATTGAAAACAAGAGCAGTAAAAATGGAGAGTTGCCTGTTTCAGCTATGCCATCCAAATCTTCTCACTTAGAGCCCTTCCCATCCTTGCCCTGGGAGATTACAGAGTAACCAAGGGAGAGAGCCATCAGTGGTTTAAGATACCAGTGTAATAGGGGTGAAGGTATAAAGGCCAGAACAATAGGGATACCAGGATAGGGATTGAATTGTTGGTCATGCAATGGCTGGAGACCAGGTCTGGTGGCCTTTTTTCATGCCTCCCCCCTACTTCCTCAGTTCCAGTGTCAGATGAAGATTCTGATGCCATGGTAGATGACCCCAATGATGAGGACTTTGTGCCATTCCGGCCCCGACGCTCTCCTCGCATGTCCCTACGCTCAAGCGTGGCACAAAGGGCTGGGCGCTCTGCAATGGGCACTAAGATGACTTGTGCACATTGCCGGACACCACTGCAGAAGGGCCAGACAGCCTATCAGCGCAAGGGGCTACCTCAGCTCTTTTGCTCTTCATCTTGTCTCACCACTTTCTCCAAGAAGCCCTCAGGCAAAAAGACCTGTACCTTCTGCAAGAAGTGCGTGAGGGTCCTGGGGTTGAGGGGCAGGGATCAGGGTGGGAGTATGGGTAAGATACTGTGTTGGTAAGAACTTAGCAGAATGGATCTGGGAGAGCAATTCAGGGACAGCCAGACTATTTGGCTCTGTAGTCATTGATCCTAGAGGAAGGGTGGAAGTTGATGAAATGAGAATGTGATCCTGAGTGAATTTTCAAATCTCTTCCTACTTCTAGGGAGATCTGGAACACCAAGGAGTCAGTTGTGGCACAGACTGGTTCAGGTGGCTCTTTCCATGAGTTCTGCACATCAGTGTGTCTCTCCTTGTATGAGGCTCAGCAGCAGCGCCCAATCCCCCAGTCTGGGGATCCCGCTGATGCCACTCGCTGCAGCATATGCCAGAAGACTGGAGAGGTAAGGACACTCAGTGGGGGCTAATTTACAGAGCCTGATCAGCCCTGACTTGCCCCTCCAATCCTGGGGCTGCAGGGGTCAGGCCCTGTGGAAAAGGGGAGTGGGAGGAAAGGCAGCCATCATGAGGGAGCTTATTCAAGGATAGAGCCTCTCCAGGATGTATGCAGCTGACCTCCCTTGCCTCCCAGGACCTCACCATCAAGTCGGCAGCCTGATGCGCAGGTTGGGGGGGTCCCTGGGCCCACTGTCTGCTGTGAAGGTCTAGGGTGAGGTGGGGGCTGTCCTTGTATTGGGGTGGGCGGTGGTGGCCAAGCCCCAGCTCAGTGTGTGTGTGTGTGTGTATGTGGCAGGTCCTGCATGAGGTCAGCAATGGCAGCGTGGTGCACCGGCTTTGCAGCGATTCTTGCTTCTCCAAATTCCGGGCCAACAAGGGACTGAAAACCAACTGTTGTGACCAGTGTGGGGCTTACATCTATACCAAGACCGGGAGCCCTGGCCCCGAGCTTCTCTTCCATGAGGGCCAACAAAAGCGGTTCTGCAACACAACCTGCTTAGGGGCATACAAGAAGGTGGGGCCGAGGGAGTAGTGTGTTAGAGGGCTGTGGAAGGGGGTGTGGCTCTTGGGTGATAAATAAAGGTGCTGGATGGGTCGAGGGCTGGGAGAAATAAAACAAATAAAGGGGGTTTCAATTGTATTTGTTATGTTTTATTTTTGAAGCTGGCTGGTGGACACATAGGTCTTTGTTATCTCATCATCTATACTTTTTTGTATGCCTGAAATATTTCATGTTTAAAAAATTTAAAAAATAAAAGTGAAGGGACAAATCCAGCCTCAGCCTCTCCTTCCCCATCCTCGCAGAAAAACACACGTGTGTACCCATGTGTCTGGTGCAAGACCCTGTGTAAGAACTTTGAGATGCTATCACATGTGGATCGTAATGGCAAGACCAGCTTGTTCTGTTCCCTGTGCTGTACCACTTCTTACAAAGTGAAGCAGGCAGGGCTCACTGGTAGGTGCAAAGCCCTCCTCTCCGAGACCCCTGCTGGCCTTCCTTCTACCTCCCATACTCCCCTCTTCTAAAGTAATCCCTGCTGCCCAACCTCAGCCCTAACCACATCTTCCCATGGATTTTCTATTACATCTCTGCACTGCCTTACACTTCCTATGTGCTCTCCCTCTCTCTGATTCCCTCCCCCTCTCTCTTTTCTCTTTCTATTTCCCTCTCTCTCTTTCTCTCTTTCTCTCTGTGCCCCAGGCCCTCCCCGACCCTGCAGCTTCTGCCGCCGCAGCCTCTCTGACCCCTGTTACTACAACAAGGTTGATCGCACAGTCTACCAGTTCTGCAGCCCCAGCTGCTGGACCAAGTTCCAGGTACTTCAGACCCTGGACAAGGGATAAAAGGGTGTGGTAACATAGGGTAGGAGAATTGGGGTAGGTAGATCTGGGCAGAGCGAGAAGAAACCCAACTCCCCTGCTACCACTGCACACATCTTGCCCCTCCCTTACTTGTCTTCCTTCCCTCCAGCGCACAAGCCCTGAGGGGGGCATTCACCTGAGCTGTCACTACTGCCATAGTCTCTTCAGTGGCAAACCTGAGGTCTTGGACTGGCAGGTAAGACCCCATCCCCACTCACATCTTGCTATATGATTGGACATCTATCTGAAGGGGTCTTCCACTTGGTTCCTGCTAGGTCCAGATGTCATAGCTCTGTCTCCCCACCCTGTGCCCCCACCTTAGGACCAGGTGTTCCAGTTCTGCTGCCGTGATTGCTGTGAAGACTTCAAGCGGCTTCGGGGTGTGGTGTCCCAGTGTGAGCATTGTCGACAGGAGAAACTCTTGCATGAGAAACTCCGTTTCAGTGGGGTGGAGAAAAGCTTCTGCAGTGAAGGTAAGGAAATGGAGAAAGGGCAAAGGCCTTATTTCTCATAGCCAGGGAGAATGGTGGAGAAGTGAAGGAAGCTTAGAAAGTAGTCCATGTGGCAGGACCTCTGCTCAAAATGCTCTTGTCCCCATCTATCTTAAGGTTTTAGGCACAAAGGGCTGTTCAGAGAGAGGTTTTTTGTTTGTTTGTTTGTTTTTTTGAGACAGAGTCTCACTTTGTCACCCTCAGTAGAGTACCATGGGGTCACAACTCACAGCAACCTCTAACTCCTAGGCTTAAATGATTCTCCTGCCTCAGTCTCCCAAGTAGCTGGGACTATAGGCATGCACCACAATGCCCGGCTATTTTTAGAGATGGGCTCTCGCTCTTGCTCAGGCTGGTCTCAAACTCATGAGCTCAGGCAATCCACCTGCCTTGGCCTCCCAGAGTGCTAGGATTACAGGTATGAGCTACTACACCTGGTCTCAGAGAAGGGTTTCACATTGAAAAGGTTGGATCTCATGTTCTGGGGCTTCTTTGTGTCTCTGGACTTTTTTCCCCTCTTCCCCTCTTTCCAGGCTGTGTGCTGCTCTATAAACAGGACTTCACTAAGAAGCTGGGCTTATGCTGTATCACTTGTACTTACTGCTCCCAGACCTGCCAGCGGGGAGTCACTGAGCAACTAGATGGTAGCACCTGGGACTTTTGCAGTGAGGACTGTAAGAGCAAGTACCTACTGTGGTACTGCAAGGTAAGGAGGGTCAGCACATTAGCATGGAGGGAAAGAAGGCTGCAGGGAACATGGCTGTTTTTCTGAGATCAGGGTGTGGGCAGATCTCTAGGGAGGGGAGCCAATTTCCAATCAACAAGCTGGCCCAATCTTCAAAGGGAAGAGCATGGCTTATCCCAGGGAAAAGGGCCCAGCACATTTTAGGGAGGCAAATCTGACCATCCTGTTGATACCCTCAGGCTGCTCGGTGCCATGCCTGTAAACGCCAAGGGAAGCTGCTGGAGACCATCCACTGGCGTGGGCAGATCCGTCATTTCTGCAACCAACAGTGTCTGTTGCGCTTCTATAGCCAGCAGAACCAACCCAACTTGGATACCCAGAGTGGGCCTGAGAGCCTCCTGAACAGTGAGTCCTGGGGCAGGAGGCACATTTTGTTGGAGCCAGCCTGGACTCTTCTAAGCCTAGGCCCAGCTCCTTTCTTTTTCCACTATGCATTCACCTCATCCCTGGCCAGAGCTCCTGGTACTGTGCTCTCTTTTAGCTTCTGGACCCTACAGGTACTAGGGGGAGTCTTGTTTAAAGTATCTTGGAGTTAGATTCTACTGATTTTCAATAAAGGATGAATTTTTAGGTAGTAGGTACCTATTGAGGTAGGATGGGGGTTGTGGTTAGTTCTCTGAAATAAGGAAGTATCAGCATAAGCTCTACCTTTACTGAGACTGAAGACTATAGTTGTTTCTTTTCCTTTCTTTCTTTTTTTTTTTTTCAGAAACAGAGTCTCACTTTGTCGCCCTTGGTAGAGTGCTGTGACATCATAGCTCACGGCAACCTCCAATTCCTGGGCTTAGGCGATTCTCTTGCCTTACCCTCCCAAGTTGCTGGGCCTACAGGCGCCTGCCACAACGCCTGGGTATTTTTAATTGTGGTTTGGCCGGGGCTGGGTTTGAACCCTGGTATATAGGGCCAGCACCCTACTCATTGAGCCACAGGTGCTGCTCCTGTAGTTGTTTCTTGAATATTACTGCAACCCCAGGGATGTCAAAACTCCTTGGGGGTCATGTAAATGGAAGATCTCAAACTGTGGGTTTTGGGGGAAAATGTAATGTTCGTTCCTCTTGGCCACCAGGAGTGAAGAATCTTACTGGCCAATATTGCAGGGGCCTAGAGAAGACTAGACCACTAGACCTGAGATGGCAAGGAGGGGAAATCCTACACTTCCCATTTATTTTTATTTTTATTATTTTTTTTTTTGAGACAGAATCTCACTGTGTCACCTTTGGTAGAGTTCCATGGTGTCACAGCTCACAGCAAGCTCAAACTCTTGGACTCAAGTGATTCTCTTGCCTCAGCCTCCCAAGTAGCTGGGACTATAGGCGCCCACCACAATGCCTGCTATATTTTTGGTTGTAGATGTCATTGTTGGTTAGCTGGCCCAGGCTGGGTTCAAACCTGCCACCTTCAGTGTATATAGCTGGTGCAGTAACCACTGTGCTACGCATGCTGAGCCTAGACTTTCTGTTTATATTTGGTGTACCTCTTAATGAAGCTCTCCTGGAACAGGGGTGAGGAAAATAAAGAGTTAGTCCCTTGGATGAAAACATTGATTTGTTTTGATCTACAGGTCAGTCTCCTGAGTCAAAGCTCCAGACACCCTCTCAAACCAAAGTGGAGAACAGCAACACAGTGAGGACCCCAGAGGAAAATGGGAATTTTGGCAAGGTCAGGACAAAAGTCAAAGGGGAGGATAATCTCAGAGGAAAGTACTGTAGTTGGGGGCACTAAGGTTCCTTTGTCTCTGCAGATCTCTGCAAAGACCCGATCAGCTCCAACTGCTCCCACCCCTCCTCCACCCCCACCGTCCCCAGCAACACCCCGCAAAAACAAAGCTGCCATGTGTAAGCCACTGATGCAGAATCGAGGAGTCTCTTGTAAGGTGGAGATGAAGTCCAAAGGGAGTCAGACAGGTGAGCTAGGGTGCCTAGACACCACCACATGTTCTAGAGTCCTAGGAGCTGGGCAAGGAGATTTCTTAAGTGGCTAAAGTATCATGTATAGGGTTGTCCTAAAATCATAGAGTTGTCATTCAACCTTTGATTCAAGGGTGGTTTTGTGACACTGAGCACATATTAGACCTTTTGGGGGTAGCAAGCAAGCATTAAGTCCTGGGTCAGATGTGACTGGTTTAGCAGGGGCTCTGAGAAGACCCCTTTCTTGTCAGTAGAAGAGTGGAAGCCACAAGTGATCGTGCTGCCCATCCCAGTGCCCATCTTTGTGCCAGTGCCTATGCATCTGTACTGCCAGAAAGTCCCGGTGCCTTTCTCAATGCCTATCCCGGTAAGTTTCCCTACCCTTCTTGGCTAGGTCCTTTTTACCCTTCCAGGTTTGAAGCTTACCCCTTCCCTTTACTTTCATCAGCTGTCCCTCTCATCTGTTGCTATGGTTCTTGGCATTTAGTTGGGATTTGTGCATCCAGGTGCCTGTGCCCATGTTCTTGCCCACTACCTTGGAGAACACAGACAAGATTGTGGAAACCATTGAGGAGCTGAAGGTGAAGATCCCTTCCAACCCCTTGGAGGCTGACATCCTGGCTATGGCAGAAATGATTGCAGAGGCTGAGGAGTTAGACAAGGCTTCATCTGACCTTTGTGGTATGCTATGGATGGTAGCAATGAGGGAGACAGAGTGCTACCAGTCTGTCTGCTTGAGGGGTTAGAGTTGGTAATCTTGGTACCTAGTGGAATGGAAGGATAGTTGGGATCAGCCCCTGAAAGCCTGTGAGGGTGTTAGGCAGGAACTATAGCCACTGAGCCAACTCCTCTGCCTCCCAGATCTTGTGAGCAACCAGAGTGCAGAGGGACTTCTGGAGGACTGTGACCTGTTTGGGCCAGCTCGAGATGATGTCCTGGCCATGGCTGTCAAGATGGCCAATGTCTTAGATGAGCCTGGACAAGACTTGGAAGCAGATTTCCCCAAGAGTAAGTAGGATTTGAAGCATGTCCACTGAGTACAATAGCATTTGTGCCATCAGGAAGGCAGTGTTCCTTATGTCCCTGAGCATGACACTAAATAGTACTCATTGTGACCCTAAGACACAAAGTTCCCATAGGAGTAGCACTAGAGATACCAGGACAGTGCAGTGTTTTAGACTTCTGGGCCTTTTTTGTTTGTTTGGTGTATTTTTAAAAAAATGTTAATTGTGGTAAAAAACACATAACAAAATTTTACCATCTTCACCATTTCTAAGTGTACAGTTGAATGGTGTTGAAAATATTCACATTATTGTAAATGTTTATGTTTTGTATTTTTGTGTCTCTGAGCATGTTATTTTGTATAGTGTTGCTGGCTCCTATTGAGTCCAGTGAAGCTGTCTGAGAGGTTCATTTTGAATTAAGTGGGCAAGTAGCAGGAGTGGTGTAGGAAGAATATCCTCTTTGATATGCAGAGATCTTCAGAGATTGATTTCTTCTTTTTTTCCCTTTCATTAGATCCTTTGGACATTAACCCCAGTGTAGACTTCCTCTTTGATTGTGGCCTGGTTGGGCCTGAAGATGTGTCTACTGAACAAGACCTTCCCCGAACCATGAGGAAGGTGAGGGCTGGGACTCCTATGTCCACAAAAGAAGTATAGAGACCCAAAGAGGGGAAGGTTCTTGTAGTCAAGCCAACAGCCATGATTTAACCATAGTTTAACCTTCCCTATAACTCTATTCTCCAACACCATGAATATAACTGAGATATAGCCTCCTACTTGACAAGGCCGTCAAAGCTGTTCTTGGGGCTTTGTGCTATGTCTTTACATCAGTCCCCCTGCCCAGTGGTAAACATTGTGCTGACTAGTTTCCATGGTACCCCTGGCCTGCCTCTGCTACCTGCTTCCTTTCTCTTTCCCTCCAGGGTCAGAAGCGGCTGGTGCTTTCAGAAAGCTGTTCCAGGGACTCCATGAGCAGCCAGCCTAGTTGTACTGGACTCAACTATTCATATGGTGTCAATGCTTGGAAGTGCTGGGTACAGTCAAAATATGCCAACGGAGAAACCAGCAAGGGTGATGAGCTGCGCTTTGGCCGTAAGTACCTAGGGAAGGAAGATAAGACGGAGAGGAGAAGAGGAAGGGGAAGACGGAGTTGGGCCTATAATTCAGCTGAAGATGTCTAGGAGTGATAAGGGAGTGATCACTTAAAGATGCCCTGTGAAGATGGGGAACAGTTGTAGGTTAAAGAGAGATGCTGGCGTGGCGCCTGTGGCTCAAGAGGCTAAGGCGCCAGCCACATACACCTAAGGTGGCGGGTTCAAATCCAGCCCAGGCCCACCATACAACAATGATGGCTACAACCAAAAAAAAAATAGCCAGGCGTTGTGGTGGGCGCCTGTGGTCCCAGCTACTTGGGAGGCTGAGGCAGGAGACTCGCTTGAGCCCAGGAGTTGGAGGTTGCT
>NW_003852614.1:600519-602006 GCF_000181295.1 Otolemur garnettii
AAAAAAAAAAAAAAAAAAAATTAAAGAGAGATGTTGCCTAGGTTCAGGGCTGAGGGCTTTATCTGTAATTTTGTTCAGGAGGGAGGCATGACTAAGGGATGAAGGGGTTAATGGTGGTAGACCTAAGTGAAATTCTCCATGTGGAGTTTTACTTAATCTCATCTGCCTGTACTATGTATCCCTACAGCCAAACCCATGCGTATCAAAGAGGATATTCTTGCCTGCTCAGCTGCTGAGCTCAACTACGGACTGGCCCAGTTTGTGAGAGAAATTACTCGACCCAATGGCGAGCGCTATGAACCTGACAGTATCTACTATCTGTGTCTTGGCATCCAGCAGGTACCCTTGCACACTGCCTCACTTCCCATCACTCAACATAGCAGGCAGGGTCCAACCACAAATGATCTGTCCTACTTTGTCCCCTACCCCAAGCAGGCAGCTTGCTTTTAATCTTCTAGTGAAAATATGATGTGAGATGTGAATGCTATTCTAAAAATCAAAGCTTCATTCCAGAACAATTGGTCAAGGAGCAGTCTTCATTCCTGTCTGGGTCCCCTTTGTAATCCTTAAACCCATTCTAGGAGGAGAGGGCTGGGTGGAGCTGGGCTTCTTGAGTGGTGGTGTAATGTTTAGTTCCACCTGGGAGAGGTCAGCCATGTATTACCTGACAAGAGGGTCTGGGCTTCTAAAGAACATACATCTCCTCCAAACCTCCTCTTCCAGCAAAGCCTCAGTACCTGAGTGATAGGTTTACCTGGGGAAAGTATTCTTCTGGGTCACCTAATCAAGCAGCTGTTTTCCATCATCTGCTCATTATCAAGGAAAAGATACCTGGGGCTTTTGGCATCACTGTCTTTCTTCTATGACCTACAGTCTGGCTTTATGTGTGTGTGTTTTATTTTTCCCCACAGTACTTGCTGGAAAATAACCGAATGGTGAATATTTTCACGGACCTTTACTACCTGACTTTCGTTCAAGAACTCAACAAGTCTCTGAGTACCTGGCAGCCCACGCTCCTCCCCAACAGTAAGGGACAGGGAGTTAGCAGCCCACACATCCTTTCCTTCATTGTTCCAATATGCCAGTGGTTCTCAACCTGTGGCTGTATTAAAGGGTCGCGGCATTAGGAAGGTTGAGAATCACTGCAATATACCATCCCAAGAGTATTGTGCTGTTTGATCTACCACTCTTCACAAAGGGTCCAAGGACAGGAGCACCTAGCTGAAGATTGCGGGTTTAGAGCTAGAGGAGCAATCAATCCACCCACCTCCACCTCCCAGAGTGCTAGGATTACAGGCGTGAGCCACTGCACCCAGTTTACATTTTCTTTAAAAACCAGTCCTGCTGGCTCAGCGCCTGTGGCTCAAGTGGTTAAGGTGCCAGCCACATACACCTAAGGTAACAGGTTTGAATCCAGCCTGGGCCCGCCAAACAACAATGACGGCTGCAACCAAAAAAAAAAAAAATTGCCAGGCATTGTGGCGGGC
>NW_003852614.1:603292-607784 GCF_000181295.1 Otolemur garnettii
TGGGGATTCGAACCCGCCACCTTAGGTGTACGTGGCTGGCGCCTTAGCCGGTTGAGCTATAGGCGCCGAGCCCAGTTTGTATAACTTTCTGAGATGACCTCTTCAAGAAATCAACTTGGGGGAGGTTATAAAGAGACTTTGGGAGTGAGATGCAAAGTGCTGCAGAGCAACATGCTGACCAGATGTTTAGCTAGTATGGAGAGACTGACCAATAATTCTTCGGTCCTTATGTCTTTGTGAGACTGTGTTGTGTCCTGAGGCTTCCTCTGTACCCTGGACTATGTTCTTGGCAGTAGCTTGTTGAGCCTATGCTTTAACTAATCTAAGATGCATCCCTCCCCTACAGACACGGGTCCTGGGAAACGGAAGAGAGAAGATGAAGCTCCTATCTTAGAACAGCGTGAGAACCGCATGAATCCCCTCCGCTGCCCTGTCAAGTTCTATGAATTCTATCTCTCAAAATGGTGAGTTGGAGGTTTGGCAGGAATGGCATTAGCATGGGGACCCAAGCTGTTTTGCCTTGGTACTGATCTGCCTTACCATGTCCACCCCCTAACCCCACTGTTGCAGTCCTGAAAGCCTCCGGACTCGCAACGATGTATTCTACCTGCAACCCGAGCGGTCCTGCATCGCCGAGTCACCTCTCTGGTATTCTGTGATTCCCATGGACCGCAGCATGTTGGAAAGCATGCTCAATCGTATCCTGGCTGTGCGTGAGATTTATGAGGAACTGGGTCGTCCTGGTGAGGAAGACCTGGACTGAGCCCATGTGCCGTCTGTATCCATTTTTCACATCATCAGTGTCTGTCCTGTGGCCACGTTATGCAGAGTGACTGGCCTAGGAACCACTGCTACTCATTCTGAAGGGGCCTAACTGCCCCTTTCCACTCACCCATTCCCTGCCTTCTCTAGGAACCCCTGGCTTTTACCTTCTTCCATACCACTTGACAAACACGAGGTCCTAGTCTTCTGTACTTAGGAGCTGGTCTCTCGGTGTTGGGTAAAACCCAGCTGGCCCGTTTTCCTTATACTTCAAAGTAAACCCTTTCTCTTGGGTCCAGACTCTGGGTAGAGTGTTAATATCTCTGGTGATTCTGTTGGCTTTGGGTTTCCTGACCCATCCCATGTAGGTAAAGCCTCTTGTTCCTAGCTTTGACCTAGGGAAGAACCCAGCTGCCAGCTGCCATCTCTGCCCTGTGCCCATTTCCTTCTCAAATCTTCCCCAGTCCCACTAAAAAGGGTCTTATCTGAAAGTTATGAGAGAAACTATGACAGTAATGAGGGGACCATTTATCTGAAACACAAAGCGTAGACACTGTTCCCCTCCTGTGAGATAATTGGTTGCTGGTACCCTCTTACCACCATGTCCCCCACCCCACCCCAGCAAGCACCAGCCCTTGGTGCTGCAGTTAAAAAAAAAGCTTCCAAATGTGTTCTTTTCCTCAGAGGCAGAGAATGACTCTAAGTATGGGGAGCAGACTCCTGTTGTGCAGATTCCTGTCCCCTTGGTTTATGTGTTTGTCTCTCTCTGCCATCTTAGGTTGGCATGAGCCATGGTGTCAACATGCTTAGCCCCTTTCTGTAACTGCCTCCCTTTAGTTCAATGGACAGTGTTCCCAAGGCAAAAACTACCTTCTGACTTGGGTGGGGGCTGGGTTCTCCACTCTTGTTTTCCCCCATCATGAGAGCCAGGCCAAGTCTATGGAGGCCTGGGTCATGTAGGATGGGATCTGTGGTCAAAGAATAGGTGAGGAGCTCTTGGCAAGTTCCCTGCCCCTACTGCCTACATCCCCCATCCACTTCCCCATCTTGACTTTGAGGCCCAGAAAACTATTAGTGTCTGGAAAAGGGGGTACCCAGTTCTTTCCCTGTTGGCTTTGCTGTTCCCTAGCTTCCTTTTTGTGTTTTTATAACTGTCACCGGTTTAGCCACTGTTTAAATTGTATATATTGTTCCAAGGCGCCTGGCCTGTCCCTTTAGTGAGCCATGCCCACCCTTGTGTTGTAGTGAGAAGCTGTTGTCATGACTAACCTTCTGTCTCTGGAATTGTTTGTTCAAATAAAGAGTTAAAATTGTCTTTTGCCTTCTCTGGGACAGGGAGAGTGATATTTTGAAGGGTAAGGGATACAGAGGAACAATGCTGGATAACTTCCAGTCTCTCAAAGGGTAAATTAAGGCATCCTACCTCAGTTTGAGGATCTTTCTTACTAGGAATGTGGCCCTTTTTATAACAAGTTTCCAAATATGAAAGGAAAAACAAACTAATCACCTACTATGTTTAAGGACTTATCTTATGTTTAAGGATTATCTGCTTCAGAAAAGACACAGACTAATTAGACCAGGATCCTATTGCCAGCAGCCTCCCAGGCTAGCAGGCAGATTGACCAGTGAGTGCAGTTATCATAATACAGGCTGAAAGAAAGAAATGGTGCTACAGGAAGAGCAGAGATATAAGAAACTTATTTTGGCTCGGCACCTGTGGCTAAAGCAGCTAAGGCGCCAGCCACATACACTTGAGCTGGTGGGTTCAAATCTAGCCCGGGCCTGCCAAACAATGACAGCTGCAACCAAAAAATAGCCAGGTATTGTGGCGGGCGCCTGTAGTCCCAGCTACTTGGGAGGCAGAGATAGGAGAATCACTTAAGCCCAGGAGTTGGAGGTTGCTGTGAACTGTGATGCCATGGCACTCTACCCAGGGCGACAGCTTGAGGCTCTGTCTCAAAAAAAGGAAACATTTCAAGTTTATAGGAAGGTTGTGGAAGCGTTCACCAAGAGAGGTGGCATTTCACCTGGGCCGCAAAGACATTTAACCTTCACCCTCAAAGGGATGGGGAGACCATAGGTGTAGAGGTGGGAAGTACAAGGCCGAGATTTTCTTTTCTTTTTTTAAATTTCAGGTTAATGTGAGGTTACAAATGACTAGGTTACAATATTTGCATTTGTTGGGTAGAGTCCCTCAAGGCTGAGATTTTCCAACTAGGGGATGGCAGGCTCAGATCTGTGCTTTAGGAAGAAGATCCCCTGAATAATATGAAGGCTTATGAGGGCAGGCCTGAAAGCTGGAGATTGGTGGAAGGGTTGTGGGGAAGACATTCTGTGGGCATTGATGAGGAATGATGAATTCAAAGCAAATTTCAGACATTTTGAAGGTCAAGTCTGAAAGATCTGACAAATGATTTTGGATGTGAGAGTTGGAAGAGAGGGATGAATTGAGCATGAACCCCAGGATTTTAGCTTTGATGACTGGGTGAGTGAGATGCCTTTAACCAAGGCGGGAAACCCAGGCAGGGCTTTTTGGTTACTCTGTGTGTGTGTTTTATTGGGGGTAGGAGGAGGTTGGGAGTAAGTAAGTTGAGATTTTTTTTTTTTTTTGAGACAGAGTCTTACTATGTTACCCTTGGTAGAGTGCAGTAGCATCACAGCTCACAGCAACCTCAAACTCTTAAGCTTAAGCAAGTCTCTTGCCTCAGCCTCCCTAGTAACTGGGAGCCCACCACAATGCCTGGCTGTTTTCTTGTTGCAGTTGTCATTGTTTAGCTGGTCCAGGCTGGGCTTAAACCTGCCAGCCTAGGTGTATGTGGCTGTTGCTATAACCACTGTGCTACAGGTGCTGAGCTGTAAGTTGACATTTTGATCACACTGGGTTTGAGATTCCATTGAAACACCCATATAGTCGGCTGTGCCACATGGCATAGAAGAAAGATCACCCAAAGTTGAATTTCCATAATAGGTTTGCCACAAAAACTTCGGCAAGCCTACCTTTTGGGCTCTTGCCTAAAATATGGGTTCATATTCTGGCCTGACTTCCTCAGAATTGTTGGGAAGGTCAGATGAGAAGATGGATATGAAAGAGGAAATATTGATGCTGGATATTACCATATATACTAAGCAGTTAGAAATTCAGGTCTGAGGCTTAGAAGAGAGATAAGTGTTTATTAAAAGTCATCTGCAGGGCTCAATACCTGTGGGCTCAAGTGGCTATGGCACCAGCCACATACAGCAGAGCTGGCGGGTGTGAATCCAGCCTGGGCCAGCCAAACAATAATGATGGCTGCAACCAACAGGCGTTGTGGCAGGCACCTGTAGTCCCAGCTACTTGGGAGGCTGAGCAGGAGAATTGCTAGAGCCTAGGAGTTTGAGGTTGCTGTGAGCTGTGATGCCACTGCACTCTACCCAGGGCAACAGCTTGAGGCTCTGTCTCAAAAAAAAAAGTCATCTGCAGGCTCAACACCTGTAGCTCAAGCAGCTAAGGTGCCAGCCACATACACCAGAGTTGGCAGGTTCATAATCCAGCCTGGGCCTGCCAAATAACAATGACAGCTACAATCAAAAAATGGCCAGGCATTGTGGTGGGTGCCTGTAGTTCCAGCTACGTGGGAGGTTGAGGCAAGAGAATAGCTTGAGCCCAGGAGTTGGAGGTTGCTGTGAGCTGTGATGTCATAACACTCTACCTAGGGCAATAGCTTGAGGTTCTGTCTCAAAAAAAAAAAAA
>NW_003852614.1:607992-608976 GCF_000181295.1 Otolemur garnettii
GGCACAGTGGGTAGGACGGCGGCCCCATATACCAAGGGTGGCGGGTTCGAACCTGGTGCCCACCTCGGCCAGACAGCAACAAAAAATAGCCAAGTGTTGCAGCGGGCGCCTGTAATCCCGGCTACTCTGGAGGCTGAGGCAACAGAATCGCCTAAGCCCAGGAATTGGAGGTTGCTGTGAGCTGTGACACAACAAAGTGAGACTGTCTCAAAATAATAATAATAATAATAATAATAATAAAGGGTGGTGCGTGTAGCTCAGTGAATAGGGTGCCGGCCCCATATACCGAGGGTGGTGGGTTCAAACCCGGCCCTGGCCAAACTGCAACAAAAAATAGCCGGGTGTTGTGGCGGGCGCCTGTAGTCCCAGCTACTTGGGAGGATGAGGCAAGAGAATCGCCTATGCCCAAGAGCTGGAGATTTCTGTGAGCTGCGACGCTATGGCAATCTACTGAGGGTGACAAAGTGAGACTCTATATATTTATTTATAAATAAATATTTATAAATAAATAAATATTAAAAAGAAACAAAGAAAAACTGGCTATAGTCCCATCTACTTGGGAGACTGAGGCAAGAGAATTGCTTAAGCCCAAGAGTTTGAGGTTGCTGTGAGCTGTGACATCACAGCACTTTACCAAGGGCGACAGTTTGAGACTCTATCTCAAAAAAATAAAAATAAAAGTAGAAAAACTGGCTCAGTGCTTGTAGCTCAGTGAGTAGAGCACTGGCCACATTCACTGAAGCTGGAGGGTTTGAGCCTGGCCTGGGCCTGCTAAACAACAATAACAATTGCAACCAAAAAATAGCCAGGTGTTGTGGTGGATGTCTATAGTCTCAGCTACTCAGGAGGCTGAGACAAGAGAACCACTTTAGCCCAAGAGTTTGAGGTTGCTGTGAGTTGTGAGGCCATGGCATTGTACCAAAGGCAACATAGTGAGACTGTCTCAAAAAAAAAAAAAAAAAAAAAAAAAAAAAAAACAAAGAA
>NW_003852614.1:609686-611116 GCF_000181295.1 Otolemur garnettii
TCTATTACTTGTTCATGTGTCTGTCTGTTTGATCAACACATATTTTTTTTTTTTTTTTTGTAGTTTTTGGCCAGGGCTGGGTTTGAACCCACCACTCCCGGCATATGGGGTTGGCGCCCTACTCCTTTGCGCCACAGGCACCACCCACCACACATATTTTCTATTACTTGTTCATGTGTCTGTCTGTTTGATCTTGCTGTTAGAAGAATATTTGTGTCTGTCTATTTGATCTTGCCGTTAGAAGAATATATACCTTTGAGCCAGGCATAGTGGCTCATGCCTGTAATCCTAGCACTCTGGGAGGCCAAGACAGGTGGATTGCCTTAGCTCACAGGTTCAAGACCAGCCTGAGCCAGAGCAAGACCCCACCTCTAAAAATAGCTGGGCGTTGTGGCGGGTGCCTGTATCACCAGCTACTCGGGAGGCTGTGGCAAGAGAATTGCTTGAGCCCAAGAGTTTGAGGTTGCTGTGAGCTATGACGTCATGGCACTCTACCAGGAGTGACAAAGTAAGGCTCTATCTCAAAATAAATAAATAAATAAATAAAATTTATAAAAAAATAAAAATAAAAATCATTTGCAAAAAGTTCTTAAAGCTCTGGGAATTAACAAGGTCACTCAGAAAAATAGAGTGAAGAGAGAAGAAGACAAAAAAATGGTACGTTGGAGAATGTCTGCAGTTAACCAGAGAAAGTTTCTGAGAGGAAGAAACCAGAGAAGTAGGAGGAGCCCAAACTTGCCCAATGCCAAAGGTATAACCATGTGATAAAATGCTGTCTTTACAGTCCAGATGAAGTCATCTTTTTTTTTTTTTTTGAGACAGAGTCTCATCATATCACCCTTTGTAGAGTGCTGTGGCACCACAGCTCACAGCAACCTCAAACTCTCGGGCGTAAGTGATTCTTTTGCCTCAGCCTCCCAAATAGCTGGGACTACCAGCATTCACCACAATGCCCAGCTATGTTTTGGTTGTAGTTATCGTTGTTGTTTGGCAGGCCTGGGCTGGATTTGAATCCGCCAGCTCTGGTGTATGTAGCTGGTGCCCTAGCCCCTGAGCTATAGGTGCGGAGCCATCAGATGAAGTCCTTTAACTTTCTCTTGTCATTCAGGCTGTAGTACCTTGGTGAGATCATAGCTAACTTAACTACATCTCAAACTCCTGGACTCAAGCAAAGCAATTCTCCCACCTCAGCCTCCCAAGTAATCACTATTTTAAAATTTTTTGTAGATGTAAAAATGGAGTCTCACTATGTTGCGCAGGCTGATCTTGTACTTCTGACCTCAAGTGATCCTCCTGCCTCAGGTCTCCCAAACTGCTGGATCACAAATGTGAGAGCCACTGCCCCCAGCCCAAGATGAAGTCTTAAACTGAAGCCTTCTTCTCCCATCCATAACAGGGCCCAATTCTGCTGCTTCCTTTTTTTTTTTTTT
>NW_003852614.1:613685-614875 GCF_000181295.1 Otolemur garnettii
AAAAAAAAAAAAAAAAAAAGGAGGAATAAGAAGAAGAAGAATCAGTGTGAAAAAAGGCATATATGCATAACACAACATGGACTGTTTTGAAGGAAAAAGTTGTTAGACTGCAAAAGAGGTAGAGAGGACATAGTGCAAAGGATGAGGGTGGTGGCAGGGTTTGCTGGGGAAATAGAGATCAGTTTGTAAAAGGCATTGAATGTCGCGCCATGCCACACCCTGCTAGGGTGACCAACCATCTTGGTTTGGCCAGAACTTCCACAGTTTTAGCAATCAAAGTTCAGTATCCTGAGAAATCTATCAGTTTTGGTAAGCTGGGACAGTCACACTTTATCCTGGACAGTGTTCTTGTCATATTTTATCCTAGAAGCAGTGGGAAACCACTAAGGACTTTCACAATGAATTGCCATGGATACACTTCTTGTTTTACTATGACTCTAGTATGTCTCAGGGAGATTTAGGAGAATTGGATAATGAAGAAAGCCAGAAAGCCAGTTACAGGGAAAAGTATGATATAGAAATGGTTAGTGCTTGCTTTGCCTTTGGCATCTGGCAGACATATATTCCAGTTCCCTGGCTCAGCCTTTTCTTTCCTAGATATGTGGCATAGGCAAGTTACTTGACCTTCATGTGCCTCAGATTCCTCATCCGTAAAATGGGAACAATATGGTGCTTACCTCAATGAAATAAGGATTAAAGGAGATAATATTTAACTCTTGTCCACATTGTCAGTTAGATTATAGTAAGGCCTGAAGGGAGACGGTGGCAACAGTAAGGAAAGGGATTTAACAAAGATTTCAGAAGTGGAATTACCAGATCTTGTTTGTGGCTACTTGGCATTAATTATCTCAGGTATCTGCATATTAAGACATTTATCTCTAATTGAGGAAAGAAAAGCTTTGCCCTTTGAAGGGAGGTTGGAGCAGAAACAGAAAGAGGCTAGGGGAGAGTGCTAGGAAACAAAGTATGTACTTGAGACTCCTAAGGTTAGGGGAGTTCAAGATCAGCCTGAGCGAGAGTGAGACTCCATCTCTACTAAAAATAGAAAAACTAGCTGGGCGTGGTGGCAGGTGCCTGTAGTCTGAGCTACTGGGGAGGCTGAGACAAGAGGATCTCTTGAGCCCAAGAGTTTGAGGTTGCTGTGAGCTATGATACCATAGCACTCAACCCAGGCACAGAGTGAGACTCTG
>NW_003852614.1:615888-635797 GCF_000181295.1 Otolemur garnettii
TCATTGTTGTTTGGCGGGTCCGGGCTGGGGATTCGAACCCGCCACCTTAGGTGTACGTGGCTGGCGCCTTAGCCGGTTGAGCTATAGGCGCCGAGCCCACTCTGCTAATTTTTAATTTTTCTTTTTTGAGACAGAGTCTCACTTGGTCACCCTTGGTAGAGTGCTGTGGCATCTCTTAGCTCATAGCAACCTTAAACTCTTGGGTTCAAGTGATTCTCTTGCCTCAGCCTCCCAGGTAGCTGGGACTACAGGCACCTGCCACAGCGCCTGGCTATTTTTTTAGAGACAGGATCTTGCTCTTGCTCAGGTTAGTCTCAAACTCATGAGTTCAGGCAATCCACCCACTCCAGCCTCCCAAATGCTGGGATTACAGGTGTGAGCCACCTGGCAATTTTTAAGTATTTTGTAGAGGGTTGGGTGTGGAGGCTCACTCCTGTAATCCTAACACTCTGGGAGGCTGAGGCAGGTGGATTGTTTGAGCTCAGGAGTTCAAGAGCAGCCTGAGCAAGAGCGAGACCCTTTCTCTACTGAAAAAAATAGAAAAACTAGTTGGGCATGGTGGCACATGCCTATAGTCCCAGCTACTAGAGAGGCTAAGACAGGAGGATCGCTTGAGCCCAAGAATTTGAGGTTTCTGTGAGCTATGATGAAGCCACAGCATTCTACTCCGGGCGACTGAGTGATGCCATCTCAAAAAAAAATGGGGCGGTGCCTGTGGCTCAAAGGAGTAGGGTGCCGGCCCCATATGCTGGAGGTGGCAGGTTCAAACCCAGCCCCAGCCAAAAACCACAAAAAAAAAAATTGTTTTGTGAAGAGGGACATTTTTTTTTGATAGAGACAGAGTCTCACTTTATCACCCTCGGTACAGTGCTGTGGCATTACACAGCTCACAGCAACCTCCAACTCCTGGGCTCAGGTGATTCTCTTGGCCTCAGCCTCCCGAGCATCCAGGACCACAGGTGCCCGCCACAACGTCTGGCCATTTTTTGGTTGCAGTTTGGCCGGGGCTGGATTTGAACCTGCCACCCTTGGCATATGGGACCAGTGCCCCACCCACTGAGCCACAGGCACTGCCCATGGGACTTTTTTTTGTTGTTGTTTTTTGTTTTTGGCCAGGGCTGGGTTTGAACCCACCACCTCCAGCATATGGGGCCAGCGTTCTACGACTTGAGCCACAGGAGCCACCCGGGACTTTTTTTTTCTTTGAGATAGTCTTAATATGTCACCCTGGGTAGATAGAGTGCCTTGGAGTCATAGCTAACAGCAACCTCAAACTCTTGGGCTCAAGTGATCCTCTTGTCTCAGCCTCCCAAGTAGCTCAGCCTATAGGCACCTGCCACAATGCCTGCCTAGTGTCTATTTTTAGTAAAGATGGGGTCTTGCTCAGACTAGTCTTCTTGCTCAGACTAGTCTTGAACTCCTGACCTTCCACCCTGTCTTGTCCTCCCAGAGTGCTAGGCATGAGCCACCAAGCCTGGCTCTGAGAGAGACTCTTTCTATGTTCTCCACACTGTCTTCAGTGTCAAATTCCTGGCTTCAAATGATCCTCCAACTTCCACCTCCCCAGTCTCAGGGATTACAAATGTAAGCCCTATCCTATCCGGCGGACGTGTGCCTTTTTTTTAGACAGTCTTGCTCCTTCACCTTGGCTGGAGTGTAATTAGTAGATATGGGGTATGACTCTTGCTCAGGCTGGTCTAAAATTCCTGAGCTCAAGTGATCCTCCCACCTCAGCCTCCCAGAGGGCTGGGATTATAGGCCTGAGCCACTGTGCCCAGCTTTATAAGCTTCTAAATGCACATGTTTGAAGGTATCACACCTGTCATATCTATATGTTCTATTTATCTGTTTATTTATTTATTAGAGATAAATATTTTTTTAGAGACAGAGTCTCATTTTGTCGCCCTCGGTAGAGTACCTTGGCATCACAGCTCACAGCAACCTCCAACTCCTGGGCTTAGGTGATTCTCTTGCCTCAGCCTCCCGAATAGCTGGGACTATAGGTGGCCGCCAGTCGCCCAGCTATTTTTTTGTTGCAGTTTGGCTGGGGTTGGGTTTGAACCCGTCACCCTCAGTATATGGGACCGGCGCCCTACGCACTGAGCCACAGGCGCTGCCCTATATGTTATTTTGCTTGATTTATTCCCCCTCCCTAATTTCTCCCCTTAACCCTGTCAGTTCAGCGTAGTCAAGGAATCAAAGGGTACCTATCTAGATATGATTGTATAACCCCTTCTCTACCATAGCTCAGGTCTGGCATTTAAGTATTGTGGAATCAGTAAATGGAGCAAGCATTTTCCTCTAGCCCCCACTGTGAGCACCCAGGCTATCTGATTGAGCATCTGTACCAGTTTGTTGTTGCCATGCCAATTCTCTATGGATACAACAGCTTGTTTTGAAATCCCAACTCAGTTGCCTGGGGCCTTGACTGCTCTCCTAGCTCAGCCAGCCCTTTCATCCAGGAGCTGACTCTGTCCTTTTGCCTCCTGCTTCTAGCATCTTTACACACAGACACCTGAAAGACCATAGATGTCCCTAGAAGCACCAGTATATATACCATGAGAGATATTGTGCTTCCTATAACGAGGCCTTTTCTGCCTTCAGATCAGACCCCTTGAATGTTGACCCTTAAAATGGATTAAGTTTGCAACATCTCTTGTACTTTGCTATTTGGATTGCTGTCCACTCCCTGGGGAAGCCAACCCTATTGTTGCCAAGTTCTTTCAACTAGCTTCAGCCTAGGCCGATTATGGTGGCTCACATCTGTAATTCCAGCACTCTGGGAGGGGAGGTAGGTGGATTGCTTGAGCTCAGGAGTTGGAGATCAGCCTGAACAAGAGCAAGACCCCATCTCTAAAAACGGCCTGCTGCTGTGGTGGGTGCCTATAGTCCCAGCTACTCAGGAGGCTAAGGCAAGAGGATCACTTGAGCCCAGGTGTTTGAGGTTGCTGTGAGCTATGATGCCACAGCACTCTACCAAGGGCCTCAAAGTGAGATTCTGTCTAAAAAAAAAAAGTAAAAAATAAATAAAGTACTTTAAAAAGAAAAAAAAAAAAGCTTCAGCCTAGCTGAACTAGCCTTACTCATTTCTGGTTCATTAAGAGTTCTAGCATGCTTGGCTTGGCGCCTGTAGCTCAGTGGGTAGGGTGCCAGCCATATACACTAGAGCTGAAGGGTTTGAATCCAGCCTGGGCCTGCCAAACAATGACAACTACAACAAAAAAATAGCTGGGCGTTGTGGGGGGTGCCTGTAGTCCCAACTACTCGGGAGGCTGAGACAAGAGAATCGCTTAAGCCCAAGAGTTTGAGATTGCTGTGAGCTGTGACGCCATGGCACTCTACCCAGGGTGACACAGTGAGACTCTGTCTCAAAAAAAAAAAAAAAAAAGTTCTAGCATGCCTCAAGGCTGTGGTATCAGTGCTTATGCTATTTTACCTTTCTTTATAGCTCATAATCAGCTTTTGAGCTCATCTTGTTTGATTCTCACAAAAGCTCTGTAAAAGAGGTAGAGAGGTTATCATTACCCTGTCTTGGACATGAGGAAACAGACCCCGAAAGGGTAAATGTCATGTGTCCAAGAGGACAGAGCCAATCAATGAAAAACTAGGTCTCCTAATTCTGATGCCCTCTTCACTACTCTGGTCACTCAGAAGATTGATTGTCTACTATGTAACAAATACTAAGTCCCACTTACCTCAATGTCTCTCCCTTATACTCTCGTGACAGAGACTCAGATTTAAAGTCAACCCTGGATTCAGCCTAACTCTCTCCCCATCCCCCAGACATTGTGTCTACTTGCTCCCCTCAAGGTTTCTTGAGCTTGTTCCTACTTGGTTCACTGGACAGAAGACTTATGTGTCCCCTGCCCCTTAGGCTATAACACCCAGTTGTCCCACCACTACCCCCTGGAGAGGAAAGCCTTGATCTGGAATTGGAGCCTCTTTCCAAGGAGGATTGGGATAATATTTTGAAGAGAAACTAGATTTATTTTTTCTTTTTTGTAAAATAGTTGCTTTTTATTTATTTTTATAGTTTTTGGCCAGGGCAGGGTTTGAACCCACCACCTCTGGTATATGGGGCTGGCACCCTACTCCTTGAGCCACAGGCACCACCCAGAAACTAGATTTCTTAGGTGATCATGGAGTTGGGGATGGGGCATGAGTTTCGCTCATGGACCAGGATGGAATTGTAAAAAGAAAATCTTTCTCTTGATGGCCTTTTGGATGGAGAGGGGATACTCTGTGTTTGTTGTGTCATTGTGGGTGAAGGGGATAGATTTCAAATAAGTAATCTCTCTCACCATGAGGGGGTTGCGAACCTCTCCTCTGACACAGCATGATGTCAGTTTCTAAAAGGAAAGGAAATTTCTTACAGGGAAGGAATGTTTCTCTTTTAAGAGAGGGGAAGCTCTCTCTGGAAGGTTGCTAGTTGTGGTGGAAAGGAGTACTTACTCTTTAATTTCTAAAGGAGAAATCTTTTTTTTTTTTTTTTTTTTGTTCAGTTTTTGGCCAGGGCTGGATTTGAACCCACCACCTCTGGTATATGAGGCCAGTGCCCAACTCCTTTGAGTCACAGGCGCCACCCACTAAAGGAGAAATCTTGAATGAGGGAAACTTCCATGCCTTCTCTGTGAAGGAGAAAAACTGTTTTGAGGGAGGCCAATTCACATGAGATTATGTCCAATTTTCTTCTCCGCTCTGATATAGAGTCCTTCCCACATGGTATCTGCATACCCTGAGAGGCAATGGCAAATAATTTTTCCTGTTAGATAGTAAGAAAACTGAGGAGGGAAATTTGCCATGGGGAAAACTTTGACTCTGAGGGACCATTTGGGAAGGTAGTTACTCTGAGATGAGGAAACCTCTGTGAGGCTGAGGAAGTCTTTTAGAAATCCCAGAAGCATAGACTGTTGAAGGGAGCTTAAAGATATGCTAGGCCAGCCCTTGTTTGCTCCCAGGGAAATTGAGGCTTGGGGAAGGGAAAGAATTGCTAATAAGTGACAGAACCAGAACTTGAACCCAGCCTTTTCAAGTCCCAACCTGGGGCTTTTCCTACCACAGCTGACAGAGGAGGGTGATGCTGGCTTGGAAACTGCTGCTGTAAAACGTTTGACTTGTGGTTGAGGTATCTCTAGAGTGGGGCGCATTGACTCCTGAGAGAAGGAAACTGGGAAGGAGGATGGAATTAGATGGTATGCCCAGAGGAAAGAATGACCCCTTTGAGGGCGGCACTGTGGCTCAAAGGAGTAGGGTCCTGGCCCATATGCCGGAGGTAGTAGGTTCAAACCCAGCCCTGGCCAAAAAAAATGCAAAAAGAAAGAAAAAGAATGACCCCTTTGAGTCATTGTGCAACCCCATGGCTGGGCTATGGAACATCAGTTTGCAAAGATGCTGAGTTTCAAGGCAGTAAGGAAGGAGATGGGTCTCCCAGGAGTGTGGGGGAGGGGCTCTCACCAAAGCACCCAGGGAATGTGTGCCACTCTTTAGGATTTCTCTATCTTTGCTGTATCTCCAGGGGGAGTTGTCATTTTAATCTCTTTAAAATCAGAGGAAGCGGGGCTGGGCGAGGTTCTTAGGCCAGTAATCCTAGCAGTCTGGGAGGTTGAGGTGGGTGGATCGCTTGAGCTCAAAAGTTTAAGACCAGCCTGGGCAAGAGTGAGACCTCAGTCTCTAAAAATAGCCAGGTACTGTGGCAGGCACCTGTAGTCCCAGCTACTGGGGAGGCTGAGGCAGGAGTATCACTTTAACCCAAGAGTTTGAGGTTGCATTGAGCTATGATGCCAGGGCACTCTACCAAAAGTGACAAAGTCTCAAAGACTCTGTCTCAAAAATATAAAATAAAATAAAATAAAATCAGAGGAAGGAGATATGTGAATTAGATCCAATAAAGCTATTATTAGAAAGTGAAAAAAAAAAACAACAAAAAACTAGGAGAAACTGGCTCAGGGTCTGGCTTTGCTGGGCTAGGAGTGCAATGGTTCCTCATTTGGAGCTTCAGCTACTCAATTCACTATTTCTCTTGTTCCATTCTTGATCAGCAAAAAGCCAAGGCCAGCTCATCCAGGGGGAGGTCAGAGATTGCAGGGGAAAGAACTTGACAAACACACAAGCCACCTCTTCATTTATTGTAAAATCCTGTTTAATGTGTAACATTTCAGGCAGAGAGAGGCCTTGGGGACTAAAGGCAGATGCAGCCCTGACTGACCAACCCCCACTCCAACTTATCTGCCTGCTTCGCCCTCCCTAAGTCCCTCACCCCAGACACATCCTCCTTTTTCTTGTGGCTGGCAAGTACTGTTCCTCCTTTTTTCGAGCTTGCCACCCTCCCTTCTCCACCCGCATGTCCACAGCACCCCCCCATTCCAGTTGCCCACATCCCTCCCCACTGATGTGACTCCAGAGAAAGGGTGTTTGAGAGCATGGGGTTAAGATTAGTTTCATAATTGGAGATGCTGTCAGAGCATCCCACCTCTTGTCCCCCATGGCCCCAGGGAGAGGGAGAGGGAAGAGGAAGGGGTACAGGCAATAAGAGCTGCCCACACCCTCAATGACCTTGAGCACTGGCTGCAGTGGCCTTCAGCTCCCTACCCCTCCAGCTCCTCAGACAGAAGGCCCTGGAAGGAAGGGAAGTAGGGAGGGAAGGAGGGTTTTGATGGAGTAATCCCTAGCAGGCAGAGGCCTGTGCACCGGCAGGGCAGAAGGAGGGGCTCGCCAGAGCAGGGGCAGGGGTGAGATGCAAAGGTTGCCTGGTATGTGGCATCAGCAGGCTGAGCAGCGGTCGCTCTTCTCAGCCAGCCCGGCCCCAGTGCCGGGACTGCGGCGCAGTATGTCTTTAAGGGAGCCATCCTGCTCACTCAGCAGCTTGTTGATCTCATTCTGCTTGTATTCAGGTGACAAGCGGTGGCCAAAGCCCGAGCCCTTGCGAGAGGGCGGGTTGGAGCGGCGCTGGGCTCTGCGGGCACAGGCCCGAATGATGAGGTACACCACCTCGGCCACATTGAGGATGATGCAGATGCCAGAGGCAGCTAGCATAAAGACAGTGAAGACGGTTTTCTCTGTGGGGCGGGACACGAAGCAGTCCACTGTGTTGGGGCAGGGGTAGGCCTCACACTTGACCAGTCGCACCATAGCATAGCCAGGGTAGAGAAGATAAAAGACGTACATGAAGACAGCCTCAAACAGCAGCCGGAACACCACACTGATGACGTAAGTCCACCACAGTGTCCCTGAGATGTGGACCTTGTGCCTCTTTACCTCCTCCAAGTGTAGGGGGTCCCCATGACCCTCAAGCCGCAGCATTTTCTTCTCTATGTGCTGCTGGTGAGCCACATGCATGGCCACAAGGAGAGCTGGGGTGGAAACTAAGATGAGCTGCAGGGACCACAGACGCACATGGGAAATGGGGAAAAAGTGGTCATAGCAAACGCTGTTGCAGCCGGGCTGGAGGGTATTACAGATGAAGGAAGATTTCTCATCACCCCACACACTCTCTGCAGCCACCACCAACACCATGATTCTGAAGATGAAGATGACTGAGAGCCATACTCGTCCAATGGCAGTAGAATGCCGGTTCACGCCACTGAGCAAGGTGTATAAACCTGTCCAGTTCATCCTGCCTCATTCACACCTGCAAAACATAAGCCATGAAGCAAGCTATCAGAAATCTGGGGCAGAAAACTGGGCACCATAACACTGCCTGACAGGGCCCCTACACCTCTTCCAAGAGCCAGGGGCAAGAAAAGAAGGATAGTCAGCTTTCCTCATCACCCCACCTCCCTTGCCAGCCTCCCCTCCTTCTCACTCACTTGACTTGACCTCCCCAAGTCCCATCCCCCTTCTTCATTTTCATTCAACATTCTTTCCTCTCCAGCTCCTTTCTTTGCCAATCTCATCTTGTCCTGCTACCAGCCATCCCCTCTGGCTCTCCATCCGCTGGCTCCTCAACACCAGAACTAGGACAAACCCAACAGAGCCTTGTTACCTTGGGGAGTGCCTGTACCTGAGGCCACCCAGACAGGTCCCCTATGGTCTCATGTCTGTGCAGAGGGAGTGGTCCCTAGGTCCGCGCCTGCGTCCCAATTCATCGCCGCCCGGTGCTGGGGAGTCATATGCTGCTTTATACCCAGTGTCTGCACAATGGGACCTTTGTGGGGCTCTGAACAACGCCCTTTAGAATTCAGATCAAACATCCTGACTTCCGCCCACCCTACACACAGAGCACTTGTGTCCCAGCGCCGGACACCCAGCCTGCACCCACCTGTTCTGTGCCCGCCCGGTCCATCGCCGCACCCGCGACATAGCCCCACCAGAAGAATGGCTATGGGGGAGGGAGATGAAACACAGGCAGGTGCATGTAAGAGGGGACCCCAGCAGACCAGGACTTCTCTAGGTTCTCCCTTATAGCCCTATCAGAAACTTAGGGTCAGCAGGATTTTTCCCAGGCTTAGTTCTCCTCTATGGGTGAACTAGAGGAAAGGAAAGGGAGCTCAGATTTATCAAGTTAGAAACAGTGCTAAGCATCTTCCCATACATTCTTTCTTATGACTCATTTAGCGAATCTGTTATCCCATTTTCCAGATGAGGAAGATGAAGCTCAGGTAAGTAACTCACTCAAGGTCACACAGCTACAAAATGGCAGGGTAGGATGAAATGCAAAGGTCTTTGAAGCAGAAGTCTGGGTTCTTTCCACAGCAGACTCCTTATGTTTTTACAGAGAGTGTCAGTAAAAAGCAAAGGCTAGCCATTGAAAAAGAAAATAAAGCAAAGGCTAATGTTACCCATAAAAGCACAGAAGCTGTGAGCATATTCCAACTCCAGTGTCATGGAGCAAATTCTGACCATTCCTCTTTGAGTTTCAGGAAAGGGAACTCTTTTTTTTTTTTTTTTTTTTGAGACAGAGCCTAGAGCTGTCACCCTGGGTAGAGTGCCCTGGCATCACAGCTCACAGTAGCCTCCAACTCCTGGGCTCAAGCGATTCTCCTGCCTCTGCCTCCCAAGTAGCTGGGACTACAGGCGCCTGCCACAACGCCCGTTGGTTGCAGCCATCATTGTTGTTTGGCGGGCCTGGGCTGGATTCAAACTCGCCAGCTCAGGTGTATGTGGCTGGTGCCTTAGCCACTTGAGCCACAGGCGCCAAGCCAGGAAAGGGAACTCTTATAGGGGGTGATCAAGTGGGAACTTGGTGAGTTTAAGCCAAGAGGAGAAAGCAAAAGATCAAAAAGCAAACAAGGTTAGGGGATGGAATAGGTAAGAGTCACATAGCTTTAATCCTGGTTCTTTACCTAATCCAACCTTGGGCTTGTTGAACTTCACTGAGCCTGCTTGCTCATCTCTAAATTAAATTAACACACAGGGTTATTGGGAGATTCATTGAGGCAACCTGCAGAAGTTCTTAGCCTAGCTCCAGTTTCACAGTTGGTGATCAAGCGGGTTAACAACTTTGTTAGGAAGAGAAAACATGTTGCTTTGCGGGACTAAACGGTCTTCCAAACCCAAGATCTCTCTTTTTTCTCTCCAATGTTGTTAGTGACCTATAGTGTCTGTTTGAGATAGAAGAGACATTGCTGTCTTGCCCTCAACTTCAAGGGCAGATTGTAACTTCTTGCCTTCAGGAGCTTGATGGTTGCTCTAGGGAATAAGTTGTCCTCTATCCATTAGGCAGGCAAAGAAGGCCTCTCCCCACATCCCACTGCCATTAGTTTGAGAGATCGTGCTAGAAGCAGGGAACTGGATGTGAGGAGAACATGCAGGCCTGGAATGTAGCAAATTCAGTGGTCCCTGAGGTTATTGTTGATCCCAGTGCATGCTCCACAGCAGGGCCAGTGGTTGTGGAAGAAGCCTTATATTCAGTTCTGAGTGATCTTCTCTGTTGTAGAGGGAAGGGGTAGGGTTAATGGCAACTGGGGAAAAGTTGGGGAATGGGGCACAAGAAAATGGGAGAAGAAGGGATAATCCACAGGTTACTTCTCTGAACAAGGTTTTTTCATGTAGCTAAACAGAAAAAAATAGCCTTGGTGAGTTCATGTCGTATGCCTAAACCTGTATGGGGACATCGGTGTCCTTTGCCCCAAGCCTAGGGTTCTAAAGGCAAAGCTGTTGCAATAGGCACCACAGATAGCCATCAAGAATGCTTCACTGGTGAGATATGTTACCCTCTAAAACAGGCGGGCACAGAGAATTATTAAGCATAATCATTTACTGAGTACCTGTCATGTGCCAGGCCCTTGCACACTTGCTCGTGTAATCCTCAGAACAACTCCTTGAGGTAGATGTTGTTTTTATCCTCACATCATGGATGAGGAAACCGAGGCAAAGAAAGGTGAATGGACTTACCCAAGCATCACACAGTAAGTTACAAAGCTGAGATCTGAGCCAGGTTAAGATGATTCCAGAGTCCATATTTTCTATAAGCTCTATCGCCCTGGACACAATTATATTTTTTCCCCATGGGTATTTTTTAGGGATGGGAAGGTGCAAAACTGATCTGTCTTATTTTCCTTTAGCCCTTCCTCCCCTTTCCTATTGACAGCTCTTTTCTCCTCCTTCCTTCCCAGGGCTTTTCCTCACCTCCTGATTTGGTCTTTTTTTCCTTCCATTTCTTTCTTGGGCTGCTTCCTCAAACTCTAAAATACACTTTAGCTATTCTCTTCTCTCTGCCCCTCAAAGGTGTACCACAGACATCCTGGACACCCCTGAGTTTCCAGGTTCTTTTTTTTTAGAGACAGAGTCTCATTTTATCACCCTCAGTAGAGTGATGTGGAGTCACAGCTCACAGCAACCTCCAACTCCTGGGCTAAGGCGATTCACTTGCCTCAGCCTCCCAAGTAGCTGGGATTACAGGCACCCACCACAACGCCTGGCTATTTTTTGTTGCATTTTGGCTGGGGCCAGGTTCAAACCTGCCACCCTTGGTATATGGGGCTGGCACCCTACCCACTGAGACACAGGCACCGCCCAGTTTCCAGGTTCTTATAGCTCTCCACCTCTTACCTTCTTCCCCCCTCCCTTGCCCCCCGCCCTCAGTAGAAGGCTGTGGCATCACAGCTCACAGCAACTTCCAGCTCTTGGACTTAGGCAATTCTCTTGTCTCAGCCTCTCGAGTAGCACCTGCCACAACACCCGGCAATTTTTTGTTGCAGTTTGGCTGGGGCCAGGTTCAAACCTGCCATACTCTGTATATGGGGCTGGCGCCCTATTTGCTGTGCCAGAGGCGCCGTCCTCCACCTCTTACCTTCTTGAGCCCTCTGGGTCACAGCCAATAGCTCCCTTTGGGGCCTTTAGTAATCCTTGTGTGGGCACTGAGATCTCAATTTTTGCTTTCCCGTTTGGAAGGAAAACTGATCCCTATGTTAACATCAGTACTTCAAGGATTCCATTTTTATTTTTATTTATTTATTTATTTATTTTGCAGTTTTTGGCCAGGGCAGGGTTTGAACCTGCCACCTCTGGCATATGGGGCCAATGCCCTAGTCTTTTGAGCCACAGGCACTGCCCCAGGATTTCATTTTTAAAACATCCAGGGAAGTGACCTGATTTTGAAATTCAAAGTGTTGGGTGGCATCTGTGGCTCAGTCAGTAGTGCGCCAGCCCCGTATACTGAAGGTGGCAGGTTCAAACCTGGCCCCGGCCAAATTGCAACAACAACAAAAAAGAAATCCAAAGTGTTTTCATGACTTTGGGTTAAAGTCCAGGTATTGATATGCTCTGTGTTGCTTCAGGCATGTTCTGCTCTAATGTTTAATTAGACAAAACTTCTCTGGCCTTGTCAGGCTTTGGCCCTTTCCTCAGATTCAGATTTTCTCTGTACTCAAGCACAGTACAAAATCAGGTCCTCTTACTTAGTCCCTTCCACAGTCTTGTAATATTATCCCCATTTCTCAGACAAAGAAGTTGAGGCTCAGAGAAGTTAAGTAACTTGCTTCAACAGCAATTGCACTGCTGCTGCTAAGTGGTAGATCAAGTTTCAAATTTATTTTCCTCTGACCTTAAAGCCTTTGTACATATACTGTTTTTGGCAGCTTCTCTTCTTTTACGGACTTTGCATTCTAACTGAGACCAGACCCACTATTCAAAAACTTGTAATCATTCCAGTGTGCACATGCGCGCGCATGCGCGCGTGCACACACACACACACACACACACACACACATTCATTCACCAGGCCTGTCTCCCTCTTTCTTTCTGCCTTTATATCCTCCCTGTCCTTTCTTCCAACTACAGGAAAATCTTTGTATTTTGGAGGGTTTGGGGAAAAAGGCCTGGCTGGACTCAATGGGGTTACATTGAGCTTCAGACTCTATGTTCCCTCCCCATTTTCACAGGAAGATTTCACGGGGCTTTCTTTGAGATTTTTGTCTGCCTTTGTTATGGCTAAGGCCAAACTCCTCCCTCTCTCTTTCTCTGCCCCTGCTTCTTTTTCCTGTCTCCACCTTGTGGTTCTACAATATCTTGGTCACCGGTCTTAGCCTCTCCACCCTGCCATACATATTGTGTGGCCAGGCTTGGGTCAGATCCAGTCTAGTTCATTTCAGTTTTTTTAGTCCCTATCTCTGCTATGATCTTTTTTTTCTTTTCCTTAGATAAGGTCTCACTGTGTTGCCCAGGCTGGCCTTGAACTCCTGGGCTCAAGCAATCCTCTTGTCTTAGCCTCACTACCATGGTCTTTTCATACAACTGCTAATGCCAACTCCCTTACCTATTGTTTGGAGTATATCCCCATACTTCTCCACGACCCATGTGACTTCCTGTTGCTCTCTACTTGGGCTTATTATAATAGTCACCATTTATGGAATGCCTAATGTGTACTAGGGGCTGTATGTTCATGAACTCTCTCGGTCACAACAACCCTGTGAGCCACAAGCTATTATCTTCAATTTACAAATGAAGCAATGGAGGCTCAAAGAAGCTGAGTAACTCATTACACAGCTGTTAAGAAAGTGCTGGGGCTCAGATTAGGAGTCATGCTGGCCCTTCACCCAAGCCTGGGTTCCTTCTTTATTGCCATGCTGCATCCTCATCTATACTTCTCCCCATTAAAAAGCTTCTTGTCTATATTTTCCTCTCCTCATCTCATTTTCTAAGTCCACACATTCTTCTATGCCATTTCCAACAGCTGGAACAACTTTCAAACAGCTGGAGAACCACCCATCCTTTAGATCTCCAAACCATTAGTTACTCCAAGCTCGGCTTGAGTCTGCCTGCCATCCTCAAGAAAATGGAAAGGCATACTCCCAAATGCTTAGCCCTGTTGGCTGGCCCTCTGCAGCTGGCTGACACTGTATTCATCCACCCATAGCCCTGTACTGGGTGCATGCCTGGTTTGCCTTGTAATCAGAGAAGGAAAACAGTACCTAGTGGTGCCCAGTGGTCCCACCAAATCCTAAACCTGTGTGGCATGAAATGTCTCAGAGAGACAAACTTGGTCACTTTTGCACCTACAGGGTCCCCCCGCCAAGTCTTGGTGGAAACCTGTCCCTATAGGGATGAGGGTAATCCTCAGCTGTGGGGAAAAGAGCAAGAGGAGCAGTAACTTAGAGCCTGGGAAGAGGGTAAGAATTGAGGGCTGCAGAAAGAGGCTAAGCAAGCCTGGTATCTGGCGGGAGAGACCTCACCCCAGCTCAGAGGAAAGCATAGAAAGGACCTAAGGGGCTGAATCCTGAGGTCAAGAGAGAAGGCAAGACTTAGGCCTCTCCTGGCCCCCATTTCTGGCCCCTTATGCCATATCAGCCCTCCCTGGCCCACCTCCCTCAGCCCCCAGCCTCCTCACCTCCCCGACACTGCCACACCTGGCTGCTGCTGCCCTTTCCCAGGGAATGTCTGCAGGCGTGTCTGCCCAATGCCACCAGGTACTGTCAGCCCAACCCAGGGGAGGGACAATGAGCGCAAGGCCAGAGCCAGAAATGGCCCACAGCCCAAGAGGAACCAGACAAACATTAACCAGCCCCACCTCCTCCCACACATAATCATTAAACAAGATTGATCCCCTGAGCTACCAATGGATTTGGAGAGACAGGTCACATAGCCTGGAGTCACTGTGCTGCCCAGAGGGAGAAAGGCATCATTGTTACCTACATGTCCATGTTTAGTCTATCTGGGAAACTGAACTTGATGTAAGCTCCCCACCATTCCTCAACCTTGCCCTAGGTGGACCATAGTGTGGGCAAGCTGCAGAGAGAGCTCCTGCACTGGACACCATTCTGGCCATCACTTCTAGCTCTCAGCCTCTAAAACTATATACCAGGGGTCCTCAAACTTTTTAAACAGGGGACCAGTTCACTGTCCCTCAGACTGTTGGAGGGCTGGACTATGGGTCCCAGGACGAGTCGGCTGCTAAGCCAGCAGCAAAAACACCTGGTGGGCTGGATAAATGTCCTCGGCAGGCTGCATGTGCCCCGCGGGCCGTAGTTTGAGGACGCCTGCTATATACCAATGGGGAGGAAAGCCAGGGGCAACTCCTACTGGAACCTGAGGTCAAAGTGGGAGCCAGCTGTGCTTCCTACCCATATGGGAGTACCAGGATTGCCATGTGGCCTCCTGCTTATTGTCCATGTCCTGAGTGGCTGGGACCAGACCAAAGTATTTCCAATCCCATCCCAGAACTTACAACCTCCTCAGAAATTGCCTTCTACCTTTAAGGCCAAGGCAGTTAAACTGCAAAATGTATCATGTGCAGCAGTGAATCTTGGCAATCATTAAGGTAAACAGAGAATGTCAACCATTAACTGAGAGATCATTCTAGTTTCAAGGTCCCAGGGCTTACCTGAAGACCCTACTAGTTCTGTGGCCTGAGTGGCTGCAAAGAAACAAGTAAAGTCAGCAGAAATTTGTCCCCTGACTTTTGCTCTTCACTCCAGCTTGATTGAGCTCACTGGCAGAAAGAGCCAGGGCCTTAGCTTCTCTTGGCTAAACCTGGGAAGATGGATACATCGATTAATAAGTCTTTACCTACTGAGAAACCAGCACAGGGCTATGTGCTGGGGGTAGATGGCAGAGGAGGAAAAAACATCCCAACTGTTCTTTTTTAAAATTTTTTTTGAGACAGAGCCTCAAGCTGTCCCCCTGGATAGAGTGCTATGGCATCATAGCTCACAGCAACCTCCAACTCCTGGGCTCAAGCGAGTATCCTGCCTCCACCTCCCAAGTAGCTGGGACTACAGGCACTTGCCACAATGCCTGGCTATTTTTTGGTTGCAGCCATCATTGTTGTTTGGCGGGCCCAGGCTGCATTCGAACCCGCCAGCTCAGGTTGTATGTGGCTGGCGCCTTTGCTGCTTGAGCCACAGGCGCTGAGCCCATCCCAACTGTTCTTAAGGGATTTCTCAACTTCCTGAGGAGTGAAGACCAAGATCCAAGAAATTGTCATGAAAAAATATCGGTGTGTGGCTGGGCGCCTGTGGCTCAAGTGGCTAAGGCGCCAGCCACATACACATAAGGTGGCGGGTTCGAATCCAACCCCGGCCCACCAAAACAACAATGACGGCTACAACCCAAAAAAAAATAGCCAGGCGTTGTGGCGGGTGCCTGTGGTCCCAGCTACATGGGAGGCTGAGGCAGGAGACTCGCTTGAGCCCAGGAGTTGGAGGTTGCTGTGAGCTGTGATGCCATGGCACTCTACCTAGGGGGATAGCTTGAGGCTCTGTCTCAAAAAATATATATATCAGTGTGTGTTCAATTATATGGTTCTAAGTTTGACTGCTGAGAGAATTCAAAGAAGGGGAAAATGAGCGTAAACTGAAGTAATCAGGGAAGGCTTCTTAGAGGAGGTGAGGTTTGAGCGGAGAAGTAAAAGATGGATAGGAGATGGAAAAAGGAGGGGTAAGGCTGGCATCCCAGGGAGGGAGAACAGTGTGAGTAAAGGCAGAGAGTAGAAATGAGCACAGCAGTTCAGGAGACAGTAAGGAGACAGGACTGTGTTAGATGGCTGTGGAAGAAACCGTCTGTCAGCTAAGGGGCTCAGAATATGGAGAACATTTAAAGCCAGATAGGGCACACCACTGCAGTCTAGCTGGGGCAACAGAGCAAGACTCTGCCCCTAAAATAAAAAACAAACAACCAGATAGGGAATTCCTTTAGTGAGTGGTAAATTTGGTGTAAGGCAAAACTGAACTAAGATACCATGGTGGGGTGACAGACTGGATGCCTTTCTTTGGTATTTGGTGATTCCTGCTGACAGTACAGGTGGGAGTGGATAAAGAGGATTAGCATTTCTTGAGTACTTAATGCATGAAAGGTAATGTTCAAAGTGCTTTGTAAGATTATTTTGTTTGATCCTCAAAATAACCAATGAAGTACGAACTATTGATATTTCCATGGTACAGGGGAATTAAGGCACATAGAGGTTAAATGATACAACTGAGATCACCCAGCTAGTAAGTAACAAAGCCAGATTTGAACTCAGATAGTCTGGCTCCAGAACTTGTTCACTTTACCCTTACATCAAATCTGATGAGCTCTACAGGTCCCATTGAGAAACTGAGTAAGAAGTGGTTCCTGACTCCAGAAGTTTCGAAGCTAACAAGAGTGATGAGAAACTCCCCTGGGTAACTGTCACAAGGGAGTATCTCCTAAATGCCATATGCAGATATGAGGTGCTGGCTGGAGAAAAGGGTAGACTCAATGGAAAAGACAGAGTTGGCCTTAGGTCATAAAGGAGATGGAGGGGCCAAACATTTCAGGTGACAGGAAGCTGTGATGTATTTAGTGAATGGTGGGCAGACCTGTTTGACCAGAAGAGAGAGCTCCTATAGCTGAGCTCTTAGGAAGGGAAACTATGGGTCAATATTAGTGTGTACTCATTGTTCCTTGGAGTTCTGGCAGGATTTCTTTAGGGTGCTTGTAGTTCTGGACTACAGGAAGTCTATTTGAGTAATTTGTAGCTTCGTAAAATATACTGTTGCTAGAATCAACTTGTCTGCTGCCTGTTTGCTGTTATTTGAGTGTATTTTCTGGATGGGGTGGTGCTGCTCCAACAGAGAGGAAAGGCAAGGAGAGAGAAGGGAGGGGAGAGGAGAGGGAAAATGGAGAGGAAAGGAAGAAAACAACTACAGTGAGGGAGCCACTGAATTCAGCCACTACCTTGAATCCTAAGCAGGCTTTCTTCTAACAATGATTGTTTTCAGAGTATATTTAAAAATTTTACACCAGCCTGCTTATTTCCTGAGATTTACTTGAGGAAATTTTTATTAGATCTTGAGACATACAAGGTAAGAGACCCTAAACATAAGCCTGCTGTCACTGGCATGGCTCACACATCAACCCAAACAAGGGCTTTCCCCATTTCTGTTCCACCCAAGACCAATGTAGTTGATGGAGCAAACTGATCAGGCTATTTAAAAGCACATCTTACCACTGCCATCGTCACAGCTCAGAGCTTTGGACTTCATAAACAGAATCAGCAGCCTGCTGAGAGCTCTGCTCATTATGTCACAGAGTAGTGCTGGCTGTCTCAGCAATAGCAATCTTGAGGCTTTCTCAGATGGCATACAGCAGCACTGCTTTGTGGGTAGAGTCCATCTTCTAGCCTGTCCCTGTGCCTCCTTACAAAACAAAATGTGGCACTTTGTATGGCTTTGATCAATGAGACGACATTGTTGTATGGCTTAGAAATCAAAGGCAACAGCTTCCAATATAAATGTTGCTTATGATACACAGGCAAAAAACAAAGTGATGCAACAATTTAAAAAAAACCAACCTCTTCTTAATTGGGGCCATAGGATTAAGAAATGACTAATCCTGAAAATCTGCAGAAGATTTCAAAAGCTCCCATTCCAGCTCAGGCTGTGGAAGATTATGCAAACTGTTCCCAGTAAGAGCTACAAGGGAAATATGGAAGTGTTCCTGTATTCATAACTGATTTATTTCTTTTTCTTTTTTTATTTTTTTTTTGAGACAGAGCCTCAAGCTGTCCCCCTGGGTAGAATGCCATGGCATCACAGCTCACGGCAACCTCCAACTCCTGGGCTCAAGCGAGTCTCCTGCCTCAGCCTCCCAAGTAGCTGAGACCACAGGTGCCTGCCACAATGCCTGGCTGTTTTTTGGTTGCAGCCATCATTGTTGTTTGGCGGGACCGGGCTGGATTCGAACCCGCCAGCTCAGGTTGTATGTGGCTGGCGCCTTAGCCACTTGAGCCACAGGTGCCGAGCCTCTTTTTCTTTCTTTTTTTTTTTTGAGACAGAGTCTTGCTTTTGTAACCCTCGGTAGAGTGCCCTGGTGTCATAGCTCACAGCAACCTCAAACTCTTGGGCTCAAGCAATTATCTTGCCTCAGCCTCCCTAGTAGCTGGGACTACAGGCGCCAGCCACAGTGCCCAGCTATTTTTAGAGATGAGGTCTCCCTCTGGTTCAGACTGGACTCCAACTGGTGAGCTCAGACAATCCACCAACCTTGGCCTCCCAGAGTGCTATGATTACAGGCATGAGCCACCGTGCCTGGCCCCCATAACTGATTTATTTATTTATTTATTTATTTTTTGGCTTGGGCTGGATTTCAACCCACCACCTCTGGTATATGGGGCCGGTGCCCTACTCCTTTGAGCCACAGGTGCCGCCCATAACTGATTTTTTTTAAAAGAGACAGAGTCTCACTCTGTTGCTCAGGCTGCACTGCAATGACACAGTCATAGCTTACTGTAATATCCAGCTCCAGGACTCAAGCAATCTTCCCACCTCAGACTCCCAAGTATCTGGGACTATAAGCATATGCTGCTATTCCCTAATGTAGAGATAGGGTCTCACTATATTGTCCAGTCTGACCTTGAACTCTTAGCCTCAAGTAATCCTTCTGCCTCTGTCTCCCACAGTAGTGGGATTATAGGCATGAGGTACTGTGCCCAGCTCACAATTGACATTATTTTTCACAAATCCCTTTCAAAAGACCATATGATTATATGAATGAATGTATGCCCCAGGAATTCATATTCTTTGAAGAAGCCAACTAGAGGAGGTTATCAATATTTTTCCAAGGAGGTTTCTGAAGAACTATACCCAGATAGTGTATCAATTCACTTAATAGGCATATAACATTTGCTGTAAGGACAGTTTGGAGTGGGGACTAAGAGCAAAGTTGTTTCATCCCCCTAATGCCTGAAAAGCTCATTGTGTGAAATATCCTAAAACCAGCCCCACATAGTCAGGATGAAACACTCATTTAGCCAGTAGTAAAGCCCGTAAGTGAGGTGGTCCTTCTTGAAGTCGATAGACCTCCTGGGAATGAGGGCCTCAAGCAGAATCATATCCATTCCCTATAACTTGGAATTCATTTTGCCCTTGTTATTGTGTTTTATGAAGACCCTAATTCAGAACTTGAGGAATAATACTGTATTTCACTGATGTCTAATCACTGGAATGACAGAAATCTTCACATCTTTTCACTAGGTCAGGTAGCCAAACAAAAAAAAAAGTGAAATGGGAAATTGGAACTTTGGAGTTCCTCTTTTTTTGAGACAGAGTCTCACTATGTCACCCTTGGTAGAGTGCATGGCTTCACAGCTCACGGCAACCTCAAACACTTGGGCTTAAGCAATTCTCTTGCCTCAGTCTCCCAAGGCTGGAACTACAGGCCCTTGCCACAATGCCTGTCTATCTTTTGTTGTAGTTGTCATTGTTGCTTAGCTGACATGGGCCAGGCTCGAACCTGCCAGCCTCTGTGTATGTAGCTGGCACCGTAATCACTGTGCTATGGGCGCTGAGCCAGGACTTCCTATCTTAATATTGCTTGTATTCAGCCCTACAACTTAGTAGCCATCTCTTCCTGGTCTTTCTTCACTGCAGGTTCTCAACCTGTGGGTCATGACCCCTTTGTAATAATGAAAATACATCCTGCATATCAGATATTCACATTACATTCATAACAGTAGCAAAATTACAGTTATGAAGTAACAATGAAAATAATTTTATGCTGGCTCGGCGCCTAT
>NW_003852614.1:636094-637823 GCF_000181295.1 Otolemur garnettii
GAAAATAATTTTATGGTTGGGGGTCACCACAACATGAGGAACTGTATTAAAGAGCTGCGGCATTAGGAGGCATTAGGAAGGTTGAGAACCACTGCTTAGGGTGTAGGGCACTGTAGGACCTATGGAGTGGCACAAATGTAGGAAGCTCGCAGATTGAATCCAATTCTGGGTTTTTACCCAAAGAAATTAGAGATAGTGTGGTAGAGGTGAGGAATCAGAGAGAAGTCCAGGTTAGAGCCAGAAAAATAGGGCCACGTGTCAAGTTTGAAGGGTGAGGTGAAAAGGACACAGAAAAATTTAGCTTGCTGTGCTAATAGTCCAAGTTTGGGCAGCCTGATGAATCAGTGCCCTGCCCATTAATCTGTTAATAGTTAAACATAGGTGGCACCTGTAACTCAGGGGGTAGGGTGCTGGCCACATACACCCAGGCTGGCAGGTTCAAACCGAGCCTGGGCCAGCTAAACAACAAAGACAGCTGCACCACCAATAAAAAAATAGCTGGGTGTTGTAGTGGGTGCCTGGAGTCCCAGCTACTTGGGAGGCTGAGGCAAGAGAATCACTCAAGCCCAAGAGTTTGAGGTTGCTGTGAGCTGTGATGCCATCGCACTCTACTGAGGGTGATATAGTGAGACTCTATCTCAAAAAAAAAAGTTAAGCATATTTCCTTCCATTTTTTCTTTAGGTGCATAGCCATCATTGAAATTATAGTGTATGGGCGGTGCATATGGCTCAAGGAGTAGGGTGTGGACCCCATATACCAAAGGTGGCCGGTTCGAGCCCGGCCCCGGCCAAAACTGCAAAAAAAAAAAAGAAAGAAAGAAAGAAAGAAATCATGTTGTATATACAGAAGATTTTTTTTCCCCGTAGGATCCTTTTCCAGGTCTTCCAAACAGAAAACTGCCAGTTCACCATTCACCCCTTGAACTGATGATCAAGTAAAAACGTTAAACCACACCCTAAATGGAAGCCCTGCTGCTCATCTCTCTTGTTGAAAGAATCTTTGGACTCCCCTGGCCTCCATCTGCCAGCCAAGTTTGCCAATGATAACACGATGAATGCCTCCTGCCTTATAATCACAATCACTGCCACTGTGACTTCCCAAATCACCCGGCACTACCAGCAAAGCACCTAGGTCAATACCTAGCAAAGCACGAGGCTGATGATGACATCTGTATGTTAAGACTTCTGCTGACAATCACTGCTCATAGAAGGGGTGGGTTGTCCAGCTGGAAAACCCAAGTGGTTATCTTCTTATTCCATCTGCCCCAGCCAACCCTACTGCAAATTCAAGGACTGATTCCTGGACGAATTCATATATCTGAAATCATGAACTCCATTGGCTTTTGTCTGGAGCTGTGGTTCTCAGCCATCCTAATGCCGCAATGTGTTTTCATTGTTAAAAAGGAGTCGCGTTTCGCAGATGATGTGATAGTATAGCTGGAAAACACCAGGGATTCTACTACAAAACTCCTAGAAGTGATCAAAGAATATAGCAGCGTCTCAGGTTACAAAATCAACACTCACAAATCTGCAGCCTTTATATATACCAACAGCAGCCAAGCTGGAAAAGCAGTCAAGGACTCTATTCCATTCACAGTAGTGCCAAAGAAGATGAAATATTTAGGAATTTACCTAATAAAGGATGTGAAAGATCTCTATAAAGAGAACTATGAAACTCTAAGGAAAGAAATAGCTGAAAATGTTAACAAATGGAAAAACATACCATGCT
>NW_003852614.1:639524-641318 GCF_000181295.1 Otolemur garnettii
GGATGGAGCTGAAAAATGTTCTTCTTAGCAAAGTATCACAAGAATGGAAGAAAAAGTATCCAATGTACACACCCCTATTACGAAACTAATTTATACCTTTTATATGAAAGCTATAACCTAATAACAGCCTAAGAATACGGGGTGGAGGGAGGGAGAGGGGCCAGGGGAAATGGATGGAAGGAGGGGGATTGGAGGGATCATTTCTGAGGTTTATCTTACAAGGGTACAAGTGAATCTTTCTAAGAGTAGAATGTGAAAGTGTTTCGGATTGTGTGTGAAAACCCCACACTGTACCCCAGAAGTGCATTAATGTACATAGTTACCATTCAATTAAAAAAAAAAAAAAGGAGTCATGACCCACAGGTTGAGAACCCATGGTCCGGAGCCTCTCACCTACCTGTCCATGTATATTCACCCAACTGACCAGGGATATGGAACCACAGATGGTTGTGGTTATAGTAATCCCCGGATAGCACCATCAAAGTGAATTCTAGCACCTGGTTCAGGAAGAGAACTTTGGGTCTTAGGGGCACCCATAAACGCTTGAGTCCAACCTTAACTGTCATCTATAATGCTTGTGCCTTCCATAGAGCCAACTCAGCTCCCGCCTCAACCTATACTGTGGGAGTATGGAGTGGGTGTGACACAAAAGGAAGATAGAATGCAGTCTTGTGTGGTTTCTTTAAACTATCATGTCTTTTCCTGGAATATGCTTCGAGCACCATATAAAATGGCAGCTCTAATACGTTTTTATTCTTTAGCTCCATCTTTCCTCCCCCTCACTTTCCATATGCTTCACTTAGGACTTAACCACCTTCTTCTTCTTCCTTTCCTCCTCCTCCTTCTCCAATAGAGTCTCACTCCGTGCCCTGGGTAGAATGTTGTGGCATCACTGCACACAGCAACTTCAAACTCTTGGGCTCAAGCAATCCTCTTGCCTTAGCCTCTCATGTAGCTGGGACTATAGGTGCCTGCCACAACACCTGGCTATTGTTTAGAGATCTTGCTCTTGTTCAGGCTGATCGCGAACTCCTGAGCTCAGGTGATACAATCACCTTGGCCTTGAAGGGTGCTAGGATTGCAGACGTGAAACACAGTGTCTGGCCTATGTCCGTCTAACTAACCTACTCTCCTTAATCTGTTCTTGCACTTGAATAGGACAATCCTACTCCCAAGTTTCCTAGCCAAACATTTTTGTCTCCCTTCTTCTATGTCCATCCTTGCCTTGCCTTTTGATTGATGATCATAGTCTTCCTCTCTGGATTTGCTGGCCTGGGCCTCCTCAGGTGAAAACATCTTCTAGTTGGATGCCCCTAGGAGGCTCCTCTGCCCACTCATCCCAGCACCAGACACATCTAGAATAAGGATTCCACAGGCTATGAGGCCCCTACTTCAGATATATAGTAAGAGCTTCAAACTCTCTGAAGAGGCCTCCATTTTTGTTGTTTTCCTGTTATAAAAGACAGGGATAACTGAGCTACTTCACTGTCTCCCAGGAAAGGGGTGGCATAGGATTTGCTAACATGAAGACACTTTGCATGGCTTGGCACCCGTAACACAGGGGTTATGGTGCAGGCCACATGCACCAAGGCTGGCAGGTTCAAACCCGGCCCGGGCCAGCTAAACAGCAATGACAACTGCAACAAAAAATAGCCAGGTGTTCTGGCGGGCACCTGTAGTCCCAGCTACTTGGGAGGCTGAAGCAAGAGAATTGCTTAAGCCCAAGAGTTTGAGGTTGCTGTGAGCTGTGACGCCACAGCACCCTACTGAGGGCGACATAGTGAGACTCTGTCT
>NW_003852614.1:643298-645980 GCF_000181295.1 Otolemur garnettii
CTCTGTCTCAAAAAAAAAAAAAAAAAAAGAAAGAAAGAAAAGAAAAAAAGATGAAGCTTAGGCCAGGAGTGGTGGCTCATGCCTGAAATCCTAGCACTCTAGGAGGTCGAGGTGGGTAAATTGCTTGAGCTTATGAGTTCAAGACCAGACTGAGCAAAAGAAAGACCCCTGTCTCTACTAAAAATAGGAAAACTGAGGCAAGAGGATCGCTTGAGCCTAGGGTTGTAGGTTGCTGTGAGCTATGATACCATGGCACTTTACCCAGGGAAACAGCTTGAGACTTTGTCTCAAAAAAAAAAAAAAAGATGAAGCTTAGAGAAATGAGTATTTTTTATTTATTTTTTTTGAGACAGAGCCTCAAGCTGTCACCCTGGGTAGAGTGCCTTGGCATCACAGCTCACAGCAACCTCCAATTCCTGGGCTCAAGTGATTCTCCTGCCTCTGCTTCCCAAGTAGCTGGGACTACAGGTGCCCACCACAACGCCCAGCAATTTTTTGGTTGTAGCCGTTATTGTTGTTTTTGGTGGGCCTGGGTTGGATTCGAACCCGTCAGCTCAGGTGTATGTGGCTGGTGCCTTAGCCACTTGAACCACAGGTGCCGAGCTGAGAAGTAAGTATCTTTAAGGTGTCTTACAGCTCCAATGTGGGTAACCACTGCACTGCATGGACATTTACATAGCACTAACTGACCAGACTTGCTAAAGGATTAGGTGGCTAGGAGAATGGGGGTGTCATTAATAGGATAGTGGAATGATAGAGGGAAGCTAAGCCATATGGAGAAAGATGATGTTCACACATGTTAAGTGTGAGGTGTAAGTGGAATATCTAGCTGACTGCAGGAAGGGTACGATGGCAGCTCTAAAGAGAGGCAAGGGTGGGAGGTTTCAGTTTGGCATTCAAAAGCCAGAAAACAACACTAGAAGTCATGCAGACAGTTGAGTGTATAGAAAGAGAAAGTGACTATAGGAAATCAAAAAGCAAGGAACCATGGGAAATGAGAAAGGGGGGAGAAAACAAGGAAGGAACAACTGACTGTGAACATTCCAGTGGTTCTCAACCTTCCTAATACCTTCTAATGCCTTGACCCTTTAATACAGTTCCTCATGTTGTGGTGACCCCCAACCATGAAATTATTTTTGTTGCTCCTTCATAACTGTAATTTTGCTACTGTTATGAATCGTAATGTAAATATCTGATATGCAGGATGTATTTTCATTGTTACAAAGGGGTTGTGACCCACAGGTTGAGAACCACTGGATAAGCTCTTTAGCCTCCTCATTTGTAAAATGATGGGGTTAGAGCAAGTAAGCTCTATGAGGCTCTCAGCTGTGACATCCATGCATAATCAGAGATTGAAGAGAACAGAACACCATGGAAACTGAAGAAGAGTTTCTAAAAGAAGGCTTTCAGAGGTCACTTGCATCTAATGCTGCAGAGGTGTCAGACTGAGGACCCGAATGAAACCACTGATATAGCCATTTATTTATTTTTTGAGACAGAGTTGCCCTCGGTAGAGTACAGTGATGTCACAGCTCACAGCAACCTCCAAGTCTTGGGCTTAAGCGATTCTCTTGCCTCAGCCTCCCAAGTAGCTGGGAGTACAGGTGCTCACCACAATGCCCAGCTATTTTTGTTGTTGTTGCAGTTGTTTAGCAGGCCTGGGCTGGGTTTGAACCCACCAGCCCGGGTGGATGTGGATGGCGCCCTAACCACTGAGCTACAGGAGCTGAGCCTAATATAGCCATTTAAAGATCCCCTCCAAGCTAAGAAACTCTCCCTCCTCATGCCACTAATTTTCTGTATCCTTTCTCCTACCATCTCTAAACGTGAATATTCTGCAAAATTCAGTTCTCTGTCCTCCACAGAGGCTCAGCCACTCCCATAGATCAATGGTTATCTCTAAAAGGTGAATCAGAAATCTATAGTTCATACCTTCTTTTTGTACTTCAATCCACATTTCCAGTTGTCTGTTGAACATTCCCACTACTCAGTGCAATTTAGGTTGCAGTAAAATTAATAATAGCTAACATTTATTGAGTATTTACTCTGTTTTAGGTCCTGTGTTAAGCATATCACATATGTTGATCTCCTTCACATCTCATAACAATTCTACAAGGTAAGGTAGATATTTTATTATCCCCATTTTACAGATGAAGCTGAGGTTCAGAGATATTAAATAACATGTTTAAGGCCACATAACTGGGATGTTGCAGAGCCAGGGTTCTTCCTGATTCCCGAGCCAAGAGGTTAATAATTTCACTATAATTGATCTAAAATCAGGTCATTATCTTTATTTCCTAAATCAGCTCACCTCCCTTCCTTCTTTATTTCTATTTCATTCTCCCCCACTTGAGGCCAGGAGTTCAGGTTACCACTGGTTTAGAAAAGGCCCCCATCTCCCCACTCAGACAATTATGGAAGCCTCTCAAATGGTCCCCCACTTGCAGTTTTACCCGTCTGATTTTGGACATGTGTCCAATCTGGCTTAAAAAAAATGCAGCTCTCTGGCTCAGTGCCCATAGCACAGTGGTTACCGAGGGTGGCAAGTTCAAACCCGACCCCAGCCAGCTAAACAACTGCAACATAAAAATAGCCAGGCATTATGGTGGGCAACTGTAGTCCCAGCTACTTGGGAGGCTGAGGCAAGAGAATCACTTAAGCCCAAGAGCTGGAGGTTGCTGT
>NW_003852614.1:647984-649128 GCF_000181295.1 Otolemur garnettii
AGACAGAATCGCACTCATTGCCCTGGGTAGGGTGCCATGGCATCATAGCTCACAGCAACCTCAAACTCTGGCTGGAGTGATCCTCTTGCCTCAGCTTCTCCAGTAGCTGGGACTACAGGCACCTGCCACAATGCCTGGCTAGTTTTTCTCTTTTTAGTAGAGATGGAGTCTTCTCTTGCTCAGGCTGGTCTTGAACTCCTGAGCTCAAGGAATCCACCCACCTCAGCCTTCCAGAGTGCTAAGATTACAGGTGTGAGCCACCATACCAGGCCAAAAGTAAGGTTATTTTTATTTACAAAATAAAGCTGGTCCCATTAGATTTGGCCTGATTGTTTACATAAGTGCAGCAAGAATGTATCTGGCCACATAGTCCTTTTTCAGTTTGCTTTGCTGGAACTTTTCATAAGGAATCTCAGATTAGATTTTTAAAAGCCTTCTGGAGGCTAGGAAGCCAAGGCAAGAACTTGCCAGCAGATTTCACCTGTAGTACCTATAGATTTGGGTGAAGTCCTCTCTTCTTAAGGTCCCCCAAATATCCTAAAGTTCCTGTGCCTGCCAGGAAGTGACTTTGTTACTTACCTGTAAGACTGGGAACCCTATAAGACAGGTGCCAGGCAGTTTCTCTCAGGAGGGCTTTGTAAGCATTTGGTCCATAAAGTCAACCCTAGTTCCTTAAAACTATCTGGTAATATCTGATTCTATGCACATCATACTCAAATATGACATTCTAGTTAGAGTCTTGGTTATAGAACCATTGTTTCTGATTATGTCTTGTTATAAGGAGGACAGGTTCTTATCAAACTTATGCAAATAATTATATTATCATGAAAATAAGAATACTCAATAAGAGTTTGCAGATTGTGGAAGGATCAGGCAGGGAGCAAAGATAAATGTTACATTTCTGCTTATTTTAACAAATAATATATTAGTGTAATAACAAATAAATATATTAGTGAATATATTGTTAAATAATTACAACAAATATATTAGTATAATATACTAATTATTACAAATTTAGACAACTGAAGAGAAAAGAGAAGGGGGTTCCTTAAATTCAGCAGCAATATTTAAAGAAAACCCAGAGTCAGCTCGGTGCCTGTAGCTCAAGCGGCTAAGGCTCCAGCCACATACACTAGAGCTGGTG
>NW_003852614.1:649415-652004 GCF_000181295.1 Otolemur garnettii
AAAAAAAAAAAAAAAAAAAAGGAAGAAAAGAAAACCCATAGTCGGTGATGCCTGTAGGTCAGTTGGCAGGGCGCTGGCCACATACACCAAGGATGGTGGGTTTGAACCTGGCCTGGGTCTGCTAAACAAAAATGACAACTGCAACTGAAAAATAGGCAGGCGTTGTGGTGGGTCCCTGTTGTTCCAGCTACTGGGAGGCTGAGGCAAGAGAATCTCTTAAGCCCAAGAGTTAGAGGTTGCTGTGAATTGTGATGCCATGGAACTCTGCCCAGGGTGACAGCTTGAGACTCTGTCTCAAAAACAAAAACAAAAACAAAACCCCATAGTAATCCTTCATTGGTTCATTCATTCTCTTGTAATTAATTTTTGTTCTGTTTGATCTTGGGCTTGCAGTTTTATAAATCTGTTAGCTTCTCCACTGGAGTTCTGGAAATCCTGACTTATTCCAATGGTTTGGTCTTAAAGTTATAAACAATGCCATCAGAAGCCTATAGTCCCACATCCTAGTCCTTTCCATGGGTCTCTGAGACCAATTATTACATTTTCAGGAATTTTCTGAGTGTGTTGATATCATATCCATGGTTAGAACTTGGCCATAATGGGAGTATTTATACCACAGAAATTTATAAATCAAGGCTTTCCACACCACACGGAGTTCGTAGTTAAATATCTTCCAGCATACCACTGGGCATTTCCAACTCAAAATCTCCCAAACTGAACTGCCCTCTTAAAACCTGCTCCCCATCCTAGATTCCCAATCTTTATGTGAATCATATCACCATAGACCCAGTTTGTCAAGCAAAAAACTTTTGAGTTGTTTATGATAACTTGCTCCCCCCCACTGACCTCATCAATCATTAAGTCTTGTCAATTCTCCCTCAGAAATGTTTTCCTGAACTAATCCTCTCTGTCACTGTATTAGCTTAAGCTCCCATCATCCTTTGCTTACAAAAACTGCCATAATCTGAGTGATCTGCGTGTCACCAGCACATCTGGGTACTGTTTCCCATGTGGTCTTCCCCAACGCAATCCAGTCACTGGCCAGCATAAATAAAGACCACAGCTAGGTCTCCCTTACCTATGGGAGAATATCCAAGATCTTCAGTGGCACCCACAGAATCTGACTCTGTCTCCCTGGCTAGAGTGCTGTGGCATCTATCTCACAGCAACCTCAAACTCTTTGGGCTCAAGTGATCCTCATGTCTCAGCTTCCCAAGTAACTGGGACTACAGATGCCTGCCACAATGCCTAGGTAATTTTTCTATTTTTAATAGAGATGGGGTCTTGTTCTTGCTCAGGCTGGTCTCAAACTCCTGAGCTCAGGCAATCTGCCCATCTTGGCCCCCTAGAGTACTAGGATTATAGGAGAGAGCCACTGTGCCTATGGCTTCAGGTCTTTTTAAGATTCATGTTCACCACCTCTCCCTACCATATGATACAAGGTCCTGTATGAATTGCTTGCTGCTCCTCAAATGTCCCCTACTCTTTCAAAACTTTGGGCCTTGGTTCATGTTATTCTCTCTGCCTGAAATCTTCCTCGGTACTCTGAGCCTGGAAAATTTCTCCTTTTCTTTGAAGACCTAGATCAGAGTTAATATTCTTGAACTCTCTCAAGAAAAGTTAGCATTCCGTCCCCCCCCCCACACACATAGTTGGTTTGTGCCTCTAATACAGAACTTATCACACAGTACTGTAGATACCTGTTTTACAGGTCTGTCTCCCCTACTGGACTGTGTGTTACCTCAGGGCCTAGCATAACACTTGGAACATGGCAAGGGCTCAAAAAAGGTTGTTGAAAGAATAGATGGAAGGGTGAATGAGTGGAATTGGCCCCTAGCTTTCATAACTGGCCTGTTTCTGGCTTTGTTGCATAAAAGTCCCTGATTTAAGCACCTATTCTGGTGCCCCCAGCTCCTGAGTTCTACCTTTGTGCCATAATTGTCACCTTAGTCTTTATAGGAAGAGTGCTTCATCTAGCTATTGCCAGAACTTTTGACACCTGGCATCCTGCTCTGGAAGCCCAGGCCCCATGGCAGGGCCTCTGTCACTGGCTGCCAGACAATCTCTCTGCCAACCACCTGCCTATCTGGACTTCCTCCTAGATTCTGCTGCATCCTGGTTGCCTAGATGCTCGTTCTACCTGTCTGTCTAAATAGCTGGCTGGGGGGCTGCTGCTACTTCTGGGATCTTCTGCTTTACCCTGGCCTATCTGTCTGTTCTCAAAGTTCTGATCCTTTCTGTTCTAGATTCCCCCTGCCACCAAAGGAGGCCCCATTTCTATCACTGTTCACCTAGAATATTTGGCGGAACATACTGATTCAAGTCATGGGTTCTAGACTAACTGCCTAGATTCAAATCTCACCTCTTTCACTTACACATAGTTATGTGATCTTGTGGCAACTCACTTCATCTCTTTAAATCACAGTTGGCTGGCTCATCTGCCAAATGGCCATGATAACAATACCTATATCCTAAGGTCATTGTGAGATTTATTTATTTATTTATTTGAGACAGAGCCTCAAGCTGTCCCCCTGGGTAGAGTGCTGTGGCATCACAGCTCACAGCAATGTCCAACTCCTGGGCTCAAGC
>NW_003852614.1:652025-654361 GCF_000181295.1 Otolemur garnettii
CTCAAGCAAGTCTCCTGCCTCTGCCTCCCAAGTAGCTGGGACCACAGGTGTCCGCCACAATGCCTGGCTATTTTTTTTTGTTGTTGCAGCCATCATTGTTGTTTGGCGGGCCCGGGCTGGATTTGAACCTGCCACCTTAGGTGTATGTGGCTGGCGACTTAGCCACTTGAGCCACAGGGGTCGAGCCGAGATTTAAATAAGGTAATGTGCATAATAGGATACCCAGCACATAGTAAACACCCAAGATCTATTTTCTATCATTTAAAATTTTTTTTGTTGTTGTTTCAGGTTCATTGAGGGTACAAAGAATTAGGTTACACTGTTTGCATTTATTAGGTAAAGTCCCTCTTATAGTTGGGTCCCACCCCTAAGAGGTGTGGCATATACCATAATCCCCCATCCTCCTCCCTTTTTCCCCTCTCCCTGCTCCCTCATGTCCTGGCTTCCTACCTTGAGTTGATTTGAGTTTTTCTTTTATGTGAGTATATGTTAGATCATCTACTGGCTTCATATTAGAATTGAGTACATTGAATTCTTGCTTCTCCATTCTTGTGATACTTTACTAAGAAGAATGTATTCCAACTGTATCCAGGCAAATACAAAAAATGTAAAGTCTCCATCTTTTTAAATGGCTGAATAATATTCCATGCTATGCATATATCACAGCTTGTTAATCCATTCCTGGGTTGGTGGGCATTTAGGTTGTTTCCACATTTTGGCAATTGTAAATTGAGCTGCGATAAACAGTTTAGTACAAATGTCCTTATGATAAAAGGATTTTGTTTTTCTTCTGGGTAGATGCCTAGTAACAGAATTGCAGGATCAAATGTGGGAGATCTAATTTGAGTTCTTTGAAGATTCTCCATACTTCTTTCCAAAAAGGTTGTATTAGTTTGGAGTCCCACCAACAGTGTAAAAGTGTTCCCTTCTCTCCACATCCATGCTAGCATCTGCAACTTTGAGACTTTGTGATGTGGGCTATTGTCACTGGGGTTAGGTAATATCTCAAGGTGGTTTTGATTTGCATTTCTTTGATAATCAAGGACTATGAGCATTTTTTTTCAAATATTTGTTAGCCATTTGTCTGTCTTCATCAGAAAAGGTTCTGTTCATATCTCTTGCCTAGTGGTAGATGGGACTTTTTGCTCTTTTTTTGTTGATTAATTTGAGCTCTCTGTAGATTTTAGTTATCAACCCTTTGTCAGATTCATAACCTGCAAATATTATTTTCCCATTCTCAAGGTTGTCTTTTTGCTTTATTTGTCATCTCCTTAGCTGGGCAGAAGCTTTTCAGCTTAAGTTCCATGTGTTAATTTTTGTTGTTGCAATGCTCACTGGAGTCTTTGTCTTTTTTTTCTGAGACAGTCTCATTTTACTGCCCTGGGTAGAGTGCTATGGCATCATAGCTCACAGCAACCTCAAACTCTTGGGCTCAAGTGATCCTCTTGCCTCAACCTCCTAAGTAGCTGGGACTACAGGTGTGAGTCACCATGTCTAGCCTATTCTTTAAAAAACAAAAAGAGAGGGGGTATTCAAGATGGCGGCCGACTAATAGCTTCCTTGCAACTGGGCATGGTGAATCTGGGGAGAGGAGACTACAGGCATCTCTGGCTGGTGGGATCGGCCCAGAAACATCCCTTTGGAGACATAGGGAGTCAGCAAGGGACTTCTGGGCCCTATGAGGAGGACAAAAGCAGTGGAGCTCTGGCAAGTTTTTGCATGTGTTCATTGGGTCTAATCCCACCAGCAGCTGTAAGTACAGCAGCTGCGAGATTGCAAACTGGAAAGGCCTTACCTGTGAGCTGTTTGGGTATATTTTTGGACTTGGCACTCAGTTGACCTACCTTGGGAGAACTTGGGCAAGAGAGCAGAGGACTTTAAGCATCGGCTAGGGCCTCAGACTAAGCCGCTGAGCCGGACAGAGATAATAGTGTTCAGCTGTGGGCAGCACGGAGCCACTGTGGGAGACCTGCCCCAGCAAGGTCCGCCCTCAGGGTCGCAGAGCAAGGATGGGGGGCGCGGGAGCAAGTAATCTAGTGACTGAGCAGCCTAAAGGCAGGGACTGTAAGGCCTTGCAGCCTTGGCCCTCAGGGGCATAGTGTGAGATTGGTTTTGGCACACTGGGTAAGTGGATAGCCACTTCAGGAGTGAGCCCAGCGACAAGTGCTTTCCCGGGAAAGCTTTTGCTTAGCCCAGGTTGGCAGTTTAAAGTGCCTTTTAACCTGGCTGAGGTGAGATTTAGGCTCTCCACCCTACGTGGTTTGAGAAATCAGCAGAGGCTTCCAGTCTCCATCTCTCTACAGCCGTATCAGCACTGTGATTAACATCTCATACCC
>NW_003852614.1:663990-665878 GCF_000181295.1 Otolemur garnettii
TTGCACTAGACTGTTTATTGCAGCTCAATTTACAATCACCAAAATGTTGAAACAGCCTAAATGCCCACCAACCCAGGAATGGATATTAACAAGCTGTGGTATATGTATAGCATGGAATACTATTCAGCCATTAAAAAAATGGAGACTTTGCAGCCTTTGTATTAACCTGGATGGAAGTGTAACACATTATTCTTAGTAAAGCATCACAAGAATGGAGAAGCATGAATCTTATGTACTCAACTTTGATATAAGGACTATTAATGACAAGGGGAGGGGTGAGCAGAGAGAGGAAGGAGGGAGGAGTGGGGAACGAATTAACAGAGAGAGTGACAGAGGGAGGGGGGTGGGGTATTGGTGTGTGCTACACATTTTGAGGGCAAGACACGATTGTACGAGGGATGCAATCAGTGAAACCTGGTTTCTTGTACCCTCAATCAACATTAAAAAAAAAGAGAGAAAACAAAAACACAATGTTGTCTATCATGCTGAATATTTTCTATCATTATTGTTTTTATGTTTCAGTATCTGGGAGAGAATTGACACTTAACAAATGTACATTTAGAAAGGAGGAGGAGAAAAAATAACAATCACTGTTTATTCAGTTTCCTGATCAAAGTCTACTCTATCTGCTAATCCTGTTCCCACCTGAGGATGCAAATACCTTATGGCTATTTGGTTCTGTCACTCAGCTATTTCTGAAATCCCACCTCCTCAAGGAATCCTTTGCAGTTGAGAGCCAATAGCTTTGTGGGTCCCTATCTACCTAAATAGATCTAAAACTCTCCTAATTGCCCACCCCCAATTTTCACCACAATCACATGCATTTATCCTGATTCTTTAGCTCCAAACTGCACTGATCCACAGATGTGTGGCTGGTGTGAATCCAATTTTGTATTACATATTTTACACATTAGCCCACTTCTTCCCCACCCCCATCTATGTACTTTCTGCATTTTTGGTGTCACTCAGCCCTTGTTGTCTCTGATTGTCAGGGCAAGGACAGTGTGTAAACTAATGATGATAGAGACTTGGACTGAGAAACACCTCAGAAATGTTTTCTGATGAAGATGGAGAGGAGCTGGAAGCAGAAGCTGGGGAAACGGTGGGATTTGTGTTTCTACTTCTTCACCCCAGCATGGACAGAAAGCGTGCTGCCTCTTTCCTGTTCATTGGCTACATTCCTCTCCTCCCAGGTCAGAGGGGCAAGCCTAGACAATGCAAATAAGCATGGGATAGGACTCAGCCAAGGGGCCTCCAAAGGGAGAGCAGCAGGGAGGCTGGCTAGGAACAGAAAAGGAAGGTGGCTGCGTATTTCTTAGCATCTTGTTTTCCCCAGGGCAAACTACTCTTCTTTCCCAGAGACCGAAGAGCAAAGTGCAAAATCTCTCTCACAATATAAGCTTGGGTCAGACTGGGTGGCCCCTTTTGGTATGATATTTAGACTCAGCGGAACTTAATTGTGCACCCAACAGGTACAAATCCCCATACAAGGCAGTGGTAAGCCTAGGTAAAAATATAAGCTTTCTTTTTTTTTTTTTTTGCAGTTTTTGGCCAGGGCCAAGTTTGAACCCGCCACCTCTGGTATATGGGGCTGGCGCCCTACTCCTTTGAGCCACAGGAGCCACCCAAAGTATACGCTTTCGATCACATGTTTTATTTAGCTGTGGGATAAGAAACTAGCAGACAAGTGGTGATGACTGTATGAGCATAAAAGAGCAACTGAAGTTACAAGAAGCAGCCCAAAAGGGTCAAATTTAGCCAGTTCCTCACCAGCTTCCCACTATAGGTCTTCTATGTCTTCACTCCATCCGATCCAGGACAGAGTTCCTCGCCAGGGTGAGAGTCTATTCATCTATTTAAATGGTCCGGATCCAGGTCAGTCTCAGTC